>NC_041044.1:15156877-15756877 GCF_900634775.1 Gouania willdenowi
TTATTCTGTGAAGAGCAACAACCTTGATACCATCCAGGTATGCTGAGTGTTTGTATGTCTGTGGGTTTTATTACATGAGTAGAATTCCCTTTCCATCAAGTGTATTTGCTCTCTTTGGGAACATTTTACTGCTCTTTTGCTAACCCTAACCCAACTATAAAGGCCTCTGTAACCCACAGTTGTAAATGTGCGCTAGGCTCGGCCTGTCAATCACAAGACAACTGGCCCCATTACCCAGTGTGTGTGTGTCGATGATCCCAGGTATGCACGGTGCACAGTTAATTGGAGCGGGGATGCTCATCTCCTGTCATGAACATAAAAACCCGGAGGCTGTTAAACCTACATTCCTCTCATGCACGCTGCATGTGCACACAATTTTCTCAGTATTCTAGAAACCGAAGCAAATAGCTTGAGTTGGACTCTCCCTTCATCTGTAGTGTGGACGGTTTATTTGGGAAGGTTGCACAATCTTTTTTGTTTTTTAAATGTAAGCTGTGTCAATCATGTTGCGTTCAGTCAGCAGTAATATCTAACCAAAAATATCATTTGAAACATGTTGTTACTGGTGATAGAAAACCACAGAAGCAGTGGTATTCTAGAGGCAAGCTGTAAACCTAGTGATTTTGGCGTGTTATGCTCCCTCGTTGTGCTCGCAGGGTAGAAGTCAGGGAAATAAAGAAAATGGATCATGAAATAGTAGTCTTCTTTCCACTTCTAAAAGACAATATTAATAATTGAAAGGACCACAGTATATCCCAATTAATCTTTTTTTAATCATAATAAGACCTATGTTCTTCCAAGTGAGGGCTAGATATACACTTCTCTAGTTTAGTAAAGCCTACTTTCTTTAAAGTAGAAATATGACATTCAAAGATCCTATATTTCTGATACAACGATACAGAATGGCATCTCACTTCACGTCTTTTACATTAGCGATACATCTGCCCATTAATGCATAAAATATTTCCTCTCCATTGCTTTATCCTCTTTCTTCTCGAAAGGTTCATTTACACTTTACTAAACCTGAATCTCAAGTCCAGCAGACCAGGGATAGGTTCCAGTATTCGGGAACAGGTGTTCATTCCCTACAACTTCCATCTCTGGTTACTGGACGTGAATTCATTCCTAAACAAAGTCTTTCACCTTGGCATTGGTCAAACTCTGTGCAGTTCTTCAATTAACTCAGTGTAAAATCAACATGCTACCTTTGCCATTGTAATAGAGATTAAGCAAGTTCGATAATATGCGATGGAGTGGCGCCCTGTGCACGGTGTACATCCAAAGAAAGCCGGACATAGGCACCAGTAGACTCAAGCGACCCTGAAAATGAGCAAGCGGGTAAGAAAATGGATTGATGATAACAGTGATGTGCACATAAAATCTAAATGCGCAAAAATGTTAGCCGTGTTAAACAGGCACTCGTTCACAAATAACGCAATCACACTTTTTGTGCCTGCCACCACGATTGACGTTGACAGGTTGTCGTATCATCGATGACGTTGACAGGTTGTCCCGGCCCTACTCCTAACCCCTTACCATACTTAAACCCTGAATAAACTGTTGTAATTAATAATAAATTCCTATTGGCATGTTTCGCGCACGCACGCACACACGCACACCCTACACACACACACACACACACACACACACACACACACACACACACACACACACACACACACACACACACACACACACACACACACACACACACACACACACACACACACACACACACTTCTTACGGTATTTCATTTTTTTATTGAATGCCACCTCTGGCCTGGAATGCATTATTTTGTACTTTTGTAATCTTATTTTTAATATTATTTATTTTGAAATTTTGAGTTGAAGAGCAATTAACATATATTGCAATGTTAAGGAATTCACGGTTTTCTTGTTTTCTTTTTTTCTTTTTCATTTTAGATATGTAAATTAACATGTACAAATTACTTTTAGTAAATGAATGGAGTGATAATCGATAATCGAGTCGAATCGAATTGAACTGGAAAAATGAATTGTTAGGTTAATTGATGCATCGAAAAAATAATCGCTAGATTAATCGTTTAGAAAATAATCGTTTATCCCAGCCCTAGTTAGAGGTTAGTGTAAGGGTCATGGTTAAGGTGACTACTACCTTTAAAATGCATGGTTTTATAACCTCCACCAGGAAGCGAAACAATATTTTGTGACGTGCAGCACAAACAAACAATTTGTCACGCAGCACAAGTACTATAAAATACTGTTCCCTACAGCAGGTAAAATATGAGAAAATCATGCTGCCACGCCAGAAAAATGTATCAAAGTCAATTTTGTGTCATTGTCACAAACTTTGTGAAAGTGGGCTGTCACATTGGGGCGATAAAAGGTTGGACACACAACCACAGCTGGTAGGTAGCACGATTAATCAGGGTAAAGTCTGCTACTGCTACGTGTGGTTTCCAGTCTCATTGAATGATTTTAGCTCATGTTTTTAAAAGACCTGAAAACTGAATGTTAAACCCAATCAAATCAAATCTGTTATTGATTGTTGCCAACTCGTAGTTTTTTCTTCCTTTTATTTAAGTAAAGTATTCATACACTGTTTTTGTAGAATTAAAAGTAGTATTCAAAACTGGAATACAGGTACACAGCTTGTGCTTTTGTTAAACTCTCCTATTTAATCAATAGCACATTCTAACTTCATAAAGTACTTTCTGCCTGTCGTCTTGTACTGCTTTTTTTTGTCTGCTAAACACAATACATTAATCAAAGTAAGACAGACAGAAAATGGGTACTTCTATATTCCAGTGAATTTTTCAAAAGAAAAACATTTCTAGAAACCTGACAGTTATGAACGTCTCCCTTCAAACACAATACAAGCTGCTCAATGGAATTGAAAAGAGAAAATGGGGAAAGGACATCAAATGTGAAAGAAAGACTGTATAAAGGAAAAAAAACACAATTTGCATGGGGTCGTCCACATGCTTTGTCATGCTAGATAACCTGATGAAAACTGCACGTGGCTTCAGTTTAATGAATTGGTTTTCACTTTTTACTAAAGAGCAGCCTGATCAGGTTGCATTATTGATGGCTCGCCATGTTCCTCTTTCTAGCAGTCTATGCTTTATTTCCTCTCTTCTGCCTAATGTCTATCTTTCCTTCTTCTTTGTGCTTTCGAGCAGACAGTGGCAGATCTGTGGTTCTCGGTACATTCAGCTTGTGGGTTATCTCTTAATTCTGCTCTGATCCCTCCTATCCTTCTATTAACCCCACCTGGTCAAAGCAGGTGATCGAAGCATCTGAGCATGTCTCTTGGAGGTTTCTTCCTCTTAAAAGGGGAGGTGTTTCTCTACATCAGTGGTTCTTAACCTGGGTTACCTCAGGGGTCAAGACACACACAAATGTGCTACACAAAATAAATTACATGATTAATTAATTTATCAGAAGATAAATTAAAATTGAAAAAATAAATTTGCATGCCCCAATACTATATATACTGTACCTATGTTTTGAAGAAATAATATTTTATTTTTCCAATACAAGCATTCAGAGAGAGCAAACCTCAGCCAAGCGCCACATATCCTCTTTGCTTGATATTGACAGTTATCTGGATCAGTAAACCTGATCATGGTACCATCATCATTCACACTTTAAAGGCTTGGAAGAAAATTATATTGCCATTAAAGCTGCAGTATGTAAAATTTTCTTTTTCATTCATGTCGTTTTGTCAAAAATCCATAATAAGCTTGGAACATAATGTAATTCAAAGTGTTCTGAGAGGACATTGGACCTCTGGGCCTTCTCTTGGCTCTGTATTCAAGCTTTAGAAAGAGTGGGGCGCGCCTGAATCATATTAGTGTGTTTTAGCAAATAGTTATATAAGAGATTTGAACAACCCATTCTTGACTACTTGGCATCTTGTATTTTTCCCCACAATTCCATCAATTAAAATTTAGCTAGTTCTTTATCGGCGGGTCCTTGATTATGGGCGGGGCTCCTGGAGCAGTTAAGACATGCCCACTCTATAATATAAAATCTCCAATGAACAATCTATGCTATGCTAACTAGCTAATCATTACTCAATATACCTCTCTATTCACTCTTCTCTCAATCCAACCTACTCACCACAGATTGTAAAGTCTACAGGTGCAAGTTTTTATAAAAGGGGCGGGGCTAACAGTGCTTGTTTGTGAAGCAAGATGGTCCCAAAACATCACATGATCTTGTTCTCAGCCAATAGTAAAAATCAATTGTAATAGCCTGGTTTTAACCCATAGAGGGCAGTCACTCTGACCTTTTACAACTAAATATGCCAAATTAAAATACTTTGACTAAAATGTTGAGAATTGGACCAGGATCAATCAACAGCACTACTTCATACCCAAATACATTTGTATATTTAGTTACTCTTTAAGAACATTTCCACACTTATCTCATTACTTGATGTATTTAGATTTTGAAACTAGCCCCTGATTGTTATGGTGGTTTTGGATGAATGAATAGAGACAGAGTCAAGCTTAAGGTTGTTTGGTCAGATGTAGACAGAGGGTTTATTTGTCGGAGAGACTGGTCTGAGATTCAGAGGTTAACCATCTGGGAGAGTGTGTCCCTGCAAATCTGCTGCTGCTCAGTGCTCTGTCTGCTTATGTTTGTTGCTGATAGTGTTAGTGAAAACATGAGAGAGTCTCCGTGCAGAGACCTTAGTGTACGTTATCAGTGTTCTGTTGCTGGCCTGTTTTAGTAGGACGTCTGACCAGAACTGACCGGGGGAGGGAGAGAATTTTGTAATTTACCATATCAAAATATAGTTAATTGAATGCTACTTAGCAAATGTGATCAAGTGAAGTCAATTTAGATGAATCATTAAAAAATGATTACAATAAATTAAGTCAAAATATGAATCAAGAGATGAATTTTTAATAAACACAAGATTGAAAGACTTTTTTGTAACATAGCAAACATAGTCTTTGTATTACTCATGTTATCACTCAACATAATAATATTTAATTTCATGTAATTGCCCCCCACCGAATACACAGAAAACCAACAAACTCTACTGTTGATGTGCTGCCCT
Source organism: Gouania willdenowi (assembly GCF_900634775.1). Lineage (NCBI taxonomy): Eukaryota > Metazoa > Chordata > Actinopteri > Blenniiformes > Gobiesocidae > Gouania > Gouania willdenowi. Next base: position 15,161,931 of record NC_041044.1, read on the forward strand.
CATTGAGGAAAGCAAGAAGTCCATCCCATTTTTCAAACCAGCGATCTGGCGACACTTTTAAAGTTTTTTTTTTTTAAAGGACTGGCTATAACCATAAAGCAAGCCTAATGATTTGTGGTTTTATAGTTTACTTGCTGATGTCTTTTCCATTTTACAGCTCCTCCTTATTTAATACTTTGTTATAATTCTTCATTCTTATCTTTTTTTTATTCCTACAAACAGACAGGTGAACGTTTTCACAACAAAGGAATTTCATTAGGGAAGTGTTTATTGTCCGAAACACTATCCTATAAATAGGAAGACAGGAACAAATACACCTGCAAGCAAATGTTTATGGGCTTAAACTGATCTGTGAAGCCTTCCTATACCCTTACCATCCGTAAGGACACCCTGGGGAGCACTTTACACTGACAACTGTAACAAGGTACTGTGCCTTATATTTATGTTTGCGTGTGTGTGTGTGTGCGTGTGAGTGAGAATAAGGATGCCAAAAGATACAACCCTGTAAAGAGAAACTAATTAAAACTCCACACAGCCACGAGGGATGGGGCTCCTGCTCCCCTCCTCCTACTCTCATTTAACCACAGTGAGCTCTTCAGCTGAAAGACTGTTTGAGACTAGAGTCAATCCTTTGGCCTCCAAGGAGAACAAATATAGAGAGAAGCATACAGCCATAAAGTGATCCTGAGACAAAGGCTGTGACAGAGACAGTAACACAGATGGAGGCTGACATTCATCAAGCTTCGCACGTCCCCTGAGTGAAGACTAATTCTTCTGAAATGACAAAGCCAGGCTTGTCATTCATAACAGAGTAAAAACAGCAGCCTGAATGTGAGCCAATAGAAACTTATTGCAGTTATTTTCACCTTCTGTTTGGTACAGGTACAACTTAAAGAATAACTAAACCCCAAACACACTTTTTCCTGCTGAATACATATGTATTTGGGTATTAAGTTGATTGATCCTAGTCCAACTTTTAACACTTCACTAAAAGTATTGCAATTTTACATATTTAGTTGTAAAATGTCAGAATTACTAGCCTCTAATGGTTGAACGCCGGCTATTACAATTGAATTTTGCTCTTAGCTGAGACAGATTATATTGCCACATTTCGACCATTGTGCCTCACTAACTGTCGCTGCCTGCCCCGTCCTTTCTATTAAACCGTGAGGAGGGTTTCCTCCTATCACAGCCCTCAGTGAGCATTGATCGACAGCTCCAATGCATAACCCCATTCTGCTGCGGTAATGTTTGTAACTCTGTGCTTCTATAAAGAGCGGATTCTGCTTTAATCATCATTTTGTACATATCCCCGTCTGTCTCTGCATGTGCTTGGACGTGCGTGATCGAGTCATCAGCCAGTGGTTTATGACATGGAACAGAATGAAGCCAATAAACAGGATTTCAGCGGCAGCACGTCAAAATATATCAAACATTGCTGCACACTGTGTGTGGAGTGTAAGAATAATGCAATGTATAGCACTTTGAGTGTTTATCAAATGTGCTATATAAGTCCATTGCAATATCATTAAGATTTGATTAATTTTCTCAATTTTAATGAAAAGGAGTTCCGACTTCAGGTGGCGTTCCAAGTAACTTTTTCAAGTAGTTCCTTGGAACGCAGCATTAGATTACATAGTTAGATTTCATTTGATCACGCAAGATTTCTGGATTGAAAGAAGGTCAGTGGTTGGACATAGTCGTTATGTGTGTGTTGAGATTATCTGAACTCACAAACACACGCACGCACGCACGCACGCACGCACGCACACACACACACACACACACACACACACACACACACACACACACACACACACACACACACACACACACACACACACACACACACACACACACACTATAGGGGGTGGATCGATTCCAAATTAATGCGTACCATTCCATTGCACGTGTACCTGCCTGCCTAATTTGCACTCAAGTTACCTAATATAAGTAGTTAGGTGTAGTGGCAGGTGTGGCTTGAGTGAAGCTACAGTGGTCAGGTGTGCTTCACTATCGAGCACCATCTGCGTGCACATTCGATGGACTGGTGCCCCCCCACCACCCACCCACCCACACACACACACACACACACACACACACACACACACAGCCACACACACACACACACACACACACACACCACGATCATCAAAACTGTTCAATGGCTGGTTTGTATTGTCATGTGTGGTACCTTATGTGCAGTGACATGCCGTCAGGGTTAGCATACGGCTGCTCTGCCTCAGTCAGTTCCCCAAGATGACAACCATTTACGTAAAAAGGCAGCTCTCTACGCTGCCTTTGGACGTAACCGCGCTATGCTAAATGCTATATGTACGTTCACAGTGCATCAGTGAATTGATCCCATGTGGCTGCTGCTGCTACGTTCTCTCTCGCTCTAGCAAGTGGGCAGGATAACACTACAGGCAGGATGACAGCGCTAGAGATGATAGAGAAACTTTTTTTTTGAGGAAAAACGACAGCTTTTAAAAGATGGGAGACCAACACCTGAGCTATCAGACCTTCAGCAAAGGTAAGGTCAGAAAATGTTTCATACTTTTCACAGTGAATGGTACAAAAGGAAGGATTGGCTTTGTAGATGCACATCACTGAGGCTGTTCCGAGTTGTTGTCGTTGTCATTTTCTCAGTGTTTCTGTGTTTCCAACACAAACAACAGATGCGCTGCCGTGTCATGAGATATATCTTGTTGGGAGAGTATGGAGGCTATATTAAATAATTGTTTATGTTTCTTTAATTGTGTTTTATGATGTTGATTTTGTTAGATGGCTAAACCCTTGTTTATATGGATCTTGTTGGTTTTTTTCTTTCTTACTATGAATTTTAGATTTTGATAAGCGCATTGAGATGATTTTGTTGTAAATTGTTTAACACAAATAAAGTTGATTTGAATTGAATTAACACTTGCCAGCAGAAACATATGAAATTGTCATTGGTGGTCTCGATTTGCAATATGTCTACCCAACCCTAGTGGTCACGGCACGTCACTGCTTATGTGGGTACCACACTTTAGATACATTATGAACATGATGCCTATATTATTGCACTATTATGTATAATGACAAAATATAAACATTCCCCGTGTAGAGGCACATGGACAGAGGTGATAACAGCTATAAAGTCTGGCGCTCCTACATCTGCCTCACCAGCTTGGCAGCCTGAATCACAGCGTTGGCCACACAGGAAAAAAAGTGTATTGAATGCACTCACGCATAGAGGTCAGAGTCCCTACAGTTCCTTTACTGCTGTTTTTGTGCCAACTTTTGTCATTTTTTCACCTGTACTAAGTTGCAACTCTTAAATGGCTGCAAGATCAAACATAAAGGCTATAAAATGTGATTCATTCAAACCATCTAAAAAAGTAAGTTCACATTTGGGTAACTTAATATTATTTTACTCATGAATGAAGAACGTCCTTTTTTCCATGCATTCTTTCTTCCACCTTAATCCACATGGGTTCTAGTACTGAGAGCAAAGCACATACACCCTTTGCATTTTTAAAGCATCTTTGCTTTAAATCCTGGGCTAACTTTAGGTACTGCCCCAGTCAAGTGTGCCCGATAGAGCTTCCAAAGGAAGGCAAAGGGGGAGAATTCAACTGAGGCTGTTTTAATGGCACCTCTCTATGCATAGGCAAAATCATGAGTCATGACCGAAAGTCTATTACCTTTTTTTGTAATACATAAAATCATTGGTAAGTTTTCTTTCACTGAACTGATTCTCACTTTGTGCTTGCTAGGTGAAAATTGCTCACAACCCTCAGTGAGCATTGATTGACAGCCATTGAGAAAGTCCACTGTGGTCCATGTGTGGTGATGTTTTTGACTCTGTGCTTCTATAAAGAGCAGATTCTGCGCTAATCACAGGGTTCATCAAGCTTTGTGTGTATTTACAGACACATCTATGCTACGAGTGAATTCTCGTCTGTCTCTACGTGTGCGGACGTGTGTGTGTCTTATCGCTATGTAAGCAAGAGCAGGGCTGTTTGCCACTGAGTGGCGTCTGTAAGGCTGCGTGTAATCTTCATGTCGTGATTGTGTGTGCCTGTAGTTGTAGTGACTAGTGATCGACTGATTCATCAGCCGGCCGATTTGATCGGCCAATTTTTGCGTGTTTTACACTGCTGCGTTCGCCGATCCGAGAGCGGCTGCCACCGGCTGCTCCGTGTTGAAACAGAGAGTACAGAGTGCAGAGCCCATCCCCTCACCAGTAGAGCATGAAAGAAGCTCTTCAACCCCAGCGGCAAGTTTTAAACTTTAAAAGCATCATCTAACTGTTTAACTTAGCTGACGTTGTTCCATGATTCCACGTGTTGTGTTGCAGTTGTATTTAACAAGCAGCTGGCTGGAGGTTTGGGGGGTGTGTGTGTTTCTCTCTCTCTCTCTGCTTCTCACTCAGCGCTGCGCTGAGATGGAGAGTTTTTAAAACTTTGAGAAGCAGTTTACTACTTGTTTGAATATTTATTCCTGTTAATGTTGATGCAATTTAGAACAGAAACTTGAACATTTTGTTGCTTAATGCGTGATATCACGTTTTTTTCCTCTGCTAATTCATGTTCTGGGGTTGTGTTGGAATGGACTATTATTCATGGTTTCTTTTTGTGATTAATACTATAATTATATATCTTTACACTCAATAATCCTGTTAATAAAATATATCTTCAGTCAGGTCAACTTTGTCAAAGCTATTTTCAGGACAAGGATAAACAGTTCTCTTTAATAATATTTCATGAGATGTCTCATTCCATTTTTTACTTGGTGTTGTTCTACCTCACTTTTGTTAATTTTAATTAATGTTAATTTTTTAAAATTGAGACTTAAACCATTTGTTATCATCATTGAGTAATTTTCATGATGTAAATTGAGGGAGCAAAAGTAATACTGACTCCAAATATTGGCTCAAGAAAATCGGCAGTCCGTATCGGTCATCGGCTGAGGCTGATGGAAAAAAAATTGTTATCAGAATCGGTCCTAAAAAATCCATATCCAGGGCTCTACACTAACTTTTCCAGAGGTGGCACTGGTGTGATTAACTTTCTCAGTTGGTCGCACCAGCACAGAATTTGGTTGCACCTTTTTTTCGAGCGGGGGTGGGGAGAGTGTACAGCATAGCCATGCATGCTAATGAATAGTTGACTTAATTGGCGTACCATAGTTTTGTATGAAGTAAAGATTGACAATGACTCGAGATATATTTGCTAAATGTTTTAATGTTTTAGTGTTAATATTAAGTTTTTCTGCAACAAGCAGTGGCTAAAATAACAGGTAATTTATTTTGTATAATTTTAAAAGAAGACGTAACAATTTAAAAAAAAAATTATAGCAAAGCATAACAACAGGTTACATGTATTCTGTTTTTTTCTTTTGCAGAAATGCTGTACTGTATTAACTTAACAATAGCATAACCAACTTAGCATCTGCATTTCTTCACCCCATGGAATTAAATTTAGAAGGTCCATCTCTGATAGTGGGGTCTCCTAACCCTCTTCCTCTGGTCAGGGGTCTGCAAACCTTTACTCTACAAGGAACATTTAACCTCACCTCACCTGGATTAAAGTCCTCCTGGAGCTGAAAAAATACCTTTTCAATGAAGACAATACAGTGTATTAAATTATATACAGTTAAAATGATATAGAATAATGTTTGATTTAATTTGATTTGATTTATAATGATCATGTAAATGTAAACTTAAAAATAGTTTAAAATAAAATAAAATGACGTTAAGAAATAAAACAGTATCTTGCATCTTCAAATTCATACACATCTCAGTTTCCATGAACACAATGTTATATAAAGAAGATTTTTTTAGTTAATGTATTTGAAAGGCTACAAAAAGTAACTTGAATTTGATAACACATGATTATGTGGTGAACACATGCTAATTGGTCATTTCTTGCCACACATAAAGCATATTTAACCTGCACATTGGCGGTTAACTTAATCTGTTCCCACACAAATAAAATATCTATTTTCTTCCAGAATAGTGTTTTTGTTGGTTTAGTTATCTTACCAGGGATTTAAAACTCAGTCATTGCACAATGTGATTTATTTTAGGTTAACAAATTGTTATATCTTGATTTTATTTGTCACTAATCATTAATAGCCTCTGTAAAAAATAACTTTATTTCAACCGTTTTTTTTAAAGCTATAGGGAGCCATTGCAAAAGAGTGAAAGAGCCACATTAGGCCCCAGAGCCAGAGCCAGAGCCCCTGCCCTGGGAGACTCACAGCTGAACATCTGGCCTGGCATCATAGTCCATCAGTTCTGGCCCCTCCATGCTGATTCTGATGAGCGTGTACATTCTAACACTGCTCTCAGTGAGCACTCACTCAGTGAAGGGCTCGTTATGTCTGGCACCGTTTGCGGGCTGCGCGCATTGGTGTTTATACGCTGTGCATTCACCGTTGCATTACCCGCAGAAAAGTTGCGTGAGCGTGCACCGTCTCCTCACCCGCTGCACTCCGAAATCCTCGGTCAACCTAACCGCCAGCCAATTTGCAGTGCCTGTTTATAGACGGTTTTACGGTAATCCCGCAGCGCAGCGCAGAGAGAGAGAGAGAGAGAGAGAAGTGCACTCTGTGGGACGTGACAAAGTGCTCAGCAGCTCCGTATAAAATAACGTCACCCTATACAAACTCCCACGGATGCGACCAGATAAACTTTTCACTCGCACACATTGAAAAAATACTTGCACATGCAACCATTTTGGTCGCAGTCTCGAGCCCTGATATCGGTCAATTTTAGTTTATGAACTTGCTATGTGTGTGTGTACAGATACATCATTGTGTGTATTACCGTCTGTCTCTGAGCACAGTGGTGTGGGCTGACAGAGTAGGCGTGTATTACTGCTACAGCAGTAACGCCCACAATTAATGCATTTTTTGAATTTCTCTCCTCGTGACAGGTCAGCAGAATGCAGGGGTTTAGTTACTCTTTAACAAACTTGTTGATGTGTTGTTTTCTTACCTGAGACACTCAGATAGACAGAAGGACTCGTCACATTCTCTCCTGTCAACTCGTTCACTGCTTCAACATAGTAGCGTCCTGCATCTGACGGAGTTGTTGCCAGGACAACCAGTTGATTGTCTAAAGTGATTGCTCTGTGGGGTACATATACAACAACAAAGGTTTAGAAAACAAAATATTGACATTGGAAAATAGCCACTCATCATTTCACTGCATTTCTCTGTGTTAAGAACAGTGCTAACAAAAAAGGAAGCTTAGAGAAATCTTCTCCTTCGTCTCATATTTTTTTGTATCCTTCATTCCTTGGCTGTTCATGCTGCTTGTGTATTGTTTTCTGCACTTCCTCCTTTTTACTGATCCATACTCATTCCCTCACCTACCGGTGACAATCAATAAAGCATAAACACGCAGCATGCTGGCACACACACATCCACAATCCAGAATACACAAAAACACTTAAATGCTATTATTTGAGCACACGCTGATGAACACTGTTACAGCTACGCTGTGTGTTGGTGCTGCTTTCAGGAAACCTTAACAGTAGCAGGCGATTATGGCGGAAGGCAGCAGCACAGGAGTGAAAAAGAGTAAAAAAAAGATACAAATATTGGATTTATGTGTGCTCGGACTTGTCTGTTTTACAAAAGACGCTTACTAGCAGCAAGAGCAGGGCGATGCTGTTAGTGATGCTATGTGAGTTCTCACCTCTGAGGAAATGGAAAGCCCCCTTCAGCCCGCCACCCAATACTCTAACCACTGAGCAGGCACTGATATAAAATCAATACAGTTCTTATAGACTCAGTCTGCTTTTATGCTCCTGACTCTTAACAAAATGTATGCTGTGTTCCCAATGAAAAGCTCTTTTATATGGTTTTTTGGGGCATATTGATAGGATTGAAAATGTTAAATGGACTTGACCTACCGTGCTTCATCACCACCTGAGTGGTCTCGATTGGGCTTTACATTCTTAATCACATCCATCAATTCCAACCCACAAGTGTGAAAACTGTGGAAAATAATTGCTTGCAAGTGTGTGCGTTTTAAGTTGTGTTAATTTTTTGTAGGCATTGTGATACAATAGTGATGGTATACACAACTTGCATAAATCTGTCAAAAAAAAGATACCTGGGAAAGCTAAATCAATAATTTTTGATTCAACATCATCTAAAACTTTGTTCCTCTGAACATGTGCATAGAAAATTAACAAAAACAAATAGCTGGACATTAAAGGCCTATACTAAGAACCTGAGATCCAGTACTACAAAGCTGGTTATTAACACGTTAACTTAAGCCTGGACGTGTATGCACTCACATGAAAGGGGTTCGCTGCTTCTGACCAATCACAAAAACGGAGTATGTTACATACTATGGATGAACAGACAATTGTTCTTTCAAGGATGAAGAATTCAAATACATAATCCAAGCCTAAAGCAGCACTGTTGCTGCAAAAAAAAGCAGGAAGGAAGGAATGCAGGCAGACTCTGTTAAAGGTGCTGTATGCAAGTTGTATAAAAGTTACTTTTTGTCATATTTGCTAAAGCTGTCACTATGTAAGGACAGCCTTACATGAAACTAGTAGTTTGTGTGCAAAAAACACGCTAATTGAGTCACACCTACTGCTCCTGCTGCATTTGGAAAATTGCCAGAATGCACCACGACCGAGCAAAAAGAACCAATCACAGCCAGAATTATGTTTGATGGATGGCCTCACAGCTGTCAATCACTGCTCTCCACGCCCCTTCCCTGCTCAGCTGTAGACATCTATGCTCATAGCATTAGCAGGTAGTGTGCCTGGAGCGCCGTTTTTTTACAGTGTATGGTCCAGAGGAGTAGAAGAAGGAATTGGCGACTTTTCTACTTGAAAGGTAATTACCGCTGCTTGATTTAAATTGTTTGATATGTAATTGTGTGGGAGCTGCCTTCACTGCAGCCTGCGCATTGACTCAACGCTCGTTTGGGCTGCTGTGTGTTCACTGTATTGTAATACTGCTGCGGACAGATTGGTGTGTGCACAATATCGTTTTAACAGTGCTTGTTATATTGATAGTGTGATGTTGCAGTTGGGCTAACATTAGCTTGTTAGTTTTCTGGGGGAGGGACTTTGGAGCCAGGGCAGAAGAGAGGCGGAGAGGGAGGGGATCTGAAAGTCACAGACTGCACCTTTAATGTGCAAAATTGTGATTATGGAATAATAATTATTTGGAGAATAAACGGACAGCGCTCTGATCAGCCAGTTTCAATTTATTACAGGACAGACGTGTTTTTATTCACTTCGTCTGCTTTAATTTCTCACACACTCACACAGATGGGGATGAGGCTGCAAAGTAAGCTCCACTCAACTGTGTGAAAGGGACATGCTGCATTCGGTAAAGAGCTCAGTAAGCCTACATCATAAGGTGGACTTTATTCATATTTTATATAGTCTATATTATGTTACAGGGCCTTAACCAGTTTGTGTATAGTAGCATAGGTTGCATTCTTGCTGAGGCTGTCAGCGTTGCCAAAAACGTATATGAATAAATGAATGAATGACCGAATTCATCAGTCAGCCTCAATCAGCTGAGAAATATTGTTCAGTCCATCAGATAAAAATCTATAACTTTCTATGACTTATAAACTATATTTCAAATGGAAATGATCTATCAATGTCTTTTTTTTGTTAAGCGCAGCTGTCAGATCCGCACACAAACCAAGAATGGGCAGGTCATTTTCCAAGAGAACTGATTGGTCAAGGTTTTGTACTCGCTACGATCTTATCCAGAACTTAACCTGCCCTCGACCAGGTTAGCCAATCAGGATAAGTTACCATGGTGGTCCACCCCGGTAAAAAGTGAACCAGTGTCGTAGTGCAGCAGAATCCCAGAAGTTAGCGTGATAAAAGTAAATCCAGCTTCGTAGTACAGGCCCAAAGCATTAATAATCAATCCATTTTTGGCACTGCAAACACATAAGAGAAGGGTTAATTAACCTTTTGGGTCAGAGTTTAAATTTGTAAAAGGTAGGCTCAAACATAAGTAGGTGTGAAATTTGGTGAAAGCTCAATTTAGCTTATATGAAGTTTATTTATATAAGTGGTTACAGTAAAAGGTATTGTCTGCAATCCTGTTCATTTTGGGTGAAGGATCCTCCAGAGAGTAGTCAAGACATTATGTATTAAGAAAAAAATAATAATAATAATCTGATCCCTGTCATTCGGTCCCAATGGAAAGAACCAATCAGATGCCTTCGTGCCTTGTCAGCACTTGGTATCCAGGTGTATGGTAAACATATTAAGGTTAATGATGAAAGCATGAAGTGGCAGATTATCCAAAAGCTGTAGGTTCTACACCCCTGTCTCTTGTGTGAATTTTAATAAACAGACTAACATCAAATGCAACGACAAATGCCAAATGTTTATTTTATTTGTTTCGGTTGTCGCTTTATTTGGATTTTTTATAATGTAATCTAGTCATAAAATAACTTTCACGACTTGTGTTTTCTTTTTGTGTTTGTCTTTACTTTTTTAAGGTTTTAGGTTTTACAAGGTTAAAGCAAAGAAAAGCCATAATAGCCGAGGGTTGAAATGACAATGATTGATCATCATCCATTCAATTACCAAAATGCACCACACCAGGTGCTTTATTAGGAGAGAAATTGAACAGGGAATGAACAGATGTCTATTCTAAAGTGGGTTCAATGATGTCAAATGAAGGACAACTCCTTGATGTTGAACAGGTATCAGCAGGAGGCTGACTCATCCATTTATCTTTTACCAGTGTATTGAGAACTGGTGTCACAGTTTACACTGGTAAATGACCTAACGACAACACATGCCTATCTAATGGTTAAAAAAAAAAAAAAGTCAAGTCTTAGCTTGTTTACATATGGAGTGAACAATGGAGAAATCTACCATGGACCTTTGTTAATCCAAGTTGTGGTTTGATAGTTCAGTGTATGTCTTAACCACGATTTTGACTAAAGAATTTCCCCCCAATAATTCAACTATATGCAGCAGTGTTTCTCAAATGGGGGTATGTGTACCCCTAGTGGTACGCAATGGCACTACAGTGTGTGCTTGAGAGAGGGAGTGGAAAATTAACAAATAAAATTTGGTACCACCCCAGGCGTGAGATGACCAGAAATGATCAAAAACTATAGATATAAATTTATTCAGGAGCCACTAAATCAGTGTTTTTCAACCTTGGGGTTGCCTGAAATTTCTGAAAAATTGAAAAAAATTTTTGAAATGTTTTAGTTTTTATTCTTTCTTTTTTTAATTAAAATCATACACAATCTTAAAGCTGATATCCGGAACTTCTGAGAGGACGTCTCAATGTCCCGCCCTCAACAGCTCCGCTTCCTCCATCTGCCTCTACTTTTCTGCACACGCATCGCGGAACATAACAAGGTCATATAGAGTAGCAACGATATAAGTCTATGGGTCAGGTAAGAGCAAAAATCATATTTACCTGTTTGCTGTTGTGACGCATGGCCTTGTTTCCGTGCACAGTTCTACATTCACTTTGATTGACAGTCTCAAAAACAGGAAGTCGAAGCCTATTGGCTGGGCACCCTCTGCGATCGTTTCCATTTGTATAAGGGTTTATAAGATGAAGGAGGGACTTATATACATTAATGTATATGAATGATCGCCGGCAGTAGACCATAGTAAAAGAATAGTTAGGTATTTTTATGAATTTCAAAAAAATCATACATAAACATAGATTTCTCAGAAATTCCAGATATCAGCTTTAAGCAACTGTATTTCTATACTTTCACTTTGCGAAATATAAATCTAGTTCAACTAAAACGCATTAAAAAAAAAAAAGATCTGAGCTCAGACATGATCAAAAACTAATTTTAGAAAAAAAAAAAACATCTTTGTGGTCACCAAAAATTCTTGATATCAAAATGGGGACACGATCCAAAAAAGTTTGGTAACCACTGCATTAAATACTGTCTTTCCACTAATTTGCAAAATGAGATTCTTTAAAATGTGGTATCACTCATTCATTCCATCATTACGTTCTATAGTTGTTTTTAAATAGTTTTCTAAGAAAAATGTTGTCGACGGACAAAGGGGGTACTTGAGCCAAAAAAGTTTGACAACCACTGATGTACAGTATATATTCTATATACAGTAACTGAAATGCCTATTACTCTGAGATACTGACAGCAGTGTCAAAACTTATGCCAGGTAAGATTTCAGGTGGCAAAAGCTATGAAAAAAAAGAGCAACAAAAAAAAAAATCACTTTGATGTGACGCACAAAATAAAGTTAAAGAGTAATTTAGCTGGTCACACAATCAATTTTAATTGTCATGTTATTGATGAAAGCCTCATAGCTTTAGTACAAGGATTTATATGATTGTGGTGCCTTTCTGACCTGACAGCACCGAGAAGAAGAGGGAAGTTCTGAGGCAAGAAATATTGTTCATGTGTTTCCACAAACACCTTTGTCTACAGACAGAATTCCTAAGGTCTAATTTTATTCAGTGTGATTTCCCAGGAGGACAGGCTGCAAGAGCCAGAGCCTCTACCCCAATACTGACACTGTGTGTGTATGAGTGTGTATTAGTGTAAGGATGTTGCTCTTCCAGTGCATGTGTGTGTCTTTCTGACTGGTTTCAGCCACATCTCACTGCCTTGAAATAGAGACTCCGGTCTCACCAAAGCTTCCTCTGTTCTTCACAGTTATTTCACAGTAGCATCCGATTCTGCATCCCCACCATAGGCTGGAATGAAGTTTATAGCAGTTAAGCTAATTAGATTCACTGACATGCCAATTTAATTACATTTGTCTGTGCTAGCACAAGCAGATTTGTAGACAGCAAAAGCATGCTTGAACTCGCTTACAGTGTCCAAATAGTGGGGGGGGGGTTATGAGGATAGAGGAAATCTTTGTTCACAAGTTAACACTGAAAATGAAAGGAGCACAGTATGTGGCTGTGCACTGAAACCAATTAATATAGCATATTAATATGTGAGCATTTGTTCGGTTAAATCAATTTGTTTGTGTCGTATCTGTCCTAATTTACATTTTCCATTTATATGAACTATTTACATGTGAAATGGATTGTGATATTGGCAAGAGGAATTTCCTTCATGCTGCCATTGGTTCCAAATTGGGAGGCCTCACACTTCATTTCCAATTAAACCTTTCCATGAAACTTTCATTACAGAAGGCAGCACAGAAGAAGAAGTGAAAATATGCCAACAAGAGGCCAGAAACTAAAAATTAGAGACCCATGGTTGATTTAAATTTCCTTTCGAATGATAGAAAAAAGTCCTCATTCCTTCCGAGTAGCAGCAGGTTGATTACACAATCCCAACCTGGGAGCTACAACCTAGTTGGGCACACACAGACATTCAAGTATTATACATATTTGAATTCAAATTGAAAGCAGAAAGCTGTTAAGATTTAATTGATGAGAAATTCAACATGTGGCTTTCTGCTCTTTTTTAGCTCTATGTTTAACAAGAGTGCATAAAATGACTGCCTGTTAATCAAAGAACAACTCAAATATGAAATAATACATGCTTATATGAGTCTGTGTGGTAGTTTTTTCAGATTCTTTCCATCCAAAAAAATCGATGCATGTCATCCAAAATACCCTTCATAAACTCCTCTACTGCTCATTTATTTGAATCAGAATTTAATTTCTCAGATTACAATTTACACGTCCACAATTTCATACTGACTCTAAAACACATGTACACACACGCATATGTATCTACAGCTAGATACAATACACACGCCAAAGGCCAGAGGATGAGTGAGCCTGTTTGTTTATGTGTACTTAAGTGAGCATCTGCCTCATGTCTAAGAATGGTTTTCCTGCCAACCAAGCCATTTGATATCCCTGTCTGCCTTCGTTCTTTTTCATCTTTGATGGGCAGTGTGCTACCTTCTTAAAAAAAACAATGCCTGCTGTGCATGGAGGCTAGAGGGTGGAGACGTGCGGAGGCAGCAGGGCATGAGGACGGATACTCCGACTGTAAACTCAGCCAGACAGCAGGCAGCTTTCTTGGCAGCCTTGGCAGGGAAGTACTAGCCAGCCTCCCACACACACACACACACACACACACACACAGTAGTGATAATTCACATTAGCTTGCGGCTGTTTCAACTGGCTATTTACTTTAGAGTTAATTTCTGCAGACACATGAAAATTTTTTTATTAGACATTGATAGCCAACATACACAGGTTGATTCTTGCTGAACGCTAATCTAAATGGGTGCCAAAGTTAAGTTCCACCTAAAATCTCTCAAGATGGAGGTTTTATCACTACAAACTTTGCATATAGTTGATGTAAAAACATTTTCTCAGCGTTTCTTGCCTGTCAGTTTCAGATGAGTTGCTGGATCTATAATCCTAAAGTAATTGGTGACTGTCAAACCCAACGGTAGAGACAGCTGTTTTAAATACAAACAGAAGAGCAGGTGATTTGCCATTCTCTTTCATCAATATGTTCTGCAATAACTTTTTTGTCTTGCATTTTTTTTGCTTTCTTGAGCTGCACAACTAAATACAAAGGCTGACATAAAAACAACACTGGAGCCAGAAACTGAAATCCAGCCAAACTTCTGTGTTTGTCAAAGTTTCACACTCTAGGTGTACTTTAATCTTGGGAAAACTTTACTTTTAATTTTGACTCTTTCAAGCTATTTTACCACATCAGCAACAGGTTTCCCCAAACCTAATAGAACTCTATAGATTGGGCCTTGTGTTAACATAAATACACAGTGACTCATGGCAAACACAAAACTGCTGGCAGGGTGTTTTGGTTTTCTTTCATGGCAGTCAGTGGCAAACATTTTGGATAAGGAAAAGAACCGGACTTTGGACAAAATGAATTACTGATGCATCCCAGTAGACGGTGAGCAAGAATTAGGAAAATGTGGGAGTGGGAGACACAAAGGGCAACAGAACTGCACCAGACATGAGAAGTTTTGGCAAAAAAGTTACATCTTATTTTGTAAGTGGATTAAATGGGAAAGTTATGTTAAGACGTAGAACTGAAGCGCTGCCAATAGCTCTTGACATTCTGTTGCCAGTTGCTTGACAGTGACTGCTTTAATGATTTTCCATGCATAGTAAATACGAACCTATTGTTACCACTGCCTGGGGTTGCAGATTTGCTTTGAGTATATTTGCTAAAAAAATTTTTAATCTCCTTGCTCAAAGCTTAAAACGTACCCAAATAAAGGCACTAATTTATGATCTAAAAGTTTATTCAAATTTTTAATGTGGCATTGCATAGGTCTATAAAAGTTTGTTGGAAAGTCACAAAAACCTTTGTCTCCCTACTTTGTCCTTGCTATTGCATACATGTTTCTACATTATGCAGCTCATCAAAACCTGAAACAGAAATAAAACAATTCATCACCCAACTGAAAAAAAAGAATAATAATTGCATCTTGTGCTTTTTGAAACAACCCACTGAATCATTAAGTAACTGCACGTAAAATGTATTCAATCTAAAACCACAATATGCATGCAGAATTTAAAGGTTCAAGTTTCATTAAAAACCAATCTGTTATTACCAAAAATATTAGTTATTTTAAAAAGATAACCAAGGTAGAACTGCAGAAAAATCTGAACCTTAAACATTCAAATCTGTTCAGACACAAACGATCACTGTTCTTTATTTAGCTGCTGAGGCGAAACAGTGTCTAGATTACTGAAGGAAAGAACAGCTCTCTTTTTATCCATTTATATTATAATTAATATTGATATTAATAATCACAATATTGTGCCAATATTTTTGTTATTAATGGCAGTATGGATGTGTTGCATACAAGCTTCCCATACACTCTGTAGATTCACTGACAGCAAAGCAAATGGCTGCAGAAGCCGGTGAGTGCTTACAGATGTGCAGTGGTCACATGCTAGCGCCACATACCATACCAAGCACTTTTGTGTCTAAGCTGAGTCCCCTGAAGACATTTCACCCACCTCTCTTAGTCTCAGGTCTTCCTCCACATTAACTGGTCAGTAGTTTTTAGCTCCCATTTAGCGCTAGCCTCTCTAACTTTGTTTTTGTTATTACTTTGTTTAGACATTAGTCAATCACACATTAATGGGCCCATGTTATGCTAAATCAACTTTTCTGATAAAAGTGCTATTAGGGCTTCATACACATGTCCAAAGTGTTTTTTCATTGATTCCCTCAATCGTTAGTTAGAGGGTGATTTGCTCCTTTCTTACTACAGGGTGAGCACAAACACCTCGCTCCTATTTGATGACGCGTTCCCACGTTGATGACGAATTTGACGCAACACTGAGCTGGAGAAGCCGCGCCTCCAGGAAGCTCTCTGCCATGATTGACATGTAAACAGACACGCCCACGAAGGTGAGCATTTCAGAGTTCTTCGCGCAGTGCTATGTATGTATTTTCTACAGTCTATGTATGTACCGGCGAACGCCCTGCTTTATAAAGCAGCATGAGCTCGGCTATGGAGTGGGTGGGAGGAGGGCGAGCCGGCATCTGGCCCTACCTCACCGTTCGAGGAGGAGGAAGTCAGTGTCTTGTCTATAGACACGGCCACTCATGAATATGCATAAGTAGGCTGCAAATCAGCCTGTTTGTGTAGAGTTGCTCAGAAAGTGACTTTTCAGAGGCTAAAAATCTGCAAAACAGGCGAGTTTGGGAAAATAAACCTCAAATACTATGTTTTGGGGCTCTTAGAACAAATGGAGATGGGTAAAAAATAGCATGACATACAACTCCAGCAGTAGAGACCACTGCTGGAGCCCTCTAGAGTTTCACCCAAGGACATCTACGGATTAACCTACCGTACAAATGAAAAGACAATCGTTGAAATAAAGTTAGTCCATCTTCACACTTTCATTTGCATTTTCACGAAAATTTAGTTTTTTACTAGTTTGTTAAAGTTTTGTGTTGCAGTGGTTCCCAGCCAGGGTTTCTTGGCATCATTTCTGAATTTATTTTGAACATAGTGTAATTTTATTTCTTATTTTAGACACTATAGAGTATGTGTCTACAAGAGAGTTTTTCCACCTACTGACAATAAACGGCATCAATGGAAAAAAATGAAAATATGGCCTTATTTTACAGCAAAATCCTTCATATTGAAGGTTATCAAACTACTAAATATTTAAGGTAATTTATTCCCAGATATAAAATATGTATGAATGCACACTAGGAAAAAGTTCATTACTTAGTTTTACTCGTTACATCTCTGAAGACGATATTTAGTGGGAGACTGTCAGGGGGTGAAAGCAGGCCTGCACTCACTGGAAATGGCAAAAAAACAAAAATATGTTCTAAATTAGACTTAACTCTACAAGTTGACACAAAGAAGCCCTTGTTGCTTTAGCTGCAGAAGAGAGTTCAGAAGCAAACATGTAAACAACATGTAACTAAAACCAGGGGCTACTAATAGAGAGATAGGGGGGTACTTTGATTTCAAGAGAGGCTCAGGGGAAACACAGTTGTTAAATAAATTAAAATAAATGAAGGTGCAAGGTGGTGCAAGCCTGGCAGTGAATTGACTAAACAAGCAGTGGTGTCCCATCACCAAGCTGCCATTAGCATACACAGAGCAAGACCCATTAAGTGCACTTTGGCAGAAATTCACGTTCAGAAAAAACACTCTCAAGTTAAAAGGATGGAAAAGTGTTTAGAGTCAGATCACTTAACCTACCATGTCTCATACAATTTCAAATCAGCAAAAAGGCAGAAGATTAAGAAGGAGTAAAAAAAATAGTCTAACAGAATGAGTTAATGTCACTTTAACAAGCATGTTGGAGCTGAACTAAATGAAAAGAAATAAGACAATAAGGCTATGAATACATTAAACATGAGTTTAAAAAGCTCCCATTTGACAAACTCAAAGCTAAAAACCAAACAGGCAAAAAGTTGTGTGAAGATCCAAACAGGGTAAATTGGCATTTGATCATGTGGCTGGGTTTGTAAATGTAGCTATAGCTGGTGCACAGCAAAGGTTTGGCCTTGGCAATTTTAGGCAAAACCATTCAATTCTGAGTAAATTGTAATATGGACTTAATTATATTTATTAAGTATTTCCAAAGCTCTTTACCATATCAGTTCATTCAAACCTTAATGAGAAAGAGCTCCCATGGAAGGTGTTAGTCGATCATTGGGAGAAACTTAGAGTTCGGTGTCTTGCCCAAGGACACTTTGTGCGAATGAGTAGAGAACAGCTGAAAATTTAATCAGCTTAATTTGGCTCACTTTGTTTTCATAACACACTTTTTGAATGTCTTCAAACTGAAAGGTAAATCTCTGTCAGTTACAAAGCTACTTACTTTTGATGCACCATAACTCTGAGATGTGTTTACAGTGTGTTTATGATTTCCAGCAATAAATAGCAGGACAAAGAACAGGGTGAAGGTAAAGCACATCAGTTACTGTTTCAGCTGCTTCTCTTAAACACAACAGCACCTGCAGGCATCGCTCGGGGAAAAGTTGGCTGCATGAAATTATTATTATTACGTGTTTAATGTGAACAATACTTATTAATTGGATGATCGCAGTCTCCATATGTTTTAAACCATCCATTGCCGACCGTTTAGTCCAACGTGTCTATTCATTGAGGATCCAGTGATTCATAATGAGAAAGCTTTTAATATACAGCGGGAGAGGGTGTTCAGGCCCAAATCCATGAACCGTATCATGTTTCCAGGAGGAGTGCACACTGCTCACCTGCACGGATGGAGCGGCTGCAGTGTTGGATGTGACATGCAGTAGTGTCACATCCACCACCGCACATAGCATGGCTGCTCCATCTATTCATTTGAAGTTAAAGCTGCAGTATGTACATATTTTTTTTTCAATTTATTTGGCTAATGATCCATAATTATCTTTGAGCATATTGTAATACAAGTGTTCTGAGAGGAAACTTTTGATCTTTTTCTTGGCTCTGTATAAAAACTTTAGAAATCAGGGAGCCCGACGCGACATTTCAGGCAATCAGAGATCTTTTTACAAACAGAGTGCTCCATGAGCTGTATCGGGGTGTTACCATTTGCTGCCCGACTAGTAAAATTGCAATGGCTAACATTCCAGCAGGAGAAGTTTCCATCGCGGTGATAGACACAACGGTTACACGGTAAAGCAAGTGGAAAAAGAAAGACCGACGTAGTGACGCAACAGTCTAAATGACAAACATAGTCAGGAGGCCCGGACTCATGGAAGTACGCAGTACGGAGAGTGAGAACAGACAGGTTACATCGAGTGTAAACCTAAGAGAAACTTATCCAAGGAGGAGAGAAATTAATTTTACAGTCTGGATGCACGAATGGTGGTCGTCACCCTGCTCTGAGCAGCTGCTGCTGGGATCACTGCAGCCTGTGTGTGAGCTTGTAGCGGGGAATGAGCTCACAGCTGCAGCTGCTTTGGAGGACAGTAACAACAGAATGATACGTGCATTCATGTCAGAGTCTCTAAAAAACCAGAAAACTCTCCAATAACACAAAATAAAGTCCATACATTCATCACTAGTCTCTATTGACGGTAAAGGACGATAGGTTTTGAAACAGGGAGGGGAGGGTGAGTGTGGTTGTTTCGATCTCACGATTCTACATACTGCAACTTTAATGTTTAATCACTTATTACTCACTGAACACAATAAACACATATTATATACTTATCTCAATAATGTGTGTAGTTTGTTGTCATCAGTCAGTGTACGGTCTCACTGTGTGTCATCTACGTAGTTGAACAAGACATTTAATTTGTTGTTCTTTTCCATGATGGGAGGCCTTACTTTCCTCCTCTGATTGTACAACCACCTTGAACACTAATGTGTTTGTGTGAGATTTTACCAACCACTTAGAGGGCTCAGAAAACATTTCTATTTCCCGGGATCCACACATCTTCAATATTATTGTTAATAACCCTGTGAAAAAATTGGATCCACAATTACCCTCACTTTTCTTAAATAGTCATACAAGCAGACAAGGACCTTCCTGTGCTTTCACACTTACTTGGGAAGTTGCCGTTGCTTTTAGGTAAAAGTCTGAGCGCACACTCACAAAGTCAGTTATGCACACAGAGCTTAGGGCCTTCAGTCTGACAGTAATTGGTGTGTGCAAATTAGAGAGAGAGAGAGAGTGAGTGAGAAAGTAGAGGTAGAGAGGGTAGCTGGACAGAATTAGTTTGTTTAATGGCCCCTGGCTTAACCTTGGGAGGAAGAAGTGGAAAGGCAATGCTACGGGGTGAAAAAGCAGAGCGGTGCACAGGTGAGATACAGGCCAGAAGAACGGAGAAGAAGGAATGAAGATGGATGCAAAGCAAACAGAGGTGAATGATACTGTTTGTTTAGATGGAGGAGTGGATGATTCACCTTTTCTTATTCTGTTTGTCTTTAGGTCTCCATTAATATGCACACACAGCAGCACAATGTATGTGGTCCAATGAAGCTACAGGGAATCATATTTCTTCCACAGAAAAAGGTGTGTGTGTGTGTGTGTGTGTGTGTGTGTGTGTGTGTGTGTGTGTGTGTGTGTGTGTGTGTGTGTCTCAGGATGGATCTCCATGCATGGCCATTATCCTAATTAGCTCTAATTGTGACTGCTTTCAATTAACCACACAACTGGCAGTGACATCTCTTGCTGTCTATCTGTCTCACATTCTCTCTTTCTTTATATCTCTCAATGCCTGCAACCTATTTCCTGCTTTCAATCAGGCTTTCTAATGTGGCTCTGAAGTAAACTTTCATTTCACTTTTTTAATCCTTGTGTCTGCACCAAAATCACCTCAGTTTTAAATACTTGTAACTTTCAATAAGCAGGTGGTGATACACAATCAGCTCCTCAAAAGGACACAACCTTTACTACCCTCACTCATTAGATACAATGTGATCAGACAATTAAAAATAATTCAAAACAGAGTTCATGTGCACCTTTATTCTGATTATGAAGTCAACCTCCTGTGGAATAAGGAGATAAAATAGACAAGAAATTAGGCTTTTTTCAATAATAGCCCACTTCACTCTCCGTATTACTGCAAACACACTGGCTTTTGTTTCTACACAACACTTGTAAGGAACATATACAGGTCTGGTTTACAATATTAGACTCAATCTTAGCTAATAAATATTAATATTTGTGATCAAGGGCCTGGACTACAAAGCTGGATAAGTATGTCCAGGATATTTCTTCGTTAATGGGCTTTAACTAACCAAGCATTCTCTGTCAGAGAGCCCCTGTACTATAAAGCGGGATATAAATATGCTCATTTAGGCAAGGTGATTTCAGCCTGGCTACGTGCACACTCCCGTGACAGGGGTGAAGATTGCAGCATCAGACTAATCACAAACACGTAGAAACTGTAGAGCAACTTACATCACAATTGAGAAAAAATTCTTTAAAAATATTAAGATTTAAAATCCATAATTCAGACAAAAAAAAAACACTGTTAATGCAAAAAAACTATTAATGTGTTAAAGCGTGACATCATACAATATTATTCCATGGGATGATAAATGGACAGTTTAACTTTATTACAGCACAGGTTTGTTTCTATTCAGGTTGTCCTTAATTTATCACACACACACTGGGAT
Organism: Gouania willdenowi; assembly: GCF_900634775.1. Lineage (NCBI taxonomy): Eukaryota > Metazoa > Chordata > Actinopteri > Blenniiformes > Gobiesocidae > Gouania > Gouania willdenowi. The sequence goes on from NC_041044.1 coordinate 15,183,449, forward strand.
GAGAGTGCATCCTTTCACTGTAGTATGTTCCTGCTGAGACGGTCTGCATCACCATGTGTATGAATAAACAAAATAATTAATTCATTCATCAGTCCGTGATACAGAGAGCACCTGACACAAACTTCTAGGGCTGTAGTCAACCAAGGAAATGGTTGGTCGACCAAGACTATGGCACACATATCAATTAGTCAACCAAAAAAAAAGAAAAAAGGACTGAATGATCAGGTGCAGAGGAGGACGAGGAGATTTGGTTTTAAACACAGACCATTTATGATATGAACCTTATTCAAGCTTTGACTAGAACCCGACAGACATTAGGTATTTATATCAGAGCCCGACCTGAAACCGACAATTAAAACCTATTTTTTCCTCATTCAAAGGACATATTTACGTTTGATTTAGTGGTAAGCCTGCTTTTATTAAAAACAACTGTTAATGTCAACATCAGATCAGCGCACAGTTAACCAAACGCACGTCAAACACAGGTGTCAGAGACAGCAGTGGATCTATTTACATAATCCACGTATCAAATATAAAGATAATCCATGTTCTTGTGCAGAAAAAAGAATGATTTAACAGTGGATGGTGTTTCAAGCCTGTCTTAATTTATTCCCTCTCTGATCTGATGTGCTCTGAGGACAGTGCACTGCGCTGACAGCTGAAGTGCAACACTTTTTTTAATGTTTTTTTTTTTTTTGCAGCGCACACTTACACAGCTGTTGCTGGACATAGAATCATCTTTAGGCATTAAATAAATTATATTTCCTTAATATATATAATATATTCATATATCCTAATCACCTATATAAGTGCATTGCATTTTTTTATTTTTTTTTTTACGGCATTGAAACTGATACCGTTGCTGGACGACCAATGAAAATCTTGGTCGACTACGACGGCATCGACCAATTAGTCGACTAAACGACCAAAGTTGGCAGCCCTACAAACTTCATCAGCTGACTGTAGATCAGTCCATCAGATGTAAATCTATATCTTTCCTAAAAGAGGTCATTAGTAAATGAAAGGATTGCATTTATCCAATAATCCAGCTGTCAGGTCTGCACCAACCAGGATCTTCTAACAATGAGCAGATCATTTTCCAAGAGAACTGATTGGTCAGGTTGCAGGTGTTTTGTACTCGCTCGGATCTTATCCACTTCATTAACTGGTCCCGACCAATCATTGTACTCAGCTCCAGCTCAAATTGTGCCACTCAATTGCAGAGTTGATGCATGTTCTCACACTATATGGACCGACACTCTGACAAGCTCTGACTGCTCACACTGTGCGTCCATACACGACACCTCGGGGTCTTGTTTCCTAATATGCAACATAAAAATTAGAAGAAGAAGAAGAAGAAGAAGAACTCTGAAGCGCCGCCATTAAAACAGAAGAAGAAGGTGGAAAGTTGATAGACACTCGAAATGCAAAGCAAAAAAACCTTCAAAAAAGAAAAGGCGGTGACGCGTGATGGACCATTAGAAGCTCTGCTTTAGATTGTGGAAGACGCAGACCCACACACCAATATCAACACAGCTGTCATTCAAAGTTATTTTCCTCCATTAAGTTATATACAGGGTTCAGCACCTCATCCAGACTTTCATCGATAGCTTATTTTCTGTCTTTTTGCTGTTTTGTGTATGCATGTTGTCCTATTGCATATTTTTGTTGTCCTGTATGTATTTTTGTATTCATTTTGTTGTTTTTTTCTCACACAAAATTAAACAGAGGGCGACAGACGGCCCCTGGGCCGCCATCACAGGTTTACCAAGGAATGGATCCACCCACTTCTCAACTGGAAGGTGATCTTATACAGTACCATCTGAGCCACACTCAAACCAATAAGCAAATCCTATTGTAAAAATAATAAGAAAAAAACAAACATCCCACAACAAACTGATGGTGTAATGATGAATGTAGCAATTTCATCATGTGTCTACAAATATTTATAAATAGGATCACAAAGGCCGATAACACAATCCCACTGTAATGTAGACAAATTGCTCTGTGTACCCTCAAAGGTTACTGGCTTTAGCAGTGAGTAAACAAGCTTTATGCTCCGGCTTAATTATCACTGCGGAGACAACCGTGCACTTACAGCATCCTCTAAAGTACAAGCAAATTTATCTGATGAAATTGTTACCATGGTGACAGAAAATCAATACAACACACACACTAAAATGATTTTGCCCAGAGGCAAACACATATTAATTTCTATTATTCAGTTACAAATATAACAACACACATACATTTTCCTCTATCCCGAAAGCCTGCAGCTACACCGTCAGAGAATGCATCATGGTGACCTGCTCCTTCTTCCACTGCTGTGCATGGGGAGTATTTCTCTTTGAAATACACACACCTTAAAGTATGAAGTAAAAATGGCTAAGAACCTTTGGGCCTGCAAATGGCAGCATATAATTATACATGTGAAGGTGGGAATCATCACTAAGTCAGCAAAGATGGTGAAAATTGGTCTTTAGCATTAGCATGCATCACAGGAACAAGCTGTGGTAAGGTAAAAGGTATTTTCCCAGGACTCTGTATGTCTCATTCAACTAAGTCAAGCAGAGAAAGGTTCCAAATTGCAGAAAGCCACCTGCTTGCTATAAATGTGAGCTAACGCGTCGGCTCCAGCGTCACCCGGCCAAGTGAGAACTGCTTGCAAAGAAGCAGAAAATTGCCTGTGAAGCGCAAAATAGACAGCAGACATCAATGTCAAAATCACTGCAGAAATACGGAGTATTCGGAGTGTGAACAATATGTTTGAGCCTCCACCTCCATGTATTGGCTTTGTGTAGCGACCTGCGGGTTTGAGTGCATGTGTATTTGTTATGACACACTGCAATTATCGGCTGTGCCACGGCGATAATGATGAGACAAAATCTATGTCACAACCTCTTCAAAATGCAAGAGAGAAAGTAAAGATTGTCAACACAACGTGTAAGGCCTAAGAGTTTGAACTGAAACCTAAATGGTACTGGGTCACCAATTTCAACACTGGGAATACTTTTTTTTTTGACACGAGCCCTACAAGTCATAAAAAACGACTCCACATGAACACACGAGCAGAGAGGCACCACACTGAAAGCAAGACTTATTTTCCCAGTTTACCGACCACTCTGATCCTGGTGGGTTTTTTTTCTTGAAATTATGTTTGATTTTCTCTTAAAAAGGATTTTTTTTCTTGTTCCTCTAATGATGGGTGACTCATTTTAGTTCAGGGGCCAGCTGTTTAATCTCAAGTGGGCCACATAATTTATGCAGGAAAACAAGTTATTTTAACATTATCGTGCCCTAGTTTACACTATGTAAAATATGTAAGAAGCTGACAGTATCCAAGCAAGATTTTCTGACCAATTTCTACTTACTTATGGGAAATATTGTGTAATAATTTGAGGGAAAAATTAAGGATTTTGCACGAACTTTTAGTTTTTTCATCATTAAAAATGACTGCAATCGTGTGATATACTGTAAGCACAGAGAAAAGTGTAGGCCCTTGCAACTTACTGTATGTTTCATTTACACCATGACTTATGTTTTACAGTGGGTACAAAAAGTATTCAGACCCCTTTACATTTTTCACTCTTTGTTTCATGGCAGCCATTTGCTAAAATCAAAAAAGTTCATTTTATTTCTCAATACTGTACACTCAACACCCCATCTTGACAGAAAAAACAGAAATGTAGAAATGTTTGCAAATTTAATAAAAAAGAAGCACCCTTTTGAGCTAGTACAGCCATGAGTCTTCTTGGGAATGATGCAACAAGTTTTTCACACCTGGATTTGAGGATCCTCTGCCATTCTTCCTTGCCAATCCTCTCCAGTTCTGTCAGGTTGGATGGTGAACGTTGGTGGACAGCCATTTTCAGCTCTGGCTGGGCCAGTCAAGAATGGTTACAGAGTTGTTCTGAAGCCACTCCTTTGTTATTTTATCTGTGTGCTTAGGGTCATTGTGTTGATGGATGGTAAACCTTTGGCCCAGTCTGAGGTCCTGAGCACTCTGGAAGAGGTTTTCTTCCAGGTTATCTCTGTACTTGGACGTATTTATCTTTCCTTCAATTGCAACCAGTGCAGTGCAACCAATTGCACCAGCAGTGCCTGGTTTTCTCCACACATACCGCTTAGAATTAACGCCAAAAAGTTCAATCTTGGTCTCAGCCGACCAGAGAATCTTATTTCTCATAGTCTGGGAGTCCATCATGTGTTTTTTTAGCAAACTCTATATAGGCTTTCATATGTCTTGCACTGAGGAGAGGCTTCCGTCTAGCCACTCTGCCATAAAGCCCCGACTAGTGGAGCACTGCAGTGATTGTTGACTTTGTGGAACTTTCTCCCATCTCCCTACAGTGATCTTTGGGTTCTTCTTTACCTCTCTCACCAAGGCTATTCTCCCACAATTGCTCAGTTTGGCTGGACGGCCAGGTCTAGGAAGAGTTCTGGTCTTCTCAAACTTATTCCATTTAAGGATTATGGAGGCCACTGTGCTCTTAGGAACCTTGAGTGCTGCAGAAATTATTTTGTAACCTTGGCCAGATGTGTGCCTTGTCACAATACTGTCTCTGAGCTCTTGGGCAGTTCCTTCGACCTCATGATTCTCATTTGCTTTGACATGCACTGTGAGCTGTAAGGTATTTTATAGACAGGTATGTGCCTTTCTTAATGAAGTCCAATCAGTTTAAATAAACAGCTGGACTCCAATGAAGATGCGGAACCATCTCAAGGAGGATCAGAAGAAATAGACAGCATGTGAGTTAAATATGAGTGTCACAGCAAATGGTCTGAATTCTTATGACCATGTGATATTTCAGTTTTTCTTTTTTAACAAATTTGCAAAAATTTCTACATTTCTGTTTTTTTCTGTCAAGATGGGTTGCTGAGTGAACTTGAATGAGAAATAAAATCAACTTTTTTTGATTTTAGCAAATGGCTGCAATGAAACAAACACAAATTTAAAAGGGTCTGAATATTTTCCGTACCCACTGTCATTTTTTACTTTTCCTGTGAGCCATTGGATGCTCCAAAGGGCCAAATTTGCCCCCCTGGCCTTGAGTTTGACACGTGTTCTAATGTCGTATTTTAATATTAACACTAATCAGACTTCAGCACAGAGGCAAGGCCAAACCTTTGTTAGTTCTTCTACTTTCTCAGCTAGTTCTCCCCTCTGGCTTCTCAGCTTCTGTTCTGTCGATAGGTTAAGCACTCTCTTCAATAAGAGGTGTGAGTGTGCATATGCGTGTGTGTGAGGATGTATATACAAAGTCTTAGTGTGTGTGTGTGTGTGTGTGTGTGTGTGTGTGTGTGTGTGTACAGCCTGGTCAATGATGAATGTGTGCATGTCAGGTAATTAAAAGTGTGATTACTGGATAATTAAAAGAGGACTTTGTCTTTGGAATATTAAATGACTTCAGACAGAGGATGCACACAAGCGTACACACACACACACACACACACACACACACACACACACACACACACACACACACACACACACACACAGGTGGAAGTGTGTTAGTCCACACTGTAATTATTCATGAGATAATGTTAAATATATAGAGGATGATAGTGGACAGAGAAAGTACAAAGTGGTGGAGCAATAAATGAATAGTTGCGGAAGGAGATCAGATACAGATTCAAGACACTGCATCTTTCAAAGATAACTATCCATGAAATGAATCATCAGCAGCAGATCTGCAGTGGTCAGACACACACGTATATGCACACACACACACACAACTATGCGTCTCTATTCCCCTTTGAAAGATCAGCTCAGACAGAAGCAGATGCTCTCTGGCAGACAGAAATAGATGAGCAAAGGATCACAAAAGCCAGATCCCGCGCGCAAGCGTGCGCACACACACACACATACACACACACACACACATAATTATGCCTGCTTTTAAAAATTAGATGACAGCATGTGCCTATTAACATGTGCTGTTTGGACTGCAATGTCATTCCATACAAAGACTTGTGGGAATGTGTGAGTTGATACTGAGGTGATGTGACAACACTAATAGCCACGCCGGCTCTGTGCCGTTGTGCTTAATAACACGAGTGCTGAGAACTGAGGGCAAACTTTAAGCTATTTCAATTCTTAACTGTATTAAAGACTTTCCTAAAAACGAACAAAAAAAAAAAAAAAAAAAAAAAAAAAAGACAATTACTCTGAAAAACAGTGCTGTTGCTTGTGTTATTCAGGATCATTATGAGTAGATGATTAAAAGTTGTGCACCAAGCAACATCATATAAAAGACATTACAAATGTATTTGATTAAAATTAGGGCTTAATATAATGTGGCTTGAGAAAAAATGACAGCTTGATCCTCTTTGTATTTGTAACAACAACCCGACACAAATAACGATCAAAGATTAATTAAATAAAAGATTGTAAAGAAAAAAAATGTGGAGCCCACCCTTCACTTGGTGGAGTGTGGTTGCTGAATATGACTAATAAATATGAGTCTGAACAATATATGGGATCACAGTGGGAGGACCTGAAATTCAAGCTGTGACTTTTTGATTTGCAAAATAAAACTAAAGTGACACAGCAGTCCAACCTCACTCTGCTGGTTCCCATCTGTCAGAGCAAGAAAATAAAAGATCCAGGCTACAGGTGGTCTACTTGTTGTTTAACCAAGCAGAACAAGACTAAAAAAAAAGACTTTCACCATTAGGGTTTAGATTTTTTTATTTCAACTTTCATTTATTTTTATTTTCAATTATTTACGGTTATTAGGGACAGCGTGGTCCTCTGGGCACTGGCAATGAGTCAAAATGACTCGTGTCATTAAAATGTAAAAAAAAAATTGTTGCTGGATGTTGTGACAAAGGTAGAAACTGTCTGTCTCACTGAATATTAAATGTGCATCATTTGGCTTTTGGGACCACAGACCCTGTCATTGATGGTTTTGTCTGAAGAAGTAGAATAACAAAATGAACGTTACGCAGTAAAGGCACTATGTTAACATATGAGAGGTGTAGTGACACAGTGCTACTCAGGACTTAAGACCTGGTCAGTAGATCATCTTCGAATGGTGCAGACTGATTGACAGACTGTGTTGCTGCAATAACTCAGATTAATGACAGATAAATAGGATTTCTGTCCAAATCTGGCTGTTTTTCATAGACATTAGGTTTTAAATTTGTTTTTTTGGTTTTAAAAAAAAGTTTATTTAGTTTTCTACATTATTAAATGTTTGTGTAGAAGACAGAGAAGTCCATCTGCCTCCAGTTTAACTTCCTCAAATATCATTGTGTGCTTCTGTGAACTCACGTCTCCACATTGAATGAGCAAAACACTCATTTAAATAGGGGTGGTCACCACCACTTCCGCACACGCGCCAATCATTGCTGCAATCTTAGTGAATTACTCGCAGCAAGTCAGGAAACTGCATCACCAGAAGATTTAGGGACGTAACTGTTTTACCACCCTCTATTTCAGATCTCCGCCCCTAAGTGTAAACTCTGAAGTTCAGCTCTCAATCATTAAAGCAAGACGGAGATACACAGAGGGAAGGAAGTGATATGTAATGACAGACTCTTGTCTGGTCCTGGTCATACTGCCCCAAGAGGTTTTCTTCCAGGATATCTCTGTACTTGGCCGCATTTACCTTTCCTTCAATTGCAACCAGTCATCCTGTCCCTGAAGCTGAAAAACACCCCCATAGCATGATGCTTCCACCACCATGTTTCACTGTTGGGATTGTATTGGGCAGGTGATGAGCAGTGCCTGGTTTTCTCCACACATACAACTTAGAATTAAATAATCTTATTTCTCATAGTCTGGGAGTCCTTCATGTGTCCTGTCATACTGCCCCAAGCAGGCCAGCGATACCATTGTACACTGATAATGTTTGCCAAGGCCTCTTCTCAAAGACACTGTCATTGTCATGCTTAGCGCTATCAGCAGCATACAAAACCCTGAGAGCACAGAACAACTACAGATTAATTGGGACACACACACACACACACACACACACACACACACACACACATAGAAACCTCTGAATCCCAGAGCGGTCTGCCTCTAAAACCAATTAAACTCTCTGTCCGCATCTGACCAGTAAACCCTAAAACTTGACTCTGTCCCATTCCATTCAAAACCGCCACAACAGGAAGGACACTCCAAACATAAACACATGTGGAGCCATGGTTTGTACACAGACCTAGAAAGGAGTGACATCACTACCACTGATATTTCCCCAATCTATCATTTCTAATCACATGCTAATGTGTTTGTTAGCTAACAGTCTGTGATTCAAATAAGTATTAATTAATAATAGGTTTTATTAGGTCCATGTGCACATCTGAAAGCATGTTTAGCACTGCACTCAGAGAGTTAGTGACGTACCCACTTTAAAATATTATTTTCTGAACAGTAAACCTCTTTAATTTATTATCAACTATGTGATTTGGATCACATTAATTGGAGATTTCTTAACTTGTAAGGACTATTTCAAACAAGATGTTATTTATTCTTTTATTTTATGGACTTGATTTAAGTAAAAGCAGCTCTGTGATTGGTTTAAACCTCATTACTTACACAACCTACAGACAGGTTAGCGACAGCTTTTTATTAGTTACTTATTTACACTCTGTTTTCTATTACTATTTTACACTTTAAGTTTGTGATATTTAATTTATTAATGATTTTATTGATATTTTATGTGTTAAATATAACGATTACACTACAAATACATGTTTTATGTCAATGTTACAATTCCTCTGTAAAACATGTACACTACTACCGGGACACGTTCACAGGTGAAAGGATTTAAGCAGGTGCGCCAAAAAAGCAGTCCAATACATGCGCTTCAAAATGGAAAAATAATCGTGACTAGTCGATAATCAAAAAAATGATTAATAGATTAAACTACAAAAAAAATTGTTAGTTGCAGCTCTAGTGTCAATGATGAGGATAAGGTTCAGATCTTGTTTTGAAGACAGCTGTGTTTCAATTGAACTTGAGTCAAAGATTTGATCACTTCAAACGTCTAATGCTTGTAAACACAATAATTACAATACAACTAGAGGTCGACCGATATGGGATTTTCAAAGGCCAATGCAGATACCGATTTTTTATCTTTTTTTTAATTTCAGCCAATGACTGAGAGATAAAGCCGATTTTATTTATTTTATATATATATACAGTATATTTTATTTTTATTTTTTTAAAGCACATTTATTATGAAAGACAATTGAAATACTCATATGATATAAATGCGGGGTCCTTCCGTTAGTCAAGTGGTGGTTACAGCTGCCCACATGGGTGCCTGATCAAATATCCTTATCCTATTAGGATAAGGATATTTGATCAGGCACTATTATATCATATCCTTATCCTATTATATTGGCTTTTTATTTGTATGCCTATTGGGTTCTACATTTCCCTTGCACATGTTATTAGTTACTTTTTTTTTTTTTGTCGTATATTCATACATCCAAATGGATGTTTTTTATGATCTTTCTTTTTTAATTAATTCAGAATGAGATACTAAATAGTCCCATTTACATCAACACAATGCAATCAGAACATTTGAATTCATTCGAGTTAGTTTACTCCATTGGAGGTTGTTTCATTAATTTTGTTATTCGTTATTTTATGCAATTGGGTATTGGTAATGTAATGACTGCAGGATTCATTTGATTCATTTTTACGCTGCCTTTTGAAGGACTTAAACAAGCCTTAGTGACAATGAATCCAAGCTACACATCACAAAAAGTTACAATGGTTAAAACACTCAACACATGCATTCAGAGCTACTGCCACAGACCAAATCCCTGTAGGATTTAGATGTAGGACCTCCCATTTTCTGTTTCATCATTTTCCCACCCTATTTCATGGGTATATACATTTCTGCTTGGAGTCATCCATGGAGTCACACTATACTAATATACAGTTGGATGTTAAAGAGGGAACACTTGATTGTTGCTTATTATTTAAATAGAAAACATTCTAAATGGTTTATTCATGTGATATATTGCAATTGCAATCTGTGGCATGCTCCTTCTTCTTATTTTTTTTTACATCTTTACCTCTACTGTTCCTGGTCTCTTTCCTGTGAATGTGTGAGGATGACTAAGCCTCTCTCAACTCCAGCCTCGGAATTAAGGACTTTTTTAACAATTAGAAATTAGATCAACAATGCAGTACAGCTATGTTAGATGTCAAGGCATGAGCATAAAGCCATTGTAGGAGCTTTTCAAAGATGGCATAAACTCACATACATGCATGCATGAGTTTTTTCTGTGAGTAGTGTTTCCCTCGTCCACGTTAGGTTGGGGTGAGTTAGGGATCAGTTTGACTCGACTGGTTGGCGTGAGTCTAGTAAAATTAACATACGATAGCTAAAATACCCAAACATGCAGTCGTCATATTGATATTTTTTTCTTCTTCTTTTCTGACAGCATGTTGAGTATGAATAATATAACCAGAAAGTAAAACGCAATTAGAGCAACCTCTGGTCCCATTTTTCCAATGACCCATGTGTTTCTCCCTCATTTCATGCAGTACTGTGGTACCATTAAAAACCAGGTCATCTGATTTCCTTACTGCAAAATTCATGCTTAATTATGTGGTGGGACAGCTCGCCCCAGGTCATTTTAAAAGAAACACTTAGTCTTTTTAGGACAAATTCTATGATTGAAGACGCTGAATCTAAATTAGATGTAGGGAGAAGTTGTCATAAATTATTGAGCAGCAATGAACAAAGTGATGTCAGATATTAATTTATCAGTCTTTACACTTACAGTTTCTAATATTGACATAAAACAAATGCATTGGAATGCTACGGAGATGTTTTAATAGACAATGGCTTTGTTAAAATTTAGTGATTAGTGTTTCTTGTACAAAGAAATCCTGGCATGAGGTACCAAGAAGCATTTCAAAAAGTCAGCGCGAGCATTTGAAGCACAAGTACATGCTTTGTCATGACAACAACATGTATCCAGTCTAAAAACAAGTACTTTAATTTGATGGAGTAAGATGTTAATAACTGTGGAGCTGAAAGAGGAAGCCCAACACTTCTAAATGTGATGAAGTCTCATCAAGCAGCTCTGCAGAAAGTCTGCCATGTGTTGGAGCAGGAAGACAACTCAAATTTGCTGGATTAGTGGCCCTCGAGGACTGGGACTGCACCTATTGATCCGGAGGAGTATTAAGATGTCCTCGACTTACAAATGCTGATGGCACTGACACAAATTATTTGCAGTAACAACAAATAGTAAATTAATTTGATGAGCTCTCCTGGAACTCTTGGATTCTGCAGCAGAGAACATCCCTAAAGCTGTAGAGTAGAAATGGGCAACTTGTATCACAACAGGGGCCACAAAAATGTGATTGCATTTGATCTGGGGGCCACATTATCATTATTGATGTCAGCATTTAGAATGATGTCCAATCTGAGCATTAATGCAGGAAAGAACAAAGGGTTCAGTACGGGTTTCTTGTTGTCAAGTTCTATGTTTTTGGAGTCATTTTGAAAAGTTCTCCCTCTTTCTGTCCTTTTGGAATCAATTTGTTTGTTTGGGGCACACACAAAATTAGACCGACGGTCACATGCGGCCCCGGGGACCACCAGTTGCCCAAGTGTGCTGTCGATTTCTATCAAAAGTGGTCTGCAGAAAAAAAGGCATTAAAGGCCAAATCCAACAGTTGTTCTCTCACTGATCAATATTAAAAAGTAGCCGGCAAGCCTGGTCTAAATGAAAACCCCTGCTAAAAGCAATAATGAGATGTGCACTGAAAAAATAATTATCAGTAGTGATGTCCCACACTAATCTGTTTTTCCAAATAATCACAAAATTGCACTGCACCCATTAATGTCAGAACTGACCTCTAATTAGATACAAATACAGAACAGCTACTAGAGTCACATCACATAGGCCACGGGAAACCAGTAACTGGTTGGACAGATTGTGGAAGTAGGGTCAGCCTTTTAAAAAAAGTTGTCCTATTTGCAATAAGTGAAGACCACACAAAGGACTTTTTCAAAACTGCACTTTATTCACAGACAGCTATGGGGTGAATTGGAAGCTACTGTATTACCAATAATTGATTTTTTAAAATTCTAAAACAATTACTACATTAAGGGGCGGATTCACAAATGGGTCTATTCTCCTGTCTGGACTTTTTGTGCGCCTGCAGTTACGCGCTTCTCTCCTGCGTGTATTCTCTGGTTCAGGCTCCTGATACGTAAGTAGGCCAAAAGCGCGTAGTCTGTGAATGAAGGCTGTCTGAATCAAAGGAGGCGGACCGGGGCATGATGTCATTTTTTTGGGGCTGTCCAGAAATCACGGAACTTGAAGTTTTCTCAACGCTTGTAAATGTCATTGAAATCCGTGAAAATGATAAAGCGCACTTTTAATTTGAAACTTCGTTGATAAACAATGTAACAGGTTGATTTGATCAGATTATTGCAGTATGAGAGGATCGGCTGCATTCTTCTGTCCAAACCACAGTTAAAATCTCTCCTTTTCCCCCTCATACTAACAATAGATTAACGTTTGTTTGTGTGGAAAACGTGATTTTATTAACTTCTTCCATTCCTGCATTCAAAAATGATCAGCGCATAAATCAACATCTGTCACCTATACGTTACCTGAAGCTCTAAAGCGTGACCATGTGTGATGCACTGCAGGTTTGTGGAAATAACCCCCGCAGAGCGTCCTGCTACATTGGAGACAGAGATGTTTACAGTAAAACAGAACCATTGTCTTCCTACATAATGCACAGTTTTAAATATAAATTGTTTAAAGCCTTATGGAGATGATGTGAGCGAGTCCGAACTGAGATAAGCCTAATTTAAATATGTGTCAGGTATCCATCCTCTCATGCGCATTTCACTAACCCCCGCATACGACAGCTTGTTTCATTTTTTATTTACTCTGTAGTGGATCAAACTGTGACTTTATGTTGGACATAGTAAGAAAATAGTTGGAGATCACTGTGGCAACGTGGACATCTAGCAGCAGCAGCTTAGGCACGACTTAAGTGCGCATAGTGGCAACATGACAGTGTTACTTTGGATAGATTCTTTCCGGGAGTCTCTTCAGCAATATTAAGAGTCTGTGTGGCAATATTATGAGTCCATATTTCTAGTGCAATATAAAGTTTCACCTTATTGGGGCGCTGCACTTATTCCAGGTTTGAAAGCGTGTAAGAGGAAAAGGACTTAAGCAGACGGGAGAATATGCACAAGAACAGATTTAAATGACAACACCCACATTTCAAGGCCGCTCCACCCAGAGTACGTAACTGGGATGAAGGCGCGCAGCGACTGACTTAAGTACAGGGGGAGAATAGCGCTAAGCCAAAAACAGCGCCGCTGCACGGCTTTTTTGACTTACGTGCATGAAAGAATAGACCCCTACAGGTTTAGGGGTATTAAAATGTGTGCAAACGTCCCTCCACGTGCTAATAAGGGGTACAAACCCCAGGGAATCAGGAATGTGCGTGTTCAGTGCATCACAATGCGCTCACAATCCATTTAGCACGTTACCCTCTGATCAATATGTAAAGTGGGCGGATATCACAAAAAACGCAAAAAAATGGGAGGAGGAAATGCTAATAAATTAATGCAGTGGACACAATGCAATTCATCAAACCAGGAACTGTTTGTGGTGACTGTTTTATGCACCAAAAATAGTTTGATCCACAGGCAGGTGCAAACTCACACAAAGATCATGACACAAATCACAGCAGAGATGGAAAAAATAACACCAGTTAACCTTTCTAGTATAAGAAAAAAATTTAAATAAAACAATAGTCAATACTAACAGCCACTGAATTAAAAAAAGGCAGAGTAAAGTGTGTGTGAGGGAGAGAAAAAGCTGGACACAGAGGCAGCCTGTGTGGAGTCTGGTGACACTGCGGTGCAAAGAGTTGCTGTAGGTGGAGATCCATGGATGTCGCTCCGAACACACCGCTCCAGTGCGCTTGTGTGTCTTTCGCTTCATGTTTTGACCGCTAAAGGTGCAGTCTGTAACTCTTATAAAAGTGACTTTTTGTCATATTTGCTGAAGCTGTCACTATGTAAGGACAGTTTTACATGAAACTAGTAGTTTGTGTGAAAAAAAAGATTAATTGAGCCCCCCCCCCCCGCTGCTCCTGCAGCCTTTGGCAGATTGCCAGAATGCACCGCGACCGAGGAAAAAAAAAAAAAACCATCAGAGCCAGGATTGTGGTTGATGGACTGTCTGACAGCTGTTGCTAACAGGCCCCGCCCCTTTCCCGGGCTGGAGCACCATCTTTTTTACAGTGTATGGTCTGGAAGAGTAGAAGATGGAATTGGTGACTTTTCTGCTTGAAAGGTAATTACTGCTGTTTGATTTACATTATGTGTGATTTGTAATTGTTACACTAGAACTCTGTGGTGCATGCGTCATTTGTGTGTGCGCAGCAGCCTCCATTTGGGTGCTGTAAGTGACACTGTGTTGTTACTGTTAGAATCTGGTGTGTGCACATAGAGAGAGAGAGAAGCGCTGCAGTAATATGCTTTTAACAGAGCATGTTATATTACTGTGATGTTGCTGTCGGACTAACGTTAGCTTGTTAGCTCCTCTGAGGGAGGAACTTTGGAAAGTTTGGAGGCAGGGCAAGAGAGTAGCGGGGAGGGAAGGATCTGAGAGTTGCGGACGGCACCTTTAAACTCTTGTGTCACAATGATGGCAAGGAGCGTCAGGCCAGAATCAGCTGCGCAATTTATGCAGGGATGGCACAATGGGGTAGGGTCACAACCACGTCTATACAAGCAGCTATTAGTGCCACAGTGTTAGTGAATTCCCCACAGCAGGTGAGCAAACAGCGCCACCAAAGGATTTAGGGACGCACCTGGTATACCACCCTTTATTTCAGATCTTAGTGAATCCGCCCCTAAAACAGTAACCTTGTACTACAAACGTGCTTTAATAATGTTCATAATAGTAAAAACATTATTTTGCAGAGGACTTCCAGCTGCGAAACAGAAGGTCAGTATCTAATCTAGCCAGAGCCAGGTCTTTCTGCACTCAATATTAAATCCAGGGTCTCTACATGGCTATGCTGAAGTTTGTAAATTGGTAACTTGGCTGTTGTAAAAATTCAATTCACATTCATGGACAACTTGCTACTTTAGTAGTCTGAAACTTGTTTTCTCCAATATTACGAGAAAAAAAGAACAGAAAGAAGTAATCAGAGTCCCTCGCTCTAATATGGCTTTAGGAATGTATATGAATGTAAACATGTGCTGATAACAGTGTATGAATGATGAAATTAATTGAATATTTCTCCTTGATCTCCATTCTCAGCCACCTGGCATTGGCTTAATGGAACCTTGAATGTGATAAACAATTACTGAAGATGATTAAGAGGAATGACTTCCTCTAAAATCTAGAGCACAGTCCTTTTTTCCTTTCTACCTAGATGTTGCGTTGTTGGAGCTGACTGTTCCTAGTCTACAGTTTGCTGTTCAACCATGTCATACTCTGATGTTCTTTCTCTCTATTCTGTTCTTCTCTTCCTGCCATCTCACAGTCTGGTTCTGCTGGAGGTTTCTTCCTGTTTAAAATTGAGTTTTTTTTTCCCTCTCCATCGTCACTGATGCTTGCCAATGTGGAAATGTGCTTTTTTCATTGTATTTTGGGATGCCTTGAAAATGACTTGTTGTAGTAAGCGCAAAATTAAAAAAAAGCGGAATAGAATTGAAGATACTGAACCCTTAAGGTCTTTTTTCCTTGAACTGAGAAATGCATCAAAAACAATCAATCTGCCTAAACACAGATGTAAACTGGATCAAGTAATCAGGGCTGGGGATCAAACTCTGATCTGGGGTAGTACTTACCAAATGGATCAGGTACAAGTCAAGGGTTACAGGAACAAAGTTGCAGGGATTCAAACCAATTAATGTTTTGGGAAGATAAATACCATTCACTAAAGTGTTGCAATGTGTTCAATGTTCAATTTGGCATTACCAACCACCTGATATGTGATACCTGACAGAAGGCACTGATTAAAGAGAGAAAGAAATCAAGAAACTGCAACAGACATATTGCCCTTAAAAGAGGTATGAGGTTGATATGAAGCTGGAAAAGGAAGGAGTATACAGTGAAACATTTTCATTCAGTTATTTGCTGCCACATTAGGAGACCAAAAGAGCAATTCAATTATAGCACAGAATGGTAGGCGAGGACGAGGGATGGGTGAGCAGCGGCGAGTTGAAAAAACCTAAATTAGAAAATATCAAGCGGGCATAAAAAAGGGTCACTGTTGCTTTGTCCACTGGACTTTTATGTCAGTCTCTATAAATCCACACGAAAATCCAGTTTGATGCTGTCATTCTCCTTCCAGTTTATCTTTGAGCCAATACCATTTACTGCCATTTGTGAAGAAAAGACAAATTAACTTTAACACTTCTCTTTGTTCAGGTATGGTTTATGGTTTATGTGCAGATAATTCATCCTGTGCCACTACAAATGTCAACAAACTGTAACGACTGTGATTACTCACGACAAGCCTTATTTTAGCTGCCTATTAGGAGCCCAGGGATCGAGTTATTTATGAAACAGGCCAGTAGCAGTGCTTCCAAAAAAGGAAATTAGCCCAAATTCTTTCAGTTGGTCGAGTAATTTTCAATAAATTGTTGCACTATTACAAACCATTCATGTACATAGGCATCAAACCCAGGGAGATATTTTAAAGCTGATGGAGATATGCATGCACATTCTTTTGGCAAGCAAGACAGACTGCTATTTCCTTATTAAATGAGCATTTTTTGCTTTGCAAAGCAGTTGGTGCTTATAATCCATTTAATAATAAGTAAATATTATTAAGTAAATAATAATTAAACATTTAGACATCTTAATGTGTCATAGTAAGTGGTGGGAACTGTAAAGAGTGAAGCTGAAAATGTATGTGGAGGCCCTAGGTTTGGTTTTACACTGTAGCTTCTTGTTTCCCCTCAAACGCAATCTGGATGTGAAAGGCAGCGGTGTTTATTTGGCAGTAGCTGTGTTTCCATTACAGTTTTTTTGCAAAATAAAAGCTGTATTTCAAAAATGTTGTGAATTATAAAGTATAATTGCACTTTGAATATGTTTCCCTTTAAAGGTCATTTTTAGCAGGAGCCTCATAACTCCTGTGAAATCTCATCCCATGAGACTTTGCTGCAGGAAGATAGACGCTCAAAACCTCCTCATAACACCTTCGTTGTTGCTGTATATTGTGGCAGTAATATTTTTTCAATATAATGCTAAGAAATGTCTTGGTCACATTCTGTCCACACGTACTGCGCCATGTTTACTTGGAGAGAAGTGGTCATGTGACCAGGTTTGTTACGTCCTTTGACGTGTAATTGCGTGTAATGTGGGTGTTTCCATAGCTCTTTTGAGATAGATTTAAATACCAAAACATCTGAAAAACCTCCTCATGAAAGTGTAAAAACTTTTTAGCAATATTTCAGTGTTTTTTTTCCAAATTTGAGTGTTTCCATTTCCTTTCATTTTTATGTAGATTTTGCGCATTTCCTAGGGTAATGTTAGGAATGTTGGTGGTCAGGGTAAGATTAACAGCTGAGTTACCTGCACCTGTGAAGTCACGCAAGATTATATGGCTGAAATACCTGCACTTGTATGCCCATGAATAGTATTTGTTGCGAGACTTTGATGGACGGATGTGTTGAGATGTTGTAATTATGTGGGTTTTGTGGATACATTTTAGATTAAAAATATATATATAAATAAATAAATAAAATACTTATGTGGTAAACTGCATCAACATTGTGTGTGAACAATTCAAAAATGCAATCTGAATGTGAAAGGCATACTCTGTCGTCATTGCTCTCACTAAATTTTGCATTTTTCACAGTGCATATTGCTACAGCAGCTCCAGTGCTTGGGTCCCGTAAAATGTATTTATAATTTCATTTGTTTAATCATTTATTTTTACAGCTGATTTAACAATAATTAACACATGCTACAAAAATATATAAGGAGCCCCTGAAATGGAGGAAGACTGTCACAAGAAGTGCAATGAGGATGATGGTGATATTCTGTAGCATAACAGAAAGTTCAGTGTCTTGAAATAGTAACTGTTGTCAGTGAAAAAGCTGTCTCTTTCAGAGCTTTTTTTTTCCAGAATCTTTGGTAAACTGACAATTTTAAAATACATATATTGTTGCAATGTACTTTAGCATCTGACAAAATGATGCTACCAGGACTGACCACAAAGTATCAGTGGGGGGCTGCTTTGTGACTGGCAATAAGTATTATGATTTCACTTCAGTGTTCAGTTTAGAAGAAGATGAAGGGTGTTTGTAATGCCAGCGGCATGGCTAGTGCAGGGCACGTGATTTGGTCTTTATGAATTTTCAGGAACTCTTTGCACAATCTGAATTTAATTTATGTGTGACATGAAATTGCTCTGTTCAGTAATTGACTTTGAGTGGCTGAGTAAAAGAGGCAAAGCCATTTTTGTCTTCTCACTCGATTTCCACGGCTGTGCTTGTGCTTGTTTCCTCTTCTGGGACTTCTGTTGTTGTGGGAGAATATTCAGCCTTCAGCCAGTTCCCAGTATTTTGTTGCTTGTAATCAGGCTGCAGCTTTAAGCCTCACTTTGGGCTATTTTGCATCCCTACCTGTTTTCTGTCTAATTCCAATGAGTTTAGATATTATATTTTTATATAAAGGACCTCTTAACTTTCATTTTTAAAAAAATCCAAAATTGGTTTCAGTCATTTGGCCTTAAAAAGTGTTAAATGCTACCTTGCCAGTTTAGTTAGTGTATCATTACCTGAACAAAAGGATACACATCAAACTTAACTTCAGTGGTAGAAACAAAAGTTATGACAAGAATAGATCAGTTTAGAAAGAGAAGGAAAAAAAAAATGCTACAATAAAGACTTAAAAAGAGGCCAATGCAGAACACAAGCTGTGAGTAAGGAGAGACGATTTGGGAAAGCAGCTCCTCAGGGCTGCTATGTGTCTTAAAAACCCTTACTTCTCTGGAATGTGCTTGTAATCCCAAAAGTAACTCAATCATCTCATTGTGGAGAGTGTCACATGTAGTTTCTAAGCCCCTGGTAACCTCAGAGATTTATCCTAGACACAATGGATTAAGATGAGCTTAAACTTGTTTCCTCCACATTCACTTCCTGTAAAGACTATCATATGTTGTCCTACCTCTCCTCCCACCACTGTTAACACACCATTTGGCTGCCATGTTGGACACATGCATTTGATCTGCATTGCAAAAGATGCTGTTTTTTTAAATTGCATCTCTTTGGATGATCAACAGATACGTTCATGATTGTGTGCTTGTGCGTTCAAACTGACTCAACATCTGCTCGCAAGGGTAAAACAATGACAAAGTTCCTTCTGTTTAGACTTCTGCTGTGTGTATATGATAAATTGTTTCCTCTGTTAAAGCTGGGCTTGACAAATGAAAATGAATGAATGTGTAGCCATATGGTTGCTTAGGCCACATCTGAGGAAAGATTTTTCCCAGAAGCCCAAAGTCTGACACCTTGTCCCCTCTGTGCAATCCTCATCACTTAACTAACGGCATCAAGACAGTGAATAATTCCCTGCCTGCCCTGCCATGTTTGTGCATAAATTTCTGCCTTTATTTCATTAATCTGGGCCCCCTGCTTCCCTCAGTAAGAGAAAGACAGGAACGCTAATTCTCACCACTCTGTCCCTGTGATGCTACTGGCAACCAGAACCAATGTATGTCCATCTGGCAAAGGGCGCAGAGCTAATTAGCAGCAGTGGGTCCTACTCGACCTGGACTGCAAGTCACAGCTAAATCTCAGCAACATGTTTAGAGCATTACTGGACAATGGAATAAAATTGAGTTTCAATTCAAAAATGAAAGGGACAGAAAGAGGTGATAGAGACACAAATTAGAGAGATGTCAGAGTGAGCAGTGTGGAGAATGAGAAGGAGAGGACAGAGACTCAGAGCTCCATCAGAATAAAGCAGAGTGTGCAGGAGAGGACAGCTAGCAGCACTTTTGTCTGCCAGTGCATGGAGAGTATTTATTGACAGACAGGATGAGGGGGAAACTAGATGCACAGTGTATGTTTGCGTGGTTGGAGGAGGGAGTGAGAGTGGGGTAGGCTACAGATGCTAAGACATAAATTGCACCCAGTGGGAGTGACAGAGCGACAGACAGTGAGATGGGGTTGGGGACTCTGGGAGTGAAGCATATCGGATCAATAAACTTCACAAACGGCATCATCAGCTCGGTCACCAAGAAGACAGCGACCGCCAAGCACCATCTGGCTGCATCTCACCGGACCGCAGGATCAGCCAGCGTAACCTCGTGCGCAAACATAAACACAGTCACACACACACGCGGGCCTGTGCAAGTACTCAGTGCACTCACTCTGACACGCATGAGCGCATGCACAGAGGCATGAGCCAGGTAAACGCTACCAAGATAGCCCTGGGTAGACAGATTGTGTGTGTGTGTGTGTGCTTGTATGTGTGTAATGCATCAGAGCACTTAAACAGTTTACCCAGGAACAGAAGTTTATGGGGGTCTGTATAAAATTATATCCTGTAGCATTAAAATAAAAGTAAAAGAGAAGGCAAGAGTGAGAGAAGGACAACCAACCAAATCAAAAGTTGAAAGGTGGGAGTGTGAGATGGGGACTCATAGAAGACATGTCTTATTTGAGACAAGAAAGGAGCTGTGAAGAAAGGTGCAAATTACTCTTTTCTACGAGGGTTCAAAGGACGCATGAATTCTCAGTCATTACAATGTGCCCATGTGGGCGGCAGCAAATCTGAATTTTTTTTTTTTATTTCACAGTGTTGGGGTGAACTTTTTTGCTCGGATTATTATTAATATCTGAAAAGATGCAGAGATTGAAATCTTTTGTTCTTATCATTGTTTGGTTTCTAAGAGTAATAACCATGTAATCAAGCAAGAAAAAGTTTGTTTTGGTCTTTCTGCCTGTATTACTTGAGCTATCATTCTATACACATTTGTTGACAAATAGTTTAATGAAATTTTGTGCAGCAGAGCAAAATGTCAACCAAAGAATTTCATATTTTCATCTTTTTGTCATGGATACAGGTATGTGTAAAAATATTTTTATACCGCTGTCAACAGTCAAGTTCACCAAACCAAAATTAATCTACAGAAAATGCTTTAAAGGTACTTCTATTTAAATTATGTATTTTGGTGTTATCTTTTCACTAATAGTGACTGAGTTTTCTTGCTACAGTTCGTAAGATTTGGATTGAAACGAAAACACTTTTATTCATTGGTTTACTGGACTCCCCTTCCCATAATGCAATTCTCAAAACTCTTCAGACAATGTCAGAGAATTTTCACAGCATAACAAATCTACCTACGGATACAAATTAAGTCACCTGAACCTGATGTCAATAAGAGAAACTTCGAGCAGCAATTTTAATCTTTTATATCTTTTTTCGAGCAAATGATCTTAGATTTATTGATCTGTAACTGTGTTTCCAAAATAAAAGTGATATTTCTTAAGTTTCGACAAAGTATAATGCGCTTTGAACGTGTTTCCATTGAAGGTTGTTTTGGGCAGAAACCTCGTAACTCCCGTGAAATCTCATCCCGCGAGACTTGGCCGCAGGAAAATGGACACTCTTGAAACGTTAATTTGTTGTTGCTCTTTATTGTGGCATTAATCATTGTAAAGTGTAATGTTAAGAAATGTCTCGGTCTCCTCTTCTGTTTACACGTACCACGCCATCTTTTCTCGGAGAAGTGTTTCGTTTTTGTTGTAAATATCCGTATAATATTTGTATACAAATTTGTATATTTGTATTATTATTATTAGTAGTAGTATTATCTATCTTACATTATTTTTTACTACTGTAATGTGTGTGTGTATGTAATCTTTATTTTACTTAATTAGACACTTATTTAACATTTATTCTTTCTTTTGTCTTTGTTTAATGTTTATTCTTTTATTTGTTGGCTGTAACAAACGCTATTTTCTCCTGGGATTAATAAATAAATTCTGATTCTGATACCGCTTTTGCGATCCATTTCAATATCGAAACGTCTGAAATTCCTCCTCATGAAAGTGTAAAAAGCTTTTAGCGATATTTGAGTGTTTTTTTTTCCAAAATTCAGGTGTTTCCATTACCAGTTTTTATTGCGCTATTCAGATTTTGGGCATTTCCAAGGGTAATGGAAACATAGCTAATGTACACAATGTTGTGACTATAGATTTTTCTTTGATACTTGTGCATCAGATTATTTTATTAGTATTTATTCAGCAGCAGTTAGAATTGTATTGAGCTAGCTCTGCATGAGATGACAATGGCTTTAGCGTGGTCTACTCAATCAACCAGACATCTGTCAAAAGAGAAATGTATGGTGTGGTTCTGTATAAATTAAAATAGAACTAAACACTTCAAAACTGACTGTATTATTGAATCAGTCAGATCCTACAGAGCCCCTATGCAGTATTTCTGATAAACCAACCTGTTGCAGCACCTGATTGTTAAGGGCAGCTTGTTATCAGACCTTATGCTGAGCAGCTTGATCACCCAATCATTAGATTGTGTTTGAGCAGTGTTACAACTGGTGCCTCATGGCCTCTCAGCCTGCCCTTCCTGCCTCTCAACTAACACACCTGATTCACATCAGCAATCAGATGCAGAGGGAGGAGGAGCTGTATAAAGGGCTGAGAGGACCAGAAGGAGACATGTGATGACTTTCTTCTGCTCCCACTCCACATCGATCTTTGTAAGTTTGTTATTTTAGTTTGGGCTGGAGTTTCTAGTGATGGTCAGATGAAGCCTCATGAGGCATCATAACACTTTAGCCAATTGATTTGACTAATGGTCCATTTCTTGATGCTTCATATGCTCATACAACCCCCTATTGGCCACATGTATAATTACAGGCAGCTCTATCGCACAGTGTGTGATTCATTAAAAAAATAGTTATGGCTCTCGAGAATGGCTATGAATTACAACAAAAAGTATAAATAATATATTTATCTACATAAAATATCACGTTTAAATTAATTTAGCAGTCACATGGTAAAGCCGGGCAGCGAGGCCTCGCTCGTCATCATTCTGGCTCTTCCCCCCCCCCAAATGAAGCAAACCTTGATGAGCGCTTTGCAGAAAACGCCCCCTCCATTACTCGAAACGCTTCTTAGCCTCGGCGCATTTAAGATCATCATGAGAGATTTCAGGTATTCCCCTTTTTGTGTTCAAATAGGTTTAGTCTTTTGTAACTTTTTGTAGTTTCGACTCGGGTGGATGCTGGGTGGACGGCCCTGTATAGGGTTGGCCCAGTGTCCTCCCTACTTTTGTTTAGTTTGGCCAGGATCTCCAGTCCTTTAATTCATTCTGTTGCTACTTTCATAAATTTTTTGATAATTGTTCTGTGTTTGGCGTCTTGTTTATGTTACGGCCCCTCCAGCCTTGGTGTTACATCCTAGAGGGGGCTGTAACAGCAGGAAGACCTTTAATGTGGAGACTACATTTATGTGGTGCCTTGTTCCTAGTCATGAACTTCAGATTACGGTAGTTTGTTTCAGATTCCGTAACACGTTCCAATTTATCTTTAAGTCCGACACATAAATACTGCTATTTCCAGGAAGGTACCTTTGTTTCTCATCCAGCTCTGGCAAGTTGTGGTGAGTTTATAAAAAAAAAAAAAAAAAATGAATGTTATTCTTTGGCTGAGAAACAAATTATTTTATTTGCTAAATAAAAAAATACACAATGTGCCAAGTTTGAATAGTTATTACCAGAGTGTCAATAAAAGTGTGTTTTATAAGAATGTTCTAATTTCCTGCAGGTCTCTTGTAAAAGTCAGGTGGTGCCATTTAACGGCGTATATAAAGAGGATCTCAGGAAGCCGTATTTAAAGGCTTGTTCTAATAATAAAAAGCATGGACGCAGCATTTTTAGACTGGCTAGTTTATTAGTTTGTCCTCTCCGTGAATGATATACCAACAAATTGAACAATATTTGAGTGAAGGAACCGGGGAAAGCGATACGGTGAATGCTTGTCTTTCTGAGCTGAGCAGTCAGTTGAGGACGCTCGCCCACTATTGACACCCGATTGCACAGTGTCAAATCATATTGGGCTTGTGATCTCTCATTTTATCTTTATTTTTGTATTTTAAAGCACATTTTACTCCTGACTGTTGGAAACAACTTGTCCATATGACTATCCATGAATAGGAATGTGCTTGATCCATCCATCATTTCATGTCATTTTCAATTAACCTTCTATTCATGTTCTCAGTGGGAAGACAAATGCTCACAAATACAAATTAGTATAAAAGCTAGCACAACGTAAGACTGAATAGGAACCATCTAATTTGCACATAGCCTCTTGCCCGAGAATAGAGATAAACACAGAAGTGACACATAAAAATGCATTATTATTATTGTAGTCTAAGGTAAAAAAATACCATCATACTAAATGGGATTCATTGCAGTGACTCGTATACAGTACACTGTGTGGTACAGGAGATAAATGTTTAAATGAATGAAAAAAAAAAATGCTTAGTTGGAGGTAGCTATCACACCATAGAAGTAACACACACTCTAAATGCAGGCAGCATTTGCAGCCTCAGAATAATTGCAGGCAGCGGTCATGAGGCCACACTCAACGAAGCCCCATTAAGTTACCAGGAGAACGCTATCATTGCGCAGCCAAATTAAAAAGCAAAGTCAATCTTGATGTGAACCAGAAACACAAACAAGATAAAACTGCTTACAAACATCCTCGACGTCACAAAACTCCTCGTAAAGCACTTTCAAGGTGGTGACAGTCATTAAAGGGCTTAAAAAGTTGCTGTTTGGCAGTTTACATGAGCCACCAAGGCTACTGACAATTTGTCTCAATAACACACTGGGGAGCAGTTAGTGCTCACAAAACAAGTAGTTATCGCAAAGTGCAAATGCCACCTCATAAAATCACTCAAGTTCTTGGTTTTACTGATGAGTCAATACGTCTTATTCTCAAAAGCCTTCACAACTTTGCTGGGATAACTTTTTTTTATCATTTGTTATTTTTCTAAATAAAATGACACTGACAGGATCTCTAAAGCAACTGAGAAATATTATGCAAATTATATTTAAAAGGAGCTCAACTGTTTATCTTAGAGTGTTACTGTCCAGTGTAGAATTACATAAAACCCTTTTTGATTTAATTCCTTTTTTTACCTTCTCTTGATAGCAGCCGAGCTCTTTTGTAATGAGCAGGGTCAGTTATCTAAATAGTTTCTAATTCAGAACAACTGTCGCAAAGGGAGAGTGCTCATTAATACTCTGCTTAGGGATAAGAAGTGTAAAATTACAATTCCTTATCAGAGGCGGCGATTTGTTCCACACACAATAGACAAAGTGTGATTGTGTGTGACAGAGAAGAAGGTCAGAGAGACACCTACATTCGGTTGTTGGGGATGATCTTGTGGCCGTCTTTGTACCATGTGACCAGGGGGCGAGGAAAGGAAGCAAGAGGAGGGAGGCTGAGGATGGCTGCTCGACCCTGAGATACCGTCTTCCTCTGCTCCTCACCAGTGAAACTGTCCAAAACTTGAAGGAGAAAAAAAAACCCCAGTGTGATCAACATTAGTCAATCTGATCAACCACAGCTGAAAACAGTTAAAGCTGCTGGAGACAAACGTTTTTCATTTTTTCAATCACATATAGATATAGACTGTGTTCAAAATTGCATAATAACATACTACACACTAGAAACTCAATGGCCACGTTTACATGGGAGCTTTAATTCCTCTTTAAAGTGGAATGAAAGTTAATTCCTCTTTATCCTGACCTTGTAAACACATAATTCCAAATGCTAATTTAATTCCGAATTAGGTGGCTGGTTTTTTCCATTTTTAATTCCGAATTAGATAATTCCTCTTTCTTGTAAACACTTGGTTAAAGCCGCTTTAAGTTAATTCGGATCGTTTTTGCGTTTGCGCGACTTGCGGCGATGACCCGCTGGTAACGACATAATCCAAGATGGTGGTGGCCTGGACTACAGCCTAGACTATTTAATAAGAGCCTTAAAAGACATGGATATAATGAAGAATGGATGGACGGAGGCATAAACATGCAGACTTTCACACGGACACACATAGACTTATTAAACACACACAAACCTCGGTAAACGCGGTAAACGGAACAAGCTTCACCGGACGGCTGGCACTAGGAACCGGAGTAAATGCGTCCCCGTACTGCATGAAACGCATTTCGAAACGGAGAATTTTGTACACCTGCCATTGTGCAACTGACTTAACTTCCGGTTAACTTCAAAACAAGAGCCCTATTTACAAAAGAGTTAAAAAACTAATGGAAGACGATACTTTTGTTTTAAAAAGGGGATGCTTGATTTTTAGCTTAAAGCTGGTCCCATGCAATGCATTATGAGGTGGCTGAGTATGACGAGTGTGCCCACCGTGCATACAGTACTTAAAAAATGTCCCGATATAGTAGACATCCAGGTATTTCTCCCAAAGTCAATCTTTCCATATTATCTAATTGGAATGCACTCCATACTCATTTTGATGTCAGACTTAGTATGAGTAGTACTAGGCATGTCACGATACAACTTTTCCATTTCCGATATGATACCAATATTGAAGCCTTGCGTATCGGCCGATACCGATATTGATCCGATATCGTCATGAATCATACATACTATTTTTTTCCTTTCTCCTTTCTTTAGTGAAAAAAAAAAAAGTGATGTTACTCAAACAGGTAGGTATAAGAAAAACTGACCCATTTATTATTAACTGATTGGTTACATAATTTTCAACATAATATCTACAGTATTCTACAATTGAATAAAATAAATAAAAAATGAATTGAAAAAAATAAACAAAAAAAATAATAATTAAAAATCCAGAAATTTGAATCCGATTTGTATCGATAATATCGATATCAGATCAGGACACCCCTAAGCAGTACGTTAGTATGCAATTTCAAACACAGCCATAATGTATAGGCCTCATAGATCCATAAACCAAAGATTATTAGCATGAAAAAATAGATTGAGATTAAAACTGCAAATTATTGACATGTTTGGAGAACTTTTGTGCATTGCACTGTGTGATGTGAGTCATTTAGACAGATGCACAGAAACCATTTATAATGTTTGCCCCAAAAACACAAAGTGACTTCCCAACACATTTCAGGTGGTTTGTGGCACACAAAAATATTGCACAAAAACAGCAAATGTTTATTTTGATGCTTACAAGGAAAGATCTGAATCTGGCCGACATTGAATAGAATGCAAAGTGAGGTGATATCACGGGGAAAACTGCAAACAAACTACAATACAAATGGGTAAAGTGAATCCTGTCCACCGTGTCTGGCAAAGAAACACAAGAAATTACATCCTAGAGGGAGCTGTAACAGCAGGGAGACATTTAAAGTGGAATGCATAGAAGTAAAAACACTTCTATGCATTCGTTTACCAGACTCTACATCCCACAATGCAATGTGTGAAACTTTTCAGAAAATGTCAAAAAGAGAGTGTTTACAGTTGAGATCAGAACTAATTTTTGAGCGGCAATTTCAACATTTAACAACTTTTTTCCAGCAATATATATTATGAGGCTTACACTATGCCTATATATGATTAAAACAATGTCTCCAACAGCTTTGATATTGCACTGCATCATGATTTTGTTTTATTTAATATTTTATAATTATTCAAAATGAATTGGCTGATGTGTGCTTTCATTATTGCCTACTTTCAGAGAACTTTTTAGTCTCAGGTGTAATTACCTTTTATTATTAACCTTTTGCACCAGGATAACTTGTTTTAAACAATCCTGGCCCAGACTAAAGGAGGTTTAGAAACAAAAAACTAAAATCTTACAATATTTCTCAGACTTCTGTATTCATTCTACTATCAGTGCATGTTTTTCAGTTTTCACAAAATGAACCCTGTGAAAATCAAAGAAATTAAATTTGTAATCCGTGAAGCCCTAAGTCATAACTGAAGCATCATTAAATCTGCAAATGTTCATTTTTGGGGCCAAAAACGATGTTTGGTTTTAAAGTGAAAGTCGATGAGGTGCAGATAATATCAGTCATAATTCATCTGTGCTATACTTTATTAACCTAGCTCTGATTGGCAAAGTAATTACAATGTTTAAACAATGCCCTTGTATGAAATATTTGTGATTTTTGTATCATGTTTGGAGCTGTTTTTTGGACTTTTCTTTATGGTTAGTTACTTTGAGAATGGACTAGTTTCTCAAATTTCAGGACTACAAAACAAACATTATACATGTAATGGCTTTTACGGCCATTGTGACACAGTGGCAAACTTTTTGTTTGTTTTTTTTACGCTACATAAGGTGAACCAGGAGGAAAAAATGTTGTTGCTTATCTTTGGGGTGAGCAATCAAGCAGAGCAACTTATGACACTATGAAAACAGCAACTAAACTGTCTGAGGGTGACATAGTGTATTGAAGTAGTGTCAACAAAGAAATTCTTTGGAAAAAAAAAAAAAAAACGTGTTAAAAACTAACATAATTGTCAGGCACAAGTGGAAGTGTTAAAGTACAGCTTTTACGTGATACTTTCACTTCACTACATCTACAATAACTCAACTTCAGACAGACTAAGTGGACATTTATATTCATAAAGTCCAACATCTCAGTTACGTTCTTAAATAACTGCTTTCAGACATTCAGCATCGCTTGCTGCTGAGTAGATTATCTTTGGGTCCGTGATAAGAACATTCTGTATTTTGCAAAAGTAATGAAAACAGTAAACCTCCAATAGCATCACCATAAACAATATTATCCAGAAAGCATTTGCTTATCTGACTTGATTTTGCTGTGCTCTTCACATTGTCCAAGCACTGCATTAATGTTGGGCAATAATATATTGAGCAAATATATTCAATAATGCTCGTTTAGTATGATTTATTTGGATTCTTTGACATTAAGTATAATTTGCCCTATTAATAAAATTAACCCATGTCTGTGAGGTCTTAGCCAATCTGCAGAATCTAGTGTCCCTTGTTATAGTATTTCTCAACAACAGAAAAACATGTCTGTGTTTCCTCTACCATTATCTTGCCATCCCTTACTCTGAATCATCAGTCCCTTTCTTGGCCCTCTGAAAATAAGTAAACCCAAGGGAAACCCTGTATATGCTTTAATGCTACTTTGCTTTACAAATACAGTATATTTGGTAACAAAACACTGACGATTTTAGATCATTAGGAGGATTGTGTGCACAGATTTGACTCTAAACATCTCTATTATGAGGATTACTTTAGCTAAGGTCATTGGTACAAATTTACATGTCAAAAGAAAATCGATTTTTGTTTCTATTTACCAGCTGGCACAGAAAACTTTTTCATTCTTCAAAGAGAAGCACAACAGAAAAAGGCCAGAATACAGTAAGAAAATCATACAATTCTGACCCAGATAGAAAAATTATAATAAATTTGCCATCAAAAGCCCGGCCTTAGTGTTGTTTTTGTTGTTTTATAGAAGGAAATCAATCTTTAGGTGTCACTAAAGCAAAAAAAATTGTTTCAAAGTCACTGACAGGTTGTTGTCAGAAACTGGCTATTTGTGTGAAACTTACCTATATTCAACTGCCGATTACGGAAGAACGAAACAAGCTAGAAACATGATGAAAGTAGACAGTCTATTCTTCCAGAATCTGGTTTCAGATTTTAGATAGTCATAGTACAAAAGATTCTGTGGGTCTTTAAAAATCACTCAAAGTGCTCTAAAATGGCTGGCAGTGAGGGGGGTATCCGTTCTGAAAATGGGCTGGCAGTCAATGAGTTAATGACAGCCTTCACGACACCTTATCTGCGGTTCTCCTGTTAAAAGTTACCGTATTTATCGGACTATAAGGTGCACTTAAAATCCTTTCATTTTCTCAAAAATCGACAGTGCGCCTTATAATCAGGTGCGCCTTTTGTATGAAATGAATATGTCAAAATGTTTTAGTACAACTTTGGTAAACTATGAAGCTGCACTGCTTGATGGATTTTTGGCACTTTAGGGCTACCGTAGTCAGGTGCCTCGTGGAGTGATATGTACCAGTACTGTGCTTCAACACACTGAACTGAAAAAGTGAGTGTAATGTTCTATATTTTATGTGTTAAACCTGAACAATGTTGAGAGTTATTATTAATGAGTTGAATAAAGTTTGACTTATCTGACTATAATGCGTCTTAATAATAATAGAAAATAATAATAATAATAATAATAATAATAATAATAATAACAACAAACCGGTGGGCCTTATAGTCCAAACAGGTCTGCAATAAAATGTACTTACAGGCCACCTGCACTTCGATCCGTCTGTGTATCACTGCTCCCATCCTGTTCCTCACCGCACACTGATAGTTTCCTGCATCGGTCCTCCTCATAGAAGCCATGTACAACCTAATGATAGACACATACACATAGAGGATGGTGGTGAGTTGTGCACAGATAAAGGTTGTAACATGTGATGAACCCAGAAGAAGAAGAAGAAAAAGGTGGAAATGTGGTAGACCAGGGGTTCACAACTGGGCTCATTCTGGGACTCACATTTTGCCGCTGTCATTAAATTGCGACCTACTGTTTTTTTTTAGAATTCAACCAACCAAATTTAGTTTTTTAAAAATAGCTGTTGAAAACACACAATCTTTCTTTAAATAGGTTTTTAAAGGCACACCGTGTAACTTTTGCCCACTAGGGGCGCTAGACCTGAAACCCCTAATGGCCACAAACACTGTCGCAAAAATCAACAGTCAGTCAGTCGGGCCAGTCTCCCTCCTCTTTTTAGTTGTGTATGCAGACAGATTTTACTGCAACTTCGAGATCCGGCGGCCTGGTCTCGGCGGCCAGATCTCTGCGGCCTCTTCAGAAGCAGTTTTAAACTTTTTGCTTGCCTCGGCCATGACCAGGAGTCAATCAGGCGGCAAAATAGTAGCAAACACCTTAGCTTGGCTCCATGAGTATATAAGAGCCTGCGGTCACGTGACTGCCTTAAAGTGAAACGTTCTCCAGGCATTCTCCAGGTCACATGACCTGGCCAATGACGGTCCGTCTCCTCCAAACTTACAAGGTCGGTATTTCAAGAGGGAAGCCCCGCTCGGAGCATTGATACTGTCAAGCGCTCTATATTGGCCTGAGGAATCATTTCAAATAACTCATATGGGTCAACTCTTTAAGTCAAAAAGTGCACGGTGTGCCTGTTAATATAAATATATACAACATGCATTTCACATGACTGTCAAAAAGTTTTTCAAATTAGAAGACAAGTCCAACATGAGACAATAAGTATTTATTTATTTTTTAACCAGCTGTCTGTGATCCACCCCATACAGGTCTGTGATCCACTTTTGGGTCCCGACGCACCAGTTGAGAATCGCTGTGTTAGACCATATGTACACTACTACACACTGTTGTTGTAACTCTGTTTCATGACCTTGTTTCCAGAGATTGGATGGGTCGGAGGTTGTTAAAGTTTTCTAATAGCAGACGGGAAGCCACAGAGGCTTGTGTGTGTGTGTGTTTGTGTTTATGTGTGTGGGAGGGGCTGGCTGTTTTTGCGTGTATGCCCTTTTTCTCTAAGAGGGACTGTTAATGGGGTTTTAATGGACTGTGCTTCACTAATGGGAAGCTTGGCATACGATCTAGGCTCGTGCCATGATGGACAAACACACAAACGCACACAAACACATGTTACACACAGAGCAGAAATACACAGTAGAACTGGTCATCTCTTTGGGGCTCATTATAAATACAGGGACGGCCAAGTATTTAACTCCCGGGCTGTCAGTGTCTCTTGCCAACGTACACAAACACACACACACACACACACTCTTCAAAGACTGGCACATGCATTTCCATTTGAATCAGAAATGACACATTACACAGCAGCTCTGATCCTGAAACAGATTTTGTTATTGGACACTTCATGGTGCAGCATCACTCCTCTCTTCCTGCCTTCTTTCATGTTTCTAGATTCCCTTGAATTCGTAAAGTTAAAAGTTTGTTTTTTTCATGCAAATTGAAAAACTTAAAGTTTTGAATTAAAAATAAAAAAGAATTCAATAAATTCTCCGGTGTGGGAAATCATACTTTCCTTTCAAACTTTCACAGGGGAGATTAAGACAGACGGTCTGAAATTCCTGAAGTGTAATGATGCAAATATAAAAACTTATCTAAAAAAAAAAGTATGGCGGAAAGCTGTGATTTGAGGTCAAATTTATGACAGGCTTTATGTAAAACACATTTGAGATTATATAACTTTTTTTTTTAGCCTGTAACAAAATTGTAGAAACAATATATCTTTGTAAATGAACACAAATATTGAGCTGATACTGTTGCTTTGTTCGTAACAGTTGTAATCAATTCTGATTTCCTAAAAGGTGCTGCTAACACTTTCATCACTTTAGATACAGTTGCAGTCTGTATTTCGAAGACTGCCGTGTTTGAATTGTAATATAAAAACTCCCAAGAATATTAACAAGATTAATTCCAAACCGGTATTCTCAGATGGATTAAGGCAGTGCATGGCACAGGAGAGTAGCAGAAAACAGGGCTGAGTTTATCGTGGCATATGTGGATAATGTAATCAACCCTTTATTTTAAAACTAACAGAAAGTCAGGCGCTAAGGTACAGCAGATGATTTCTTTTAAAATTCAACATGGTCCTGAGGGTAGGAAACCGCCCAATCAGGAAAAACTTGATAACCACAACCTTCTTAGCAGTAAAAATAAAGAAAGGAGGTGCTATATGTGTGTGAATAAGTGTTTTTGACACTGCATTAATAGCTGTTAGAATGCCTGGAGGGTAAACCTAATTATCCTCAACATTATCTTCAGTGTTCACGTTCCTGCATCAGCTGATGCTGCAGCAGCAGGCGGTGGGATGTGTGACATGTCATCATCCTTTAAGACACTAAAATGAAGCTGCAGCTTTATGGACTGCATAGTGAAACCTTCCTTTACCTGTGGTCAATGATGTTTGTAATGTAATGGTTATTTTGTTATAGTGCTATATGGCACATTTCCATCAAGTGTTGGCAGCTTAGGTTTATTCCACTCTCCAATGTTGTGCAGTTGTGACATAGGATGCTGTGCTACATGATGTGTGCGTCGCCCTTCAACAGCGACAGTCGTCTTGTCATCTGAGTACAGGAATTGGATTTCCTGGACCTGCAGTCTGTTTCTGCAGTGTCTACTTGATCTACCGAAAGCACCACTAGGGTGGTTCACAATATAATGGTAGAAAAAAACTTTTCCAAATTTTGCCAGATCACATTTTGCCTTGTTTCTGTTCGTACTGTGAACATCTGTCCCAAAAATTGAGCCGATATAATGCCCATAAAAGGTGAATCCATGTACCCTTCGTTCTTTGGTTATTCCGTTTTAAAACCAAATTAAAATAACAAATAAACAGTGTGGTTATTTTGTTTTTCTGATTTAAAAGCAAAACAGAAATACAGAAAAACCAAAAACCAGCTAAACAGTGTTTTTATGTTTTTTTAAAAGAATTGAAGAATTGAACTCCGCTGCACCTGGTTTCCCTCCCCACATCCTGGACCAGGTCTCCTCACATAATAGGACTGTTTAGGATTTATTTCATCAGTTTTCTGGTCCTGCTCATGTTTTCATTCAGCGTGTGGTTGTTTTAGCTCGTAAAAAGCCGCTCACGTTTATGTTTTGTTTCGCGGAGTTAGGGTCCAAATAGTATCCAAATAAACTGGTGACTAACTATGGACCGTGAGGCTGATGTGAGGAACAGTAGTTGTTAGAACTTCTACAATTTTACACTTTTGCAAATGCAATTACAGCTTTTTTGCGGGCAGTAAAGTGTTTATTTTGCACGTTATAAATACCGCTAATGGCAGCAGTCAACACACAAGGAAGTTGATCTCAAGAAACGAGGAGCACCAGTAGATTCATTGCACCACCTTTGGTTCCACATATCATGAGCATGTTTTACGTAACATCCATTTTTTGGTTGTGATTTATTTATGTATTAATAACATTTCAACTCACCAGTAATGTGACATATGCATTGCTTCTTTTTATGTCCGGACCGGGAGCAAAAGTCCGCCCAGTCACCAGTTTATCTGGATACTATTTGGACCGTAACATTGTTCGGTAAAGTCAGCAGATATTCACAGATTCGGACTTCCAGCATCAATAAATCTTTAACGAAACATCATGGACAAACAAACTACACCTCCGCCATTGGTGTGAGGTAGAAAACATGATACAAGATCATTTTTTATCAAACGCAGCAAAGTAAAAGTCCATCTGTCGGTCGTTCTGTGTGGTGAGATTAAAACATGAGAAAACATAACTCAAGTCTGTCCCAAAAGCAAAAGTAACAAAAATCAACAGAACCATTCTCTATTGGGAAAAGGCTCCAAAAATAGTGATACCACACCCAAGTAGAGGAGTGGTCTGCTGGTACCACAAAGTGGAAATGCACTCTTGTCCTAGTTTTAGTTGGCTAAATTTACAAAGACTCAACTGGATTCAAAGATTCACTGTCCATGATGCCCAGTCCAGTCAACAAAGATCTGCGTCTAACTTCCCACACAGGTCCCATTTCAATAACTTTTTTATCATCATGTCCCATCTTTTCACACTTTCACCTAAGTTAGAATACTAATAGTAGTTATTCATCATTGAATCAGTGTTGCGGGGGTCTCCAGCTGCCATTGGGCGCTAGGTAGAGGTACACACTGGACAGGGCTCCAGTCCATTACAGGGCAACACACACAGACAGACAACCACTCACACCCAGAGGAAACAGACACAAGCACAGGGAGAACATGCAAATTCAAAGTGTTCATCCCAGGGCTTGAACCCAAGATTTTTGTGCTGTGAGGCGGACGTGCTGGCCACTACTCCACTGTCCACCCCATACTACCACCCAGGGTTGGGGTCAATTATAATTGTGGGCAATTATATTTCTAGGTGTAATTTAAAAATCTATTACTGTCGTAATTGTAATCAAATTTTGATTGAGTTCAGATAATTGACTATATATAATTGATTGCAATTGCCATGAAAATTATAAATGGTCAAATGTAATTTAACACAAAAATGGGCAACCATGTTACAGTTCTACACATAATATTAAAATGTGTATTATATCAAGCTTTCCCACATTTTACCATTAAAAAATAAATAAATCGTGGGGTATACTGACAGAGAAAAGGCTCAGACGTCCACACCAAAAATAAATAAAAAAACGTTTTTCATTGACTAGGACGCCTAACAGGGTAACCAATAGATAGGAAATAAATTAATGTTGATGATAGATATTTCTTTTTACTGTATTTTACAGCTGATTTAAGACATGGGTCAAAACTGACCCATTATCATTAGAGATGCTAACAGAAAGCTAACACAAGAGGAAGGTTAACATTTATTAGGATATTAGATATTAGATATTTCAAGCTCAGTAATTGTGATTCATTGTAATTGTCTTTTAGGGGAAAAATAATTACTGAAATGTAATTGTAATTGGAAAAAATGCTGGTCACTGTAATCGTAATTGAATTGTAATAGGATATGGGTAATTGAAAACAGAATTGTAACTGCTCCAGTAAGTATTCAAGTCAGCAGCACTGACTAATAGCATAACATATGTCACACTAGTTGTAGTATAAAAGGGTAAAGTCAATTGGGGCTAATTAGTTTCTCATTGGGAATCTATATTACACACCCATGCCCTGGCCCGAGCAAACTGAAGTAGCCAGCATGTCCATAGCCGTCCAGTGCCGCCCAATGTCTAATAGCTCACACAACATCTGTCTGTGAAAAGCTGGCTTAATCACGTTCTCACTCCCTCAGCATGTGCACATTCCCAAGACTCCCACTATTTCGAAATGATCAGAAAAACAATTTTGTTTTCCAGCTGCAGTTTAGCTAGGAGCGATTGCTTGGCTCTTAAAAACCCAACACACAAAGGGTTGCAGGTGGGGAGTTGCAGAAGAAAGGAAGTCAAGATGCACTGAAAGTAAAGCATATTGATTGGTTCTCTGCTCTTTTCCCCAGACCGTATGCATATTTATGATGCTAATGTAATTATTAATCTCACTTTGGCTTTGCTGTCTAAAGGCTTTGACCTTCTCTCAACACACTCCATCACTTAGGGCAGACCTTAGTTGTTTAGTTCATGTAACAGGCATGGCTGGGCCTTTATAAAGCCTACTGAGTAAAAGATTGAAAAAGGCTGATAGGATGTTGTGGAAAACAAACAGACAAATGAAATAGCTGGTGAGCAATTACCAGCGAAGCAGAGCTGACTGACCTGTACTGTTGTGTCCAGTCAGTGATGTTGCTGTTGTTGAGAGTCCATTGGTACTGGAGAGGCCAGCTGCCTCCAGCCAGACAGGTCAGCACCAGTCGATTCCCCTCCAAAACCACCTGCTGGCCCAGTCCATCTCCCCGCAGGTAGGGAGCCACTTCTGCCACAAAGACAAACACAAAGAGAATATTTGTTATTTTGTTGTTGGTATT
Organism: Gouania willdenowi; assembly: GCF_900634775.1. NCBI lineage: Eukaryota > Metazoa > Chordata > Actinopteri > Blenniiformes > Gobiesocidae > Gouania > Gouania willdenowi. The sequence continues at coordinate 15,219,917 of NC_041044.1, forward strand.
TTACATTTGTCATATGTAGACAGTGCTGAACATTTCAGAAGCCAAAAAAAATATTCCTTTCCAATACATATTGTCATTTGTGCAGCGTGGCTAGAAAAAAAAACACAGCCATAATCATATTTTCAGAATGTATTGCATATACTTCAGACAGGGAACGGCCTATTCCACAGTAATGTTAATAGCTGTCGTTTAGCAAATATCAAATGAGATAGATAAACTGATTTTCTGGTATGATAAAAGCAATTGGCATTAGTGCAGCAACAAAAAAGAGAAATTGTGGAGCATCTATCAGCTGTATTTAATCATAAATGTCTGGAAAGCCCTTTTTCCATCCATCTTATCAAAGTAATTCAATGGTCTCTAATGTTTTATCCGCTTCAAAGGTCTACCAAAACATTTCTAGAGAAATAAAGAAATTGATTTTGGCCATGCATATATTTTTAATAGTCAATACTGGAATTTATTATTCAATAAAATTCACAATGTAAATTAAAGGGATTACAGCATGAAATTAGCTGTACAGCTATGCAATAAACAACTATTAACTGAATGCAAATACGTGCAAAGAAAAGGATCAAGGACAAAACACTCCTGTCTTTTTCTTTTATGCAATCAAGCATGGCAGCCCATAGGAACATGTGCACAGCGATGTGCACCACAGCTTTACCACTTCCTGCTCCCAGCACTGATGTGCATCACTGGTCTAGAAAAGCAGCAGTCGTATCACATTTACACCCCGAAGAGATGTACCGTAACTTGACTACATATTTTGGCTCAGCTCAAAGCATCTGTCATGTGATGCTTGCGGTACTTCAAGCATATCAAATGGCAAAGTTCTGCACTTCAAGTTGAGTATGAGGGCAAAGGTCAAACTCTTCATCATTACTTCACGGCCGCTTTCGAATGTTGGAGGATGACACTGAACATGAAGGAGATGTGTTCAAGGAGAGCAGGTTACACATGATTTAAAAGTGCTCAGCAAGATGAGAGGATTCCTCACTTAAGTGACACACAAGTGTAATGTGAGAGAATTGAAAGTATTTTGAAATACAACTTCATTCAGAGTCGATGCAGATCTGTCACCAATGGAGTGTCAATAACAAACCTTTGTCTTTTTATTACATTTCCATTTCTGTTTAGTTTTACTGCACTTTATCTGTAACTGTAAAACGTATATGAGTAACATAAACATGACTATTTTTACTACCTACAAAGGATAGAAGGGAGAGTATACCCACAGGTCGAATGGAATTCACCTCCTAAAATAGAAATAGCTCTATGATACGGACTAAACCCTCAACGACAGCTTCTGAAATATAATCACGCATTTCCATGAAATTTTTCGGTGTAAAACAGGTGGCCTAATGTCTACCAAGTTTAGCAAATGACAAAATTAATCTTGTGGGATTTCAGCACATAATTTCTGCCCAGTGCTGTAGTATATAAAAATGAAACTAATAACCAAAGTTAACTCATTTAAACGTATTAAGCATGTTTGGCACAATTTTGGGAAGTTTAATGGCCTTTAATGACATCTGATTAGGGAAAGCAAATGAAACGGAAAGGAAATGAAAATGGGTAAATGGAGGCAGCAATTAAAAAAAATGGGTATATTCTGAAACAGAGATGGGGAGGTTTTGAGCCTCGGTAAAACCCACAATCTTCAAACAGGGAGTCATAATTTTCTACCCTTCATTCCACAATTTTGGTGCATGGAAAAAGCAGCTTCTTTCCAAGGTGTTGTCAAACACATATTCAGACAAGAGCTGTAATGACTAAATGTGTGAACAGCAGACAGATATAATAAATAATAAAGACTAAAACAATTTCTGAGGATCTTCCAAAAAATACATAAAGCTAGAAAGTGTGACAAAGAAAAGCTTTATAGGGGAAAAAATAAAGTCTAAGTCTTGGCAATTTGCACCCAACAAACGATAAACATGTTCCAGGATGAGTAATTGTCTTTGCTTTTCTGCATACTGTACGAATATGTACAGTTCCTATCAAAAGTTTTTAACAAATCGGTCTTCTTCTGGATGTAATCATAAGTCACATCTGAGTTCACTTGTCTGGTCTAGTAAGGTGCATTTGCTGAGTAACTTGGCTGAAGCTACTTAACATAAAAGTGTCATTTAGTCACTAACTCTTGGCTGGGTCTTCAGACTTGGCTAGATAAAGAGAAAGCCATCTGTGTATCAGTCAGTGTACCTTGGGGTCCATTGCAGGGTATGTGCTGCATTGTAATTTCAATCATTTACGCATCCAAAAGTTAGGGAAAAAATATAATTTGGATGCACAATATAAAAACAGGTCCATGACCTTCTATCACTCTCTTTCGTACTTATGCTGTCCATAAAAGACCTCTTTGCTCCCTTCCATGGTTCTGTACTTCTTGAAGTCCTCTGCCTTCAGCTTCACTAGCTTTGCTTCATCCCCTATTCCTTATTCTCGGTGGACATCTCAGGGCCACCACTTTCTCTTCCCCTCTTCACACTGTTTCACCAACTCCCTCTCCTTTAAATTGATAGGTGACCGCTCTGCGTGCCAGGGGGAAATTTTCCATCTAAGAAGGATTTGTGTGTGTGCACGTGTGCATCTGTGTGTGTGTTTAAGGATTTATTTAGAAGAATTTTGGCTCTGTACTACAATGGCCATCAAAGCAGACACCGTGTGTGTGCTCCTCTATGGGCTTGAAAGTAGGGACATTGTTGGGATAGTGGGAGCTTTCATGCATGTTTGAGACACTCCTTCAGTGGATTGTTGGAGGCCAAAGGAGAAACTTTAAGTCACTAGAAGTAAAGTTGTAAAAGACATTTCGAATATTGAATGTCCTTGCATTAAACAAAGGTTAATTGGTTCTTGACTGACAAAAAATACTACATACACCAACGTTGATTTTAAACCAAAGTATAAGCAAATAAATTCTAATCATGTTCATTATGACTTAGGATTTCTATTGGGTGGAATTACTGTTAATGCCAACGAAATCATGTGAAATAAAGTATGTTTGGAACAGATCCTCTTCTCTGACGACGTGGCCAGGGACATCAATTAAAATTTCCCTGGCATTTAAAACAGTAATCATTAATGTATCACATATTATTTTGTCATAGCATGTCTGATAAGTTACGTTTGGGTTGAGAGTTGCAGTCAGAAAAACTTTTAGATTTTTGGCTGTGCTTCAAAAATGCACAACCATTTTTATTAGAAACTAAAATAAAACTATTGTGCTTTATTTTTTCTATAGAAAGTTTTAAAATTATTACCTCCGCCAAGTATGAAGCGCCGCTGTGTGTGAAGTGCAGAGCAAAAGGTTATGTTTTACTACCCTGCGTTTGTCTGTCTGTTAGCTATATAACTTGAAAAGTTATGAACGGATTTGAGAGAAATTTTCAAGAAAATTGATAAATGGGACAAGGAACAGGTGATTACATTTTGGTGATGTTCTGGCTACCAAAAGAAGAAAAAAAATTATGTATATATATATATGGCCAAGAGACCCGGCTCTCCTCCCCCACCTTCACCCTGCAAGCTCCCAAGAACAAACATTCCAGAGGAGACTGAAAAAACGAGAAAAATTTATGCTTACTGTGGTAAGATATGCCTTATTCTAATGCAAATGCTAACACTAGGCTAATGCAATTGCTAGGTTATTGCAAACACTAGGCTAATTCTAAGCTAATGCAGTGTGGGCCAGCACCTGCATCCTCACTTGCATTTTCTTCAGGAAATGCATATATTCTATACAGTACTCGACACTGCAACCAAATTGGTCGCATATGCGACTATTTTTTCAGTGTGTGCAAGTGAAAATTTTATCTGGTTGCATCTGTGCAAGTGCGTATGGTGACCTTATTTTGGACGGAGTGGCTGAGCGCTTCTTCACGTCGCACAGAGTGCACCTCTCTCTCTCTCGCTCCGAGCTGTGGGTGAGGAGTATAAACACCAATGCGCTCCTTTGGAGTGCGCGCGCAATCCGCGAACAGAGCCAGACATAACGAGCCCTTCAGTGACAGTGCACGGTCACATTGAGAGCAGCAGTAAAAAGGAAGAACAAGCCGAATGCAGCGATAGAACGTACACACTCATCAGAATCAGCAATGAGGGACCAGAACTGATGGACTATGATGCCAGGCCAGATGTTCAGCTGTGGTTCTCCCAGGGCAGGGATCTGCAACCTGCAGCTCTGGAGCCTCATGTGGCTTTTTGACTCTTTATACTCCTTATATAGCTTTAGAAAAAAAAAGAAATAAAGTTATTTTTTTTTACAGAGGCTATTAATGATTAATGACAAATAATATCAAGATATAACAATTTGTTAACCTAAAATAAATCTCATTGTGCAATGACTCAGCACCTTCCTACTTCACCTCCTGCAACATCTATAGACCATCAACTTTCCTGCACCTGTGGCTAACCTTAAGTTTTAAATCCCTGTAAGATAACTAAACCAACAAAAACACTATTCTGGAAGAAAAAAGAGATTTTAATTGTGTGGGAACAGATTCATTTAACCTCCAATGTGCCGGTTAACTATGCATGATTTATGTGTGGCAAGAAATGAGCAATTAGCATGTGTTGACCACATGATCATGTGTTATCAAATTCAAGTTACTTTTTGTAGCCTTTCAAATACATTAACTAAAAAAAAATTAAACGAAGAAGCTATGTTTTTGGTCCCACTCTGCTGTTTCGTAGATGCCATTAAGGAGAGAAGAAGAGCTCCGTGTGCATGAAAATAAAGGCAACCAGGATTCACTGCTGCTCATTAGAATCAGCAGTGAATCCACTACTGCACTGAGCAGCAGTAGGATTCTGCAACCAGGACCTTCCCCCAACCCCCGCACAAAAAAAAAAAAAAAAAGTGCCACCACTGGAAAAGTTAGTGTAGCGACGTGCTATATTCTTTAAGCACGGTGGCTCATCAATAAGCGCGGTGGCTTATGGGTAATGCAGTAGTGGTAGGGAAGTGCATTGTGTGTATGTCCCGCCTAGTACTTGTGCTGTACTTGGCGGAGGTCGGCGCTCTCCAAGTGCCTCAATAATGTATTACATTTTCTTTTACTTTAATAGATTTGAACACTGTAATAAGCTTTAAATAAAGAAAATGTATATATATCAAACCAGTCCAGTTTTTTTCCTCTGTAATTCTATGTATTATCTATTAAATTATTTATCTAAATTTCTATCTATGGAGGTAATTGCACTCGTTTTTAAATTCTGAATAATTCGATCAACCTTTTGTTTAACTTTAATCTTCAGATTTTTTAAAAAAATATCAAAACACTTTCTGTTACCTGATTGTTGATTGATTGCAAGAAATGTCAATGCATAGCATGGATGATGAGAAAGTAATGAATATACAGTACACAAGAAGCACAGTCCAAATACAGTAACACATGTACTGTAGTCACATTTAGGTTCCTCCAATTGTCCTTTTAACATGAAACTTCAACTTCACATTAGGGCTGCAACTAACAACTATTTTAATAGTCGACTAGTCATCGATTATTGAAACAATTAATCGACTAAACGGATGACAATTATTTGCTCTATAATGCTACAATCTTTTAAATTTGGCTTGGGTCAAATTACGACAAATAAAAACAATAAATAAATAAAACAATTCCCAACTTAAAGTGCAAACAGGTTTCTTTCAAACACAAATTAAATTGAATACACCAACACTAGAATCTGCGTCAGTAATAGAATTTACACATTAAAAAAAAAGCTACAATAGCTGCTGACTCAAAGAGCTCATGGACGGATATTTTATGAAACATGTTGCATATGGGTCACTGCATTAGTCTTATCCATCCATCCATCTTCAAACCCGCTAATTCCCGTTTATCAGGGTCTTATTGGATATTATTTATTTATTTCCTCGTTTATAAAGAAATTACATTCTAAAAAAATAAATAAAAAGAACATAATAACCGCAATAGTGGGAAGGTTTTTGACGATCAATCTCCCTCTAATCACAACATGCGTACAGCTCTGAGCACAGATATATAGACAGTGAGATGAGCCACTCCTCATGAACAAACAATGTTCAGCTCCGTCCACAGCTTGAAGAAGACGGTGATGACGTAACCGACAATCGTCGACAAATACATTTGTCGGTGAATAATTCTGTTATCAATTTTTGTCGACAATGTTGACTAATCGTTGCACCCTTACTTCACTTACAATGGCTAATGTGCACATAGGGAGGCTTCATTCATTTCAATTATCTACTCCTTGATTCAATGGCTTTGTGCTACAGTTATTGTTCACACCTCCTTACCCATCCCTTGAATTCCCCATTCCGTTTATTTCCAAATAAAAAGGCTCAGTACTAGCATGTAGGGAGAGAAAATCAGATCTGAGAGACACTTAAGGTCAGCGTCCAGGTTGTTTTACTCTCTAATGTTGCCTCTCTTGCTCATCTCTACTGACTGTCTCTCTGTCACTCAATTTCCAAGTTGTCAGGCTGTTCCCAACAGTCTACCTGTCTGTCCTCCTCGCCTTCTGAAATACCAGGCCACCTGTCTGTCTAACAGAACCCGCTGCTTCCTCCCTACATCTCTTGTTGCCCCTCAGTCAATCTCTGTCAAAGCGTGTGTCACCTCAAGGTCTCCTTCCTTTCGTCTCCTGGACAACTGTTGCCCAACAAAGACACTGGCCTTCAAATTTGACAGGAAAGCCAAAGTGCACATGCGCGTATACATCTACACACACACACAAACAAACCCACTATTTTTTCAATGTATCTCAAGCATGTCTCCACTCTCGGGCCAGTCTTATGAAGCTGCTTAGGCAGATTCCAGGTAGAATTCAAATTGCCAAAGAGATGAGCTCTGTGATAGAGGACTGACGGACAGAAGAGAGCCCGGTTTCTGTTCAAATGCACAGCAATCTTCCTGTCCTTCCCGTAACCCCGTAAGTCTCTCAAAATGTCTGTTCTTAGTCTGTGTGATAGAAATTAAGCCTCTGAATGACTTGTCCTTTAGAAATGGACATGTATAATCTTACTATATGCTGTATTCATTATTGTCAAGTAAAGTGTCAAGAAATTGTTTTCACATCAAATCAGAGTGATTGACCGAAAATATTGCTTTGTTTGATATTCAAGATTTGAATTTTACTGGGAAATAAAGGCAGTTAGATAGTCCAAGTTGCTTTTCATGTATGCATTGGAAACCCTGTGGTGTGTGTGCTTGAGAGAATGAGGGTGCATGGGACAGGTTGAGCAGGGAATTCATTGCTGTCTGCTTAATTATTGAATGTGTGTGAGAGAGGTCAGTATTAGGGTCACTCACTCCTGAAACATCACTTTATCTTCATAGAGCTGAACCCCCACAGTGAGACAGGGCAGCCAGAACTGGCTATAGCCTATGAATACAGATGGGCTGATGTTTTTTTTTCCCCGCTTCCACTCTCTGACACACATTCACAAACCTACACACACTTGATAGGTGAACTAAACAGTCTCTTTTGTGTGTGTGTGTGTTTTTTTTTTTTTTTAATAAACCACAGCTATATTTGTCTCTCTGTGATAAAAATGGTCTACCTTATTATGAGGTGAAAATGACTTCTACTACTTTCTAATCAAATAACTTTGCATGTGCGTGTTTCAACAAGCATTTAAAAGCTAGTAATTGGACTGACACTGAAAGTGGCGAGAGGAAGGATTATGAGTGGATTTTTAACGTGTTCAGAGTAAAGATCTGAAACAAAGAATAATGTTTTTTTTATGGTGGAGAAACCACATTTTAACCTGGCAAGAGCCAGATTGATGTGTAGCCCTCCCTCTAACTCAAGTTCTCCACATCGATCTGGGTCTGTGTCTGGTGAATCCTTTCAGAACCAGGGAAGGACAAGAACAGAATGCTTGAAGCTGATTGGGCAAAGCACCTGTCCACCATGATTTGTTTAAGCCAGTCACACGATAACAAATTATGATGCAGCGACGCTGCTACAACAACAACAAGGCTCCTCTGGTGAAAATGTTCTTTTGGGATAGTAATGCTGTGGTCATTATGTCTTTGAGTGACTTTTGCCATTCTTGCAACACGAGTATGTGAGTTAAGGGCACCTTAACCATCCTCCTGCGTCAACATCTTTATATTTTGATTTGAAGATATGCTAATAGCGGTAGCCCAGCTAGCTCCTCTCCCTGCAACTGTGCATGCGTCAGTTATACCGCCCTAAACCACAACACTGCCTCATGATTGGTTCGCACCGTTTCAGTTCAGATTTGAAAGGCAAAGGCGGGAACAGCACAAGATGTATTCTGGTGTTTGTGAACACCAGGAGAATCCATCTTGCAGGCAAGGTTAACCAGATTTTACCTCCACCTGAAAACATGTAATTTTCAGGTGATGTCAAGGTTCTGCCCTCAGTGATGTTTTCAGAAAATTCCATCCAACATGGCTGCCCCGCAAGTGACGAAAGGTCTGAAACTTCAGGGATTTGTAAGTTTGCCTAAATGCTTGTCAAACTTATTGGGTCTGGTAACTTGCTTGCATATACAATATTTGTAAAAATACAATGAAGTCAATCTTTCTTAGACAGCTAGGGCTTCATTTATAAAACTTATAAAACTGTGACTCACTTCAGCTGGCGTGCGCTAAAAACCAGGAAGTGCATACGCAAAAAAACTGTCAAACCCCCTGGTGCCTTATGCGGCTTGGGGTGTGGTCGTCCGCCCTGGGCGGGCTGCTCCTGGTGCTGCATCCGTTCCGGGTCCTCCTGGCCTGGGGTCGGGTCCCTTCTGGCTCTGGGCTCGCCGGCGGGTGCCCGCCGGCTGCCCGTTCGGCGTGGCTCTGGTCGTCTGCTGGGCGTGGGCTTCGGCTCCTCCGCTGGGGTCTCGGGCGGGGAGTTCTCAGGACCCTCCCCTCGGGGGGCTGGGCGCGGGGGTGTGGGTGGTGGTGGGGGGGTGGGGGGGCTGGGGGGCCTTGGGGGTTGGGGGCTGGGATCGGTGGCGTGGTGCGCTGGGTCCTTGGCTCCTTGGGGCCTTCTCGGGTGTGTATGGGGGGGCAATGGCTGCCTCTCGGCTTGGGATCTTGGGGGCGTTCGGGGGGCTGCTTGGCCGTGGGGTGGTCGTCGGGGGCCCCTAGATTTCCCGCTCTTTCTGCTGGCCCGACTGCTTCTTTGGGCCCGGGGGCGGCTCATGGGTTTTGCAGTAGCGGTTCTTGGAATCATATTTGTCATGGACGCACTGGCCTTGGGCTGTGGGATAACACTCATACTGGGCTCAACCATAGACACGTTGTTCCCAAATACCTGTTTTATGGAATTTCCACTCACTTCCTCCTCTGCTCACAGCCACCACCATTATTCCTAAGCCGCACACTGGTCACCAGACTGGCTTGATAACACAACAATAAGCACAATATACACAACCACAATTTCACATCGCATCACTTGAAACTTATTGACTATTCCCCACCCATTCGTTTTCCTATCTTGTATCCCTCCTCCCTGTTAACTCCCCCCCCCCCCACCCCCCTCACCCTGGTGTAACACTGCCCTCTCTTTTTTACATCCGCCCTTTAATAAAGTATTTACCCTTCCCTAGGGAGGGCTGGTGATGGTCACAATTATGCAATGAAATAAATTCATTTATTTCATTGCAATAATAAAATATGCATTGCTGTTAAAAGATTGCACTTCTTGTAGTGTTAACCTTCAACAGCATGTGCAGACAAGGAAAAAAAAAAAAAAAAAAAAAAAAAAAAACTGTCAAACTTATAAACGATATAAATGACAATATACTCAAAAGTTGTCGCACGTGAGGAAACACCTTGCTCCGGTGAACACCTTTAATGCACTAATACGAATTTCATGGTAGACTGAGGGGGAAAACAAGCAAATAAAACAAATTTCACTCAATCGAGGTGGAGGTATTAATTGTTGAGGTGGACACACCCAGGAGAGCATAATTTGGTGACAATGCACATCACGAATGCCAGAAAGGCAGATTGCGTTGTGTTGCGTTGTCTCAGAGCGTCACACTGTGAATGAGGTGAAAAGGAAATGGTCAGACATAAAAGCAGAGGACAAAATGTGTATCACTCTCCATAAGAAAAGAGTCTGTGCAACAGGGCGCACCGGAGCTCAGCCTCACAGACAAAAAAGCTGGAGAATCATTGGGGAATACCTCGGTGTTATAACAAAGGCTGAGGGGGACACAGATGCACATATACGCGAGAAGCATGGGATTAAATTGTATTTCCTTGTTTGAAATAATAAAAATGAACATGAAGTAAAACACCTTTGGAGCTATATGTAATTCACAATATTTAATTTCAAGTAAAACCATATTTTTCATCAGTCCCAGAGTGTTTAATGGTCGGTGATGCTGTGGCCGGGATGAGTGAGGCTGGGGCCTCCGCAACACTTTGTCCTCCCTCCCCCCGCAGCACCTCGTCCTCAAGGGGGTCTTGCTGGTGTCTAAAGATCCTCTCCTTCCGGAGTCTCCCGTACGCCAAGTCCTCCAGTAGTGCCAGATAAGCTACTGTGCGTCTTTACGCATTGTGAGTGCATCCCTTTTTATAACAGCTACATGTGTTGCAACCAATTGATCAGCAGTTTTGCACAATGTTCATGTGATTTTAGTTACAATTATTAATATAAAACCGTATTTTTATGCGCGCACACGTCACTCACTCCCTGGGGCATCAATATAATTATTTCCTCCTTCGTTTTTGCAAAAATATCCGTGTTGTGTGATGTGTTGTGAAATGTGCAATGTTTAATTATTTCACAGAAATGTATACAGTATTTTGCAGAGCTGTCTTTAATGTCATTTGTCTCCTGTTAAGGACAGAGTTTCCCATTTCTCATGATTTTGTGCGTACGGCAGGGTCAGACCTGCTGTTGAGGTGCGGAATATTATCTCGCCATGTTTGTTTTTTATAAGTCCCAAACGCTGGTTATCAACGGTTTCTTTTGTTCGTACACAGCGTTTATAAATGAGGCCCCTGAGCATGGTCGTTTTTTGTGCTCTCTTTTGAGAGCCAAACGGTCACATATTGTATGTAACGTTAACATTATAAAGCTAACTGAAAATATACCAGTTACTATTTCTAGTCAACAGCATAGGTTGCTGCAGGTGTTTTAGTGCCATGATAAACTGACATGGACTAAAGTTAGTTAATGGCTAATACATAAGTTAGTATGTCAGGGTCAACACCTAACCTAGATTCAGGGGGAGTTCTGTTGAGTTTACACACTCCAGTACAGTGGGTGGCGATATGCACCTATTCAAGTTGATTGCAGCACGTCAATAACCAAGAAAGAAGAAGAGATCATCTAACCTTTAAGCGTGCATGTTTGTGAGTGTGTGTGTGTGTTTGATAACTAGTCCTTACTGAGGGATACTTTTCTCCCATAGTTACTTTGATATTCAGTTGGGAAAAGAGATTGAAAGCTACTCTGATCAAAGCAATACATCCATGCCTAATTTGCTGTTGGTTTTATGTTTTTTTTTATTTCTTCTTACACACATCTGAGTATCAAATGGCCTCAATCAGAGTTCCTAACTCATCAAAGACAAACACAGTTTCCACTCGTAGTGACTGAGAGTCTCCATGAGGTAAATGGCCGATCCTATATCATTTCCAAATAATATTTGGGAATGTGTCAAATTGCAAAAGAGAACAAAAAAATAATATTTTTCGCTATTGTATTTTCAACATTGCCCTTCTGCTTTGCACATTTGTCTGTTTATTGTGTGTTTTACTCAGTAAGCTTGTGTATACACGTGTCACTACGGGACATTAAGTAGAAATGGTAGTGCTTTATTTGAACAATATGATGACAAGCGCACAAAAATTTGTTTTGGCACAAGTGGTGTATGAACTCATCAGAACTCAGAATAAGTGTGTCCACTGGAGTATGCACGTCTGAGAGGTTTTATGTTTGTTATGGAGACGTTACAGTGATGTGTTTCAGGGGACAGGAGAGGTTTAGGGGGTGTACATAAATGGTGCATAAAGGATTTAGCGCAGAAGGGGGTCTAGTGAAGAGGTGGTATTGTAGGGGACCGTTTAGTGTAATCAGGTGGAAGAGACTATGATCAGTGACATTTAAGAAGTGGGTGACACTGCGAGGCACATCTGCGCGGATGCTGCACACGCATGTCAGGACGTAAAAACAGCTGTCAGCTCCAATCTCTTAACAAAGAGAGGAGGAGGTAAAAGGGTCAGGGCCTCCCAGTGAGAGCATCTTTCGCTCACAAAAAAACCATGCACATCCACCACAATAGAAAAACTTCAACTTCTAAACAGCAAGTACACATTTTAATTATGCCTGTTTAATGTGCAATGCTTTTTTTTTATTCTGAAAGACCTCATTTACATGGATATTTACGTCTCAATTGTGAAATTACAAGGAAGCGGGGAACAATCACACATGGCAAACATATCAGTCTTGAGTTTTGAACACTGTGGGGAAACAATTACCATACTATCGTCACAAAACAGCCGCAGGGCGACAGATACACACGTGTGACTCACGTTCATCAAGATTTACTGAGATCGAAAAAAAAGAATCTTTTTCTGTGCTAAATAAGTAGTTTTACTAATTTTTCCCGACCCGTCTGCCCCTGAAACAAACCCATCTCTCAACTGCATCTCTCCCACCAACTGGGACAGAAGACAAGTGTTTGTCTGTTAGTGTCTGCAGAGCTGTAAAGCTATGTGTAGAGAATGCTAAAAAAAAGTTATTGTAAAAGGTTAAAGCAGAACGCATATCAACAAATATCTGTAACAACAATACAAGACTGTGAAGTGCATCCAGGCTCCTGCCCCAAAATAATCCAGAATGATAAGATACAGATCTCACTCACATGTGAGAGAAAAAGACAAAAGTGGTGCAACATGTTCATATCGTGCACCTGGCTGTTAAAAAAAGTGTACATTTTTAAACCACTGACTGTAATAATAATAATTCAATAATTTGATGCTTTGTTTATGCTATCACGATCATCAGGTTTTTCTTAAGGGCTTGTTACGAATGGTGAGACTCAGGTGCAGGTCAACAAGACACGACTCAAAATTGCATAAAATAAGTTTTAATAAACAACCAGCAAAATACAAAAGCAAACGGAAACAAAACAAATGCTATACTACACTAAAATATCCTAACAAAAAACAACTTCAATGAGCGAAAAGTAACAACTGAATAAAAAGCTTAACTGGGGTGCAGCAGAGTGTGAGGGAAAGGAAGTTTGGCGGATGGCAGTGGCAGGTGGATTGCTGACGGGGTGATGGAGGGTGAGTGGTGAAGCTGCGGAAGTTCTGGTGTAGGGATCCAGGGAGTTTGCAGGGGGGCAGAGGGGAATGAAATCCGGAGTTTGTCCAGTTCTTGTCCACAGAGGGTAGAGGAGGGTTTGGAGGCCAGGGTGTACAGAGTTCCAACTGAAGAAATAAAGATAACGATAAGTATTGGCAACAAATATACAAACAGACTGATTTTGGAGGTCAGACACTGACGATTCAGCTTTACAGTCCGACGAGGAACTGAAGTCCAGAGTGAAGCTTAATTCAGTGGAGAAGATCAGACCCAGGTGCACTTCATCAGCTGATTGGAAGACAATCCGCCTGCCAAGCTGCCACCCACCTAGAGGGAACAGAGACCGCACTACCTGGCTTCCGAGCCAGAGGGCGTGACAGTACCCCCCCTCCTACGTGCACCTCCAGGTGCACAAAGCAACCGGTCAGGATGCCGCCGGCGAAAATCCCGGACAAGGGCAGGATCCACAATAAAACGCCGGGGTACCCAGCTCCGCTCCTCCGGACCATACCCTGCCCAGTCCACCAAATACTGCAACCCACGACCACGTCACCGGACATCCAACAGGCGACGCACCGAATAGACGGGACCACCGTCCACCATCCTGGGTGGAGGAGGGGGATGGACAGGGGGGGCCAGCAGGCTCTCCTTAACCAGTCTAACCTGGGAGACGTGGAATGTAGGATAATAAAGGGACCCACAAACCTGGGAGCCAGTTTTTTGGATTCCACCTTAAGCGGAAGATCCTTAGCCCTAAGCCAAACCTTTTGTCCAGGGGAGTAGACAGGAGCGGGAGATCGACAACGGTTGGCTTGCTCCTCCATCCTCCGTGAAGCCTTCAGCAGCGAAATTCTGGCTCTTTTCCAGGTACGCTCACATCTGCGTAGGATGGACTGAAGCGAGGGGATTGCAATCTCCCGTTCTTGGGAGGGAAACAATGGTGGTTGGTAACCCACAGAGCACTGAAACGGAGACAGACCTGAGGAGGCATTGAACAAAGAGTTATGGGCATATTCAATCCATGGTAAGAGACTGCTCCAGGCAGAGGGGTTAGCAGTGTTACCATGAGATGGAGGGAGTCCGGTAACAAAGTCAACTGCTATATGCGACCAAGGGCGATGTGGAATAGGCAGGGGTTGGAGATAACCGGAACTGGGCTGATTTGGGGTCTTATTAGTGGAACAGACGGTACATGCAGCCACAAACTCACGAGTATCCTTTTCCATGGATGGCCACCAGAACCTTTGCCTTAACACTTCCAACGTCCGAGTGGCTCCGGGGTGGCAGGTCAGACGGGAGGAATGAGCCCATAAAAGCACCTGGGGACGAACAGGAACTGGGACAAACAGGCGATCAGGAGGACCCCCGCCAGGGTCCGGATGTTGCTCCTGAGCTCTCCGAACTTGGGATTCAATCTCCCAGACCAAGGATCCAACTATACATGATTTGGGAAGAATGTGTTCTGGCTCACCTGGCGAGTCCGGGACTGCGAACTGGCGGGACAGAGCATCAGGCTTGACATTCCTGGATCCGGGTCGATAGGTAAGGAAGAACTTAAAATGTCCAAAAAAGAGTGTCCAGCGGGCCTAGCAGGCATTTAGACGTTTGGCAGAACGAATGTACTCCAGATTCCTGTGATCTGTCCAGACTATGAAGGGTTGTTCTGCTCCCTCCAGCCAATGGCGCCATTCCTCCAATGCCATCTTCACCGCCAGTAACTCCCGATCGCCGACGTCATAATTCCTCTCTGCGGGTGACAAACGCCGAGAGAAGAAAGCACATGGATGCAACTTTTGATCTGAGGGAGAACGTTGAGAGAGAACCGCCCCCACCCCTGTGTCAGAAGCATCAACCTCCACAATGAACTGAAGTTGGGAATCGACCTGCGTGAGGATGGGAGCGGATACAAACCGATCTTTCAGATCTTGGAAGGCTTGATCTGCCTCGGGTGTCCAAACAAAAGTCCTCTTGATGGAGGTGAGCGAAGTCGAGGGTGCAGCTATCCGGCTATAGTTCCTGATAAAACGTCTGTAGAAGTTAGCAAAACCAAGAAAGCGTTGCAGTTGCTTACGGTTTTCCGGAGTGGGCCAGTCCTTGACAGCGGTCACCTTCTGGGGGTCCATCTTGACCTCTCCTGCAGAAATGATGTAACCGAGAAATGAAACAGAGGACTTGTGGAACTCACATTTTTCTGCTTTGACAAACAAGCGGTTCTTGAGCAGCCGCTCTAGAACCAGGTGAACATGTTGAATATGTTCTTCGGGGTTGCGTGAGAAGATGAGGATGTCATCCAGATATACAAAGACAAACCGGTTCAACATGTCTCTGAGGACGTCGTTGATCAGATTCTGGAAGACGGCAGGAGCATTGGTGAGTCCAAAAGGCATGACCAAATATTCAAAGTGGCCAAGTGAAGTGTTGAAGGCAGTCTTCCATTCGTCTCCTTGTCGGAGACGGATGAGGTGGTAAGCATTACGCAGATCAAGCTTGGTAAAGATTGTAGCACCGTGCAAGGGGGTAAAGGCAGAGTTAATCAGAGGTAGTGGATATGTATTTTTAACAGCGATGTCGTTAAGTATCCGGAAATCGATACAGGGTCGTAAGGTCTTATCTTTCTTAGCCACAAAGAAAAAACCAGCCCCCACCGGCGACGACGACGGTCTGATAATTCCGGCTGCCAGAGAATCGCGGATGTATGTCTCCATGGCGGCTTGTTCGGGCTTTGACAGGTTGTACAGTCTGCTGGTAGGTAATGTCCCCCCCTGTATCAAGTTAATAGCACAATCATAAGGGCGATGTGGTGGTAAAGACAGATCCCTTTCCTTGCTAAAAACTGGTGCTAAGTCATGGTACTCACTGGGAACCAAATCCAACTGAACCACTGTCACGCCCTCTGGCTCGGAAGCCAGGTAGTGCGGTCTCTGTTCCCTCTAGGTGGGTGGCAGCTTGGCAGGTGGATTGTCTTCCAATCAGCTGATGAAGTGCACCTGGGTCTGATCTTCTCCACTGAATTAAGCTTCACTCTGGACTTCAGTTCCTCGTCGGACTGTAAAGCTGAATCGTCAGTGTCTGACCTCCAAAATCAGTCTGTTTGTATATTTGTTGCCAATACTTACCGTTATCTTTATTTCTTCAGTTGGAACTCTGCACACCCTGGCCTCCAAACCCTCCTCTACCCTCTGTGGACAAGAACAGGACAAACTCCGTATTTCATTCCCCTCTCCCCCCCTGCAAACTCCCTGGATCCCTACACCAGAACTTCCGCAGCTTCACCACTCACCCTCCATCACCCCGTCAGCAATCCACCTGCCACTGCCATCCGCCAAACTTCCTTTCCCTCACACTCTGCTGCACCCCAGTTAAGCTTTTTATTCAGTTGTTACCTTTCGCTCATTGAAGTTGTTTATTGTTAGGATATTTTAGTGTAGTGTGTATTTGTTTTGTTTCCGCTTGCTTTTGTATTTTGCTGGTTGTTTATTAAAACTTATTTTATGCAATTTTGAGTCGTGTCTTGTTGACCTGCACCTGAGTCTCACCATTCGTAACAGGGCTCTGATTTTGTGGTCTGTTTTGAAAGCACTCTAAAGTGAATCAAGATTTCAAATGATTGTGTAAGAATGGAAAAAGTGCAACTTCATTCTTAGTGTATGAAATAACTAAAACAACCCATCTAACCAAATGTTATTTATCCTCTCACATTAATAAAGCAAAGCAAGCATGTTTTAATCAACTAACTGATGTGTGCGTTTGGCCTTTTTATAAAGAGGCATTCATTTATTTATTTTTGTAAGTAAAATAAAAAGAGAATTTGAATGTGTCTTTTTATCTTTGTGAAGCACTTTGTGACTATTTGTCTTTGAAAAGCGCTACTGTATATATCTATTAAAAAAAAGGTTTACTTACTTACATGGAATGTGTTTTATTTTTGTCAGTAAATGGTACAAAAACTTTTTGAGAAAACTTTAAAATAATGTCGAAGGGTAAAAAAACAAGGCATTCAGTTCATCCTGTGGTTGCATTTATGCCCTTTCTTCTATATGTGTCTTGTTGTTCTTTACACAAGCTTCCCAGCAAATAGCTTTAGGTAATACGATGCCACATTTAAGCCTGGGATCTCTGCAGAAGACTGAAAGAAGAAAGTGGATGTGAAACTTTTTTTTTCTTTATGTTTTTCCAAGTGGATGTAAAACTTTAGTTTAGAAAAAGTACTAAGTAGATTATACATGCTTAGTTTTAAGCTTTGATCTTTTAATCATAAAACTAAAAACAGTTTTTTAATGGTGCATTTCAGATATCTAAAACTCAAGGACACAATAATTTTTTAGATTATTTTATTAATATGGGTACAGTGTTCTTAAAACTGCATTCATTGCATTAATTTATGTAGATATAAGGTTCATATAGTGTTATTAGTAATATACAGTAGTATATCGGGTTGTTATTTTAAAAGGTACCGATAATGTTTTTATTCAGCCCATGTGTGATGAAAATGAAGTGAACAAAAGAATCCACTGGTGTTGGTTAATTCATCTTCTTGTCTTCATTTGAAGGTGGAAACATCCTTCTCACCCCATTCTGCCATCAGCCATCCAACCTGTCTCACAGCGGCCATCACCATGACCTTGGCTAGTGTGGCCTCCATGGTCCAAAAGTGACTGACAAATTGTATCGTTACGTTTATAATTGAAGCACATATCAAAATCCCTGTAGACTAGATATCAGCATGACAACCAAGTGGAGGTAGAAGAGGTGAGATAGCACAAGAAGGGAAAGAGAGAGAGAGAGAGAGAAGGTCATCCAAGCAAAAGAAGTGTGGGTGAATTAGACTGGGGGAAACAGAAAGGAAGAAAGAGTTCAGTTGAAGCCCTCTTTAGATCTTAACAAGTTTTTACTCAGATTCAGGCCTTGGCTTCATTCAAACAGGAAAACATTTGTATTTCTATGAGAATGAGGGTTTTCTTTATTTAACAGTGTAATACTGCATATTAGCTGTTCCTTCAAAGTGAAAATTTTACTTACATTAAAGCAACAACAAGTGTATTAAAGCTGTGGGGACAATAGCTAACTTTTTAAAAAAAAATTTTTAAAGCTGTACCTGTATTTCATTCCAAAGTTGTTGTCATCAACTATTAATGCCAGTGTGCCCCCAAAAACACAGCCAAAGTGACATTTCTGCTTTTTTCACAAAATGTATTGTGTCGTGGAGTGACTTCAAATCGCAAAGAACACCATACATACAAAGCAGAACAAAAATGCCATCAAAGGAGTCTTTCTTTCACAAAAAATCACAGTAACAGTTTTTCTAAGTACAAAAGTGTTGTGTGTAGAATCGAGGATTCTTCAGGATTTCCAATCCCAAAATACAATGTCTGAAACTTTTCTGAAATTCAAGTTACATGACCAACAAACAGACCAATTATGATGGACTGAAAAACAATCTTGTGAGCGACATTTTCAACCTTTGTTTGTGAGAATTATCACGTTATTGATTGTTATTGATTTGTTGATCTACAGGGCCTACACTATGTTTTTAATAATGGATATAGTGCTTTTTTGAATAGACACAAAGTGAGTTACAGAAACCATCAGTCATACCTGTGGTGATAAGGCACATTGTAGCCACAGTTGTATGGCTACCAATTCTCACCTACGGCCCCTCTGGCCACCACCAACATTCATGCACAATTCATACCCATGTTTTTATCTGCATTATTTAAATAAAATGTTAGTTATTGCCCATATATTTTTTTATTTTTTTTAAAAAACGTTCTTCTGAGTAGCTAAGTTGACGAGGTGGGATTACCTCATTTAGTATACACTCACAGCTCCCAGGAAAGCTAAGCACAAGCTTCATCATTTCAAAAGATGAATCTTTAAAATAACTCCTTGTCCTGTCATTTTGCACAAAGTAAAATGTCAAACTCAAGGTCTCCGATGTCTGGTTTACTACATTGTGACAGTGTATACTTTCTTCGTGGCAACACAATGTAAGAATCTTAGTATATTGTGTTGAAGGAATACCCATCAAATACATCTTTTTTTTAAAATAGCTTATTGGGGGTTGGAGTCAGAGTACATTCTTGAAAGGCTTTCACTCAATCGCAGGGCAAACCCACATTTCACTTGTACTGCAGTGTTGTATTTCAAGCAAATGAAGAGAACAACCCTCACACTTGACTATCTGAAGTCCTCCCACAAAGGAAATATACGGGTAGGCTCTCCAGTCAAACCTTCAGGGAGATAAACCTCAGCATAGGTAATGATTAATGTTATACATTCTACCTTGTTTCAGCAAAAAAGCACTATAAGGTCATTCCTTTTCAGTGCCATCTCATCTGCCTTTTATGTATTTTTTTTTTCTATTCCTGCGTTAATCGGTCTCAACCATCCTCATCCGGTTTTCACCTTTACATTCTTTTCATCTCTACCCTGCAGCAATATAAGTGACTCAGACTGAAGCATACAGTAGCTCTTCCATTCTGCAGGAGTGCAAGTTGAGTCGTCTGCTGGCCTCATTTACATGTTACCTGAGCAGGCACAATGAACCCTTGAGCCGGAATCTTTTCACCTTTCCCTAAGCATTTTTCTCTTTATCCTTTTCACATCTCTACTAATTTGTGTTGTTGAACACACAGTTTTGTTTGTGCATGCCTTTGTAAGAGTCCATTAGCTTACAGAGTGCATGCTACAATGCACATATGTGTATTTGTGACATCTTGCCATCAGTGCTATTCAAATGGCTGCCTGCAGGTCATATGTGGCACAGAATCAACTGATGAATAATGAAACTTCAGACCTGACGGCTCATACAATTTGAGAGAAACTTTGACAGACCTTGAATGCAGCACTTCCGATATCCATTGTTTGAGCATGGATTTGGGAAGGTAACATTTTGAACAGATAGATACTCTAACCAGACCAGATATTTATTTGTTCTATTGGAATTCTATTCTATTGTAAAAAATAGGGTAATTGTAAATGCAAGCTCTTTCAAAAGATCATAAATGACACTAGAGATGTAGTAGGGTTTCCAATAAGTCCACTCTCTCTCCTACTCACCGGTGTCGTGCAGCGCAATGAAGGTAACATCTGGCTAAAAATGGCTGCTTCCCAAGGATTGTAATTTCAGGTGAAAAATTGTGCAAAATATTCCATTAATTAAGAAAAAATAAATAATTTGTTTAATGGTAATTCATTAGAGACATTTTATGTTTTGAACAATTACACTACAGGGAGCCTTTAAACAGCCTACACATTAAATACATATTTATCATACAATTTTAGCAGTGTTGAACAACTAACTATAATGAGTTTTTTCAATCTTTTTTTTTTCTTTGAAAAAGCCACTGTCACTTTGAGATTGGTGTCTGATTAAACCAACATTCTAAAGAAGTCAAAAAGCTGAATGTGATCCTCCTATTACAGTTTTTCAATTACATACATGTCTGATATTAGACTTGATCGCTGACATATAGTTTCTTCCTCATCTTAATCGTTCATCTGCCCCCCAACCCACCCTCTTTGTCTCCTCGCTCCCAGACAAGGGCGGCTGAGTGACACTCCACTTGAGAAGCAACTGCGTCTCCAAAAGCGTTTCTAAATGAATTCAATAACACTGAGAGACGTCCTTGCCAAGATACTGTAGGTCTTTCTTATCTGAATGTTTACATATTTTTAAAGAGGCATGCAAGCAGTAAAGAACAAATATAGTTTAGACGTAAAAGGTCAAACACACACATATCTAAACACAGATGTTTGCAGTCTTTGTCAACAAGCGATAATTACTGGAAGGCATACAAGGCTTTTCAACACCTTGTTTGCAGAGTATTTCATCATTTTGCTTGTTTCAGCATATGGGCTGAGATTTTAGGAGACAACTTTGAGAAAAACATGACCTGTGCTGAAAAACCGTCACTTCATTAAAAACAAACATTAAACAAACAGATTAGGCACTGCTACACACGATTTTCCTCCAATTAGATTAAGTTATAATGATGCAAGACTGTCTCTTTATTGGCATTAATGCAACACTTTTTCAGTATAGCCAGTGTCAAGAATACATGGTTATAACACTGCAGGACAGAGCACACTGTCACCATAGGACCAGGGTGATGACACACTAACTTGGAAAGGTAATTTCATGTCACTTTTAAAGCTCATAAACATAAACAACAGTAGTGTCATCTAAACAAGACAACCTAACAATCATCAGCACATGATGCAGAGTGACACAAGAGCTCTTCCAACCCCTAGACAAGTCATGTTTACTCAAATCAAACTGGATGCACAACCCAAATCGGTGTCTCATTTTCTGCATTCAAGCTTTGGTAAATGTGGAAGTGGAAATCCCAGCCAGCAATAGTGACAGAAGCACAATCTTATTGGAAGCACCAGGAAATCATGGGCATGGTATGCCGGGGATGCCTTGGACACTATAGCAAGAAGAGGTTAAGCAACGCTGTTGCCAGAACCAAAAGAGGTCTCGTAGTGCAAAGAGTCCACGAGGCAGTAGAGGAGGACCGCCAGGCGATTGGGCTTGCACAGGACCAACTGCTGTCTTGGAAAGAACTGTGGCAAACCTGTTGCTGACCCCAAGTAACTTGAGGGTCTGGGGCAGAGATGAAGATCCATCTTGCATGCAATGCAAAGCAGCCGCCTGTACTCTAAATCAGTGATTCTCAACTGGTGGGTCGGGACCCAAAAGTGGGTCGCGGACCTTTACTGGGTGGGTCTCGGACAGCTGGTCAAAAACAAATGAATACTAAATGTCTCTGATGATGGACTTGTTCTTTATTTTGAAAGAAACATTTCCTTTTAGAGGCATGATGTGAAATTAATGTTTAATTTATGTTTTTAAAAAAAGTTTATATATGTGCGTTTTCAACAGCTATTTTGGTTGGTTGAATTCTAAAAAAAAAAAAAGTGGGTCACGATTTATTGATCGTGGCAAAATGTGGGTCCTAGGGTGAGACCAGTTGAGAACTCCTGCTCTAAACCACATCTTGATTGGTTGTCCAAAGGCATTGGCAGAAGGGCAGTACAGATGGAGGCAGGACAAGGTCCTTACTAAGATCGCCAAATGTGTGGAACTGCAGAGAGTCATAGGTAATAACAAGCAGGCACAAAGTAATGAACTTCGTGAGACACGGGGACAAGGCTCCTAAGACTAGCTTGAAAGTCAAGAACATGCTGTTTACCTTGGAACACACCCATGACTGGGAGTTGAGTGTAGAACTTAATCGAGCACCACTTTTTGTATAAGATCAATCTCACGTAAAACAAAGTAGCTTGTAGAACACTCAAGAAGGAGCAGAGTGCTTTATTGTTGTTTGGGTTTTTTGTTTTGGGTTCTTTTTTTAATAAAAAAGGCAGTTTTTCATCCAAGAGAAACCTTGGGTACAAAACCAGAGAGAGAAGCATTATGGTAAATGGAATGATAAATAGACTTGATTTATATAGTGCTTTATCCCCACACTGAAGTAGTCTCAAAGCACTTTACAATATCAGCTCATTTACCCATTCTAACACCAATGGGACTGATATGCCATGCCAGGCACTAGTCGACCCCTGGGAGCAACTTAGGGTCCAGTGTCTTGCCCAAGGACACTTTGACACATAGACAGGTATAGACCGGGATCGAAACCCCAACTTCTCTATCATACTAGATATCAGCCCATATGCTGATTATTGGGTGGGCCATAAATGACCCCGAGGATAAAGAAATTGTAAAAATGAGGAAAAAACAACAACTCTTGAACAGCAGATAAAAAAGTGTTTATGGACAGAAGTGCCCCTCACCTCAATGACACTCTTGTTTTCATTGTGTCTTCTAATTCATTCTTTTCATGCTCAGGCCTTTTCTTTGTCTCATCTCCATCTCACGCCACATCTCCTTGCTGTCACTTAGCATTGCATCAGATGATGAAGCACTACATCTTTGTCTCACACAGTCAGCATTTTTATTTATTCTCTCTATACTTTAACAATCTCCATCTCTTGGTTAATTTCTCCTTATCATTCCTATCTGCTTGTGTGAAAACAACAGTAAGTTTGTTGGGCACAAACACAAGCAGAGTGCAAGTGAGGAAACAACATGCACACACACCGTCTTCACATTTAGTTTCTTTGCTAGCAATTGCCTAACACAAACACAATCACTGACAAAGCTCATCCATCTCCAGTTTCAGTCGCACAACTCGGTGCAGGTCAAGGGCTGGTTTTTCTTTTGTCTACTGATGAGATAAACACCAGCCTATGGGTGGGTCTCTCCCTTTGGGTGACATTGCCAGTATTAAACCTGACACCCTTGTTAATCCACATTCAGGCAGCTGCTACATCTCCAGAATTCAGCAATCCAGGTACACGACCTGAGCCCGGAGAGCTCATGAATAGCTAATAGGAAAGACACAAAAGTGCGGTGACTCACAGACAATGGTCTTTACACAATCAACTGGTTACCGGTGATATAGGATGGAGGGAGGGAGGAACTGATTGAACATAAAAGGTGAGAGTGATGGAGACAAGGAAAGAGAGAGAGAAGCAATTTGTAAAAGTATGAGAAAAATAGAGAAAGAGAAATGGAAGATATTACATGAAGTTATTGGAAAGCAAAAGAAAAAGTAATTTCACACACAGCCTATCTGCCAGTCTGTGTGAAAGGCTTATCGGCACGCTTTATAAACATGATAAACGAACACATAAAACAGTGTGCTCCCCTTCTGCTTCACAGTTACATGAGGAGCTTAAAACGTGTTCACTTCTACAATGCTGAGAAAAAGATTTGGAGCTACTTTAAATCAGAATCACTTTCATGGTACATGTAGTGTCACCTTACTAACCACGGGTGCGAGAAAAAGGTTTTCCACAAGTGAGTTTTCATTAAAGAAGATATGACAGTAAAAAAAAAATAATCAAATATGCACAAAACAAAAATACAAAAGTTCAGCCATCAAAAATGAGACTGGCAGCAATCATGACATACAAAGATTAAAAATGTTGCATTGCGTACAATTCTTCGTATCGCTCCAATAAACTGTTCAAATATTCTTTTAATAAATTTGAATAACTCTTTAAGAATCTTTGTCTCACCTCTATTTCAAAAACTGTGGCCAAAGCCCACAAACACTAGGACTAAAATTATGGAAAAGTAAGTCTCGATTATGTCACAGCTCTGATCAATAGAAGACAAAGAATTGTATAAACTAGCCGCGTTAATGTAGGTAATACAACAACATATGGGTAACGTGTGCAATGAGAATAAAACATAGATGCTTATTCAAGGGAGGGAGATTTGGGCAAACACACAGAATGACAATATAAATGGTGCATCTGCTGTCGTTAGCGGGGGCCTCGCTTGCATACAAACTCAAAGTATTACTTTGAAAAAGCATGAGTCTAAATAATCAAGGTAATTAGCAGGGGGCCTGGATGCTAGTGCTCCCTGCTTTGCAGTCTCCTATCCTGGCTGAGCCTCTCCACTAATCTACTCACTGTAAAAAGAGCGTAGGCCCAGGAGACCTTATCACACACTACAAGTCTGATATGGAAACCACAGAAGCTAATGCAAAACTGGATCCTTCCACATCCTTTGAACGTGCTGAGGTACACAAGTCTTTTTTCTTCTTCACCCAGCTCCACCAATCGATTACAAGCTACATTCAAGAGAATGTCTAGGTATTATCGTCACCATTTTAGTGTCTTTCTTTCTTTTCTTTTTTTTTAAGGATAGTACTTTAAACTGCTAGTTTGTTACCTTAGCCCAGAACATTTGTTGTGGTTTAATTGCTTATAGAAATGTCATTAAATAACAACAAAGGAGTGCACAGTAGGGGTGTAAATCAAAAGTTTCATTACAATACCACACAGTATTGATTCTGTGGACAATGGTACGATAGCCAGGATTCAATTTCAACTTGGTTCAATTTGTTTGTCCTTTGATCGATGTAAGGCAATATTATAAACCTCTTTAACACCATCAAATGAAAAGGTTATTGCTGGAATGTTCCAAATATTTAAATCAAAATCATTCTTTAAAAAAAAGATTACAATTTTGTTTGTGGTTTTTCATTTCCATCAATTTGATTGGAGTGGATCGTTGCTTTACTAATCAATGTATTGACCCAGCTTAATGGATCGTTACACACCATTTACTAAGATCTGAAATAAAGGGTGTATTCTTTCTTGGTTATTGGCGTGTTGCAACCAACTTGAATAGGTGCATAATGCCACAATAAAGTAGGGGTGTGAAAAGAAAAAAAAAAATCGATTTTACGATATATTGCAATTTTTTGGGTGCCAATTTTAAATCGATTTATTTATTTAAAAAAATTGATTTTTATATATATATATATACATTTTTATCAATATTTTTGTGCAATATTTCAGTGGTTACAATGCTTTCAATGTGTTGCAATGGTTACTTGATGCACTTGATTTTATGAAACACTAATAATAGCATAGATATAAATAGCATAATAATAAATAGCAAGGGAGGTCTGTGTGCGTGTGTGCGTGTGGAGCAAATATCTCCCCGACGCGGTGCGAGTTCGACCTAAAACTTGGTCAACGGGTTCCAAATACCCCAAGTGTGTGTATCTGTTATTTTGGAGTAATTTGGTCATTTGAAAATGTTTATTTTAATTTTATTTCACTTCTGGACAGCCCCGAAATGAAACCTGTTCAACTTTTGACCTCAGGGTGTGAGGGGGCGCTAGCGCACCATCTATATCTATTTCACTGCACAGTTCTCCTCACTCGAGCAAGTGTCACGTGTGCAGCCAGAGCCAATCGCTGCGCACACAGCCAAGCAGACATGGTTGTTTGGGTTAAAAAAAAAAAAGGTCAATATTAAAAGCGTTTTTGTACCGCTAAAAGTCATTTACGTTAATATTTCATTTAATATTATTCCCATGATTCCAAACTTACTTTAAACCTCGGGTCACAGACTTTACTTCCTCCTTCATCTCCATGAGTGTGGGCGGTGGCTGTGCTGACGGACGTTAACCGTTTATATCACAAATATTCTGATTCTTCAAACAGAGGAATGTAACGTTTTTGTGAGCGGATGGGTCCACTATGATTATTGTTTGTTCTGCGCAACGGTGAGTGTTTCTTCTTATATTCTTCTATGTGCTAAGAAAGATGCTAGCAGCTACAATGTAAACAAACACACACACACACGGCTGATGCGCGTGCGTGCGTGCACTACATCGGGATGTACATGGTGAACGTTGAGAGAGAGTTGCGACTTTGGTGTTGCAAAACGTTTATTTTTCGTGGTACTTTCGGGTCTCTCTCCCTCTCTCTTTTTTACACAAACACACACACACACACACACACACACACACACACACACACACACACACACACACACACACACACACACACACACACACACACACACACACACACATTAATATTGTTTTTAGTGCATTATTATATTATTTTGTTATTGCAATTATTACCATTAATATCATTACAACATTACTTCTATTACTATTACTACTTTCACTATTAATATTAACAAAAAGTACACAAAATGACCACAGAAATGCATTAAGATATACAAAAAGGCTCCAAAAACACACAAAATTACTCCAAAAAACATACATTACAGAAAAATACACCAAACAACAAAAAACATATGAAAATGACTCAAAATACACAAAACTAAATATTTATACAAAAATACACAAAATAACAACAGAAATGCACAAAACTAAATATTTATACAAAAATACAGAAATGCACAAAACTACACTAAAAAAGATACAAAAATACACAAAAAGATTCCAGAATCACACTGCAATAGCAAAAAAAATAATAATTACACAAAAAATACACAAAAAGACAACAGAAAGATACAAAAATACACATAATGACTCCAAAAACATACATTAAACATCAAACAAAAAAAAAATATAAAAATGAGTAACAAAAAAAATAATTATGCAAAAAAAGCACAAAAACACAACAGAAAGATACAAAAATACACAATTATAGCCCTTATGCTCCCACATGAATGCATACTTCCGACGGGCACTGTACTAGTAAATAATAAATAGGATGTTTTGAAGGAAATAGTTTTGACTCAATTTGTCCTCTGAATGATCAATATCTTCTGATGAACATATACAGCAACTTGATTTTTCTACAATTAATTTTGATTTTAACTGGGTAGAATATCGCGATACATCATGATAATACCGCATTGCAACCCAAGCATCGTGATACGTATC
The DNA here is from genome assembly GCF_900634775.1 of Gouania willdenowi. Lineage (NCBI taxonomy): Eukaryota > Metazoa > Chordata > Actinopteri > Blenniiformes > Gobiesocidae > Gouania > Gouania willdenowi. The sequence continues at coordinate 15,247,435 of NC_041044.1, forward strand.
GTATTGCAACATCCTTGCCAATACTCACCCCTACAATAAAGGGTGCTAAACCATTTGCGTGCCTAAATACTTTGGTGGTGCTTATCTGCTGTGGGGAATATACTGAGATTAGAGTGCAAATCAGTGCATTCCTTAGTTACATTAAAGTTGTAATTTGGTTTTACAATGGATAAAGGATTGCACTTATGGTGTACCCTATATGCATGAAAAAACTGTGTTGATGTCAAGATGCTGTCAAAACAATAGGTTTTTGGAGATAGTAGTAGAGAGAGTTCAAATAAAAAGTAACAAACATATCCCAATAAAATAAAAATAGTCAGAATATGTGGGGTTTTTTTAGACATAGTGAAACAACAATGCGGGAAACCTAGAAAACAGAAATGGAATTGTGTCCAATGAAAAAACATCACTGCTCTGCACAGTACAGTGAAGCTATGAAAATGTTCCCTTTTTCCATTGTGGATCCTTTCAGCAAACTGTGGCATATGCAGCTGGAATTTATCAATCCGTCTTGCTGTGACGGCACTAAACGCATAGCTAGTGAAAGGAACTACATTTTCATTATGCACAAAAAGCAGCCGTAATCATAAAACGTCAGCCTGGTGTTCATTCCCAAACTGATGCATAGGTCAAACACAAAGGATGTTTTTACACTGAGTTCCATAGTGTGCATCTCTGCAATTACTTATTTACAGCTATTTGCATTAGCTTTTCCTGAGCATGAATTTAAAACCCATTTGCACATCCTATTAACATTTTGTTTCTGGATTGTAATGGTCATGTAATGGGTACACTGCACTGTGCTCCATATTATGTATTTCAGCCTGGTGCGACTACATTCCGGAGGTTGCAGATACTGAAAAAAAGGTTGCTGGAAAATGGGTTCATGCAATACAAACATGAAACAGGTGGAGTGTTTCATGAAAAAAAAGATTTGAACCAAAAAGGAAGAAAAAAAAAAGGAACTAACTACTGAACTTGATATTAATTAAAATAAGGTCAAATCCTTGACAAGTTACCAATATGCTAATGCCAGTCCTCCAAAGAAAAGAGTAATTCATGGCAGTCATAGTGAGTCATTAGGGGCTACTGTTTGAAAAATATTTAAAAATTCATCAGTGTGTAAAATTACAAATGCTAATTGAAGGAAAAAAGTGTTTAATCACAAAATGTATCTACCATCAAGAGGAGCACAATGTGTATTATTGTTATATTTATTTTGTTCATGTATTTATTCATTTACAGTATTTATCTTTCAAAAAAAGCCAGTTGGAATAAACTAGGACCATTCCCATTGGCCACTGGTTTAGGACTTGTAATTTAAAAGATAATGTCACATACTGTAACATGTAACAGATGTCTGTGTTTCCCTGCTGTCTTCTTTTTGCTCAGATGAGCTTCATTATCTCCATTCTCGAAATGACGTTGAACACTTAACAGTCCGGAAACAACATTTTGTAAACATAAAGCTCACGCAGAGCAAACAAAAAGCAAAAAAGAACAAGCTCTTCTGTTCCTTTAGGTCTAAAACCAAGTTTGAGCTTTTTTGCCCTCAATTTTAAGTCACTGGAGGGCAAGACAGCAACACCACCTTAAGTCTGTGAGGAGTGTCGGTAAGTAGTGATATATGCCAGCTTAAAAACTTAAGAAGACAGAGCAGACACATGTGACCTGTGTTTCTTGTGGCTCTTTTTAGTAGATCAGCTCTTTCATCAGCATCTTGGGTGCCTAGCAGAGACTCAGACTAGAGTCACGCTAAAAGCTGCAGTATTTTCTTGTTTTTGCTTCATTTGATCAAAAATCCATAATCACGTTTGAGCATACTGTAATACAAAGTGTTCTGAATGAACAGTGCACTTTTACACCTTCTCTTGGCCCTGAATAAGAGATTTAGAAAGGAGTGTGATGCAACCTTTCAGCCAATCAGAAATCTTTTTACAAACAGACTGCTCCATTAGCTGTTTTGGGGTGTTACTATTGGCTGCTCGACTAAAGTCAATAACACAAGATAAAGCCCCAACAAAAGTCACAAAGGGCTCCACAGTTATGCATGTTCATGAGGATACCAGTAAGGGACTATAGGTTTCGAAGCAGGGAGGGGAGGGGGGCGCGTCTCACAATTATACATACTGCAGCTTTAAGTTGCACGAACAGTACCTTAAGACATGACCTCAAAAGACTCGGGAGGTGATTCAGGGAGGAACTCTGTGAGTGATTAATCGCAGGTGCAGTGCATGGGATTAATCAAACCTGTTTTATAGGTTCTAGGGAGAGCTACGGTACACTCCTGCAGAGGAGCAACAGAGCTTTTAATCCTGAGCAATAAGACTTGAAATGTGTGTCTTAAACCCATACCTGTAAAGCAGTCTTGTCACAGTGTTTTAACTTGAATAAGAATAGTCCAGAAGTTTGTAACTCATGGCCTGGGACCCTAAAGAAGGTCGCAGACCCATTTTCAGTGGGTCACTTGCCTCATTGTTAGAGGATGCGTTTTTAGCTTTTTGTTTAAAGGCAAATTATTTAAATGTACACCTAGGGTTAATTTGGTAGTTATTTATTTTTGAACAAAGCTTTTCTCAGTGTTGACTGGCTAATCAGCTAATAAGAACAAGAGTTTATGAAAGTTTTTTATGCACTTTGTAGTTTTGAATAAAAACTTCTGCCTATACTTTGTTTTTAAAAGCACCTTTTAAATAAAAGGAAGCTGATCTTTTGTACCATCCCTACCTTAAAGATATATTGTTTTGTCAGCTAAGTAAATTTCTTTAATAACTTGTATTTATCTCTCTAATGTTAGGAAGGCCAGCTAACCTGATTTTGGCAAAGGTTTTTACCATTTTCACCATTTTTGGTGCAACTGTTGGATTTCATGTTGTTGTTTTTTTTTTTGGTTTTCCTCAAAATGGGTCCGGGCTAGTGGTAAAAAAAAACACATGTATACCTTATTAAATCAGCACTATCATCAATTTTAATTAAACAATAATTCAGCTTTAGCTGGAAGCCGCGGTGCGAGCCCAGCCCTTAGAGCCAATCCTTATCCTAAAGTTACAGGTCAACTACTGTCTGCATACACAATCAAAAGCCAAGAGAGGCTGGCTCGACTGACTGTTTGTTGATATTTGCGACAGTGCTGCGGTGCTTGTGGACACTAGGGGCGCTTGGCGTGAAAGTTACCGGTCTAGTGCCCCTAGTGGCCAAAAATTACACAGTTTGCCTTTAAGTTCACCTTTCAAGAGCTTGATTTCTGTGAATAATGTAATGATTTTATAATTCATTCAAGTTGTAAAGCTGTAGTGAACTACGACAACAAGAGCCAACTCTCAACTCTTTTTTATTTTACTGAGCTGCTGTGGGGACAAACCTAAGGCCAGTGTAGAATGTATTTGAATATATATATATATATATATATACATATACATACCATTTGTCTGTCTGAACAAAAGGTATATTATAAAAGGCAGGAAGCTTCACTGTGAGAGCTGAAAGTCATCTGTGCTGCAGTGGGTTCAAGGGAGAGATGCTCACAAGTTTCCAGCTCGTTTCAGCTGCCCACACCAATGGTGCAGAGTCGAAAAATGCACGTATGTTGTGATGTCACGTAGGAACTATATACATTCAAGCCTGTGGTCAAGTGACTGCCGTAAGTGAAACATTCTCCAGGCATTCACTAGGTCACATGACCTGGTGAAAAACGGTCCGTCTCCTCCAAACTTACATAGTCGGTATTTCAAGAGGGAAGCACTGATACTGTCAAGCCCTGTATATTGGCCTGAGGAATCATTTAAAATAATTCATATGGGTCAACTCTTTAGGTCAAAAAGTCCACAGTGGGCCTTTAAGAGAAATGTAGGCGATGGAAAAAATATAAACCATTATCCTTCACATGTAGGAGTGGTTTCGGTTGACAGCTAAACCTGAGAGAACCTGGCATGGCTGAACCTACACTCTGACACCCCTAAAGCAGCAATATCCCAGGGACGCCCCTCAGGACAGCAAAGCAAAGACGAAATCTTCCTGTGAAAGCTGTGGTGCAAGACAGACAGAGATGGATGGTACAGTTAAACCAGATCCAGCTAACACACAAACAATCATACACACACAATCCTACTTCATAGAGGCTCTACAGATGTCTGAAACATGAATTATTGTTTTATATCACCAGTGTCATAGCTAGCTCTAGTGATCCCTAATATATCTTTTCATGTTCATCTGAACCTCAGTCACTAAACTTGTGGCTTCTTCGATCTGTCCGCTTACTTTGACCTTTTACACTGCTTTCAATAAGGTCCTCACAATCCCAACATCATGACAGACACAGGCTCTTATCAGAGTCTTTCCATCAAACACACACACACACTCACATATACACACACATGCACGCGTACGCGCACAAACAGGCCCAGTGACAGGTTGACAGGATTTATATCAGCAAAGACATCCAGCTCCCCACGACATCCCTCCCTTCCTCATCTGACACACACTTGCACGCACACAACACTCACACACACACACGCACGCACACATGCAGTAATGAACAATTTTGTGACAGAAATGATGGTTAGAATGTGAAAAAACGAAGAGGAGCGCAGTTAAGGCACGGCTAGTCTGTTTGTGTGTGTGTGTTTGTGTGTGTGTAAGTGCAGTGCAGCCTCTTAACTGAGGGCTTTGTAAAACTCTTGTTCATCATATCTGTGATGTTCTAGCCCGAGGGCTTAGCGGCATAAAGCAATTTCCCTCTCGTTACAACAGGCGTATATTAACCTCTAGAAACCATCAAACTAACAATTACCTACTTGATTGCACACACATGCACGCGCACACACACATATGCGTGCGCGCGCGTGCGCACACACACACACACACACCTCTTGCCACTTATCTATCATGTCAAGTAGCGGAGACTATTCTCTTGTGTGAAAGTGATTTATAATGCGGCTCTGTATGTTCCTACGAGCTCATAAGTCAAAGGAGTAAAACTCGTCACAGTGTGATGAAAGATTCTCAGACTTTGTGAATACATGGACAAGCATAGAGGCCGTGTTCATTAACCCATTTGGGCTGTCATCACTTCTTCTAGCTTTGATGTATCATCAGATAAAGTATGACATGCATTAATCTTTTGTACACCTTTTCAGGTTTACCTTCAGTCTGCTGGTGTCTGTACATGTCTAATATTGTAAATGGCCCCCCTTGGAAATGGACCTGAACAATTTGGAACCCGGCTATAGGATATGGACCACCTCCCGGTCCATTTGGACCCTGTCCTTTTTGCATCTTTTATACAGGGGGTTCATATCCTTAACCTTACCTGCAAGATGGATTCTGGTGTAAACAAACACCAGGATCCATCATGTGCTGTTCAGGCCTTTGCCTTTCGAAACCGAACCGAAAGGTTCGAACCAATCATGAGTGTGACAAAGGCAGAATTTGTGGGGAGAGGAACTAGCTGGGCTACCACTATTAGCACAGCTTCAAACTAGGGCTGGGCATAAAAATTGATTAATCGATTAATCAAATTTGTTGATAAAAACAATTTTTGTTTTGCAAATTCAACTTAAAAAAAATTATCTTTATTTATTTTTTTCCCCACCACAGTTTTTTTTTGGACTTTTGCGCATTCTGTCCTTGTGGGTTATCGTAGCGCGATGTGAGCCAGCCCCCTCTTTGTTTACATTTCTTTACCCTTTGAGTAGGCTATATGTGTGCCACACTATTCGCATTATGCTGAGTTGCTAAGGGAAGAGTTTATTTATTTTTTATTGTAAGGTTATATGTTATAAAATATGTAGTTATTTGATTTCTTAATCAGAAAATTTAAGCTACTGTGAAGTTGCTGTTGCACTTTTGCTTAAACCTGGGTTAAAGCTTGAAATTGTTGAATGACATTTACTTTTTATTTTGGGTTTGTTTTATGCATTTTAACTCTATATCCGATGTCATTTTTAAGTGCCTTGAAAAAAAATGTAATCGAAACTCGAATTTTTTTTTTTTTTTTAAATCTGAGTTTTTTTTTAGGCAAAATCGCCCAGCCCGACGGAGGATGAACGTCTGGAAGCTGCTATAAACTCAGTTTTAGAAGAATCCAGCATTTACTTTTTGAAAGAGCAACAGCGAGAGGCACTTTGTGCATTTTTGGACGGTAAAGACGGTAAAGCGTAGCCTTGTTGTTGTTGTAGCAGCGTCTCTGTGGCGCATGCCGATGACGACATCATCATTTGTTACCGTGTGATTGGCTAAAACAAATCATGGTGGACAGGCGCTTTGCCCAATCAGCTTCAAGCATTCTGTTCATGTTCCTCCCTGGTTCTGAAAAGATTAGCCAGACACAGACCCAGATCGATGTGGAGAACTTGAGTTAGAGGGAGGAGCGACACATCAATCTGGCTCTTGCCAGGTTACCATTTCCTATGCCATAGAAAATTCCCCCGGACACTATAATACACATACAAGCACATACAAAGTGCAGTTTATATGTTGTAGGAAATAGATAATACAATACAGAATGTCTATATGGGGTCCATATCCTATGCCCTATAGAAAATGAACCTACAAACAAACATTCGTATGAAATAAATCTTCTTAACTAGGATGGAGTGCATTATATTATAGTTTGTCTACAATGTATTTAAAATGAAATGTTTTTAGCGGGAAATTGATCATTCCAAATATTTCTATTATACAAAATCAAATGGAAACAACACCTTTGATTGGAATTTTCAGTTTGGAGACTATGACAGCCATGAACTTTGTCTGACAATGTAACCTTTTTTTTAAATTGAGTTATTTTTCTTTAAGTCACCACAATAACCACATTCCATACATTAGTATTACATATTTAGCTGATTTGATCACTACCTGCTGGGGGGGGAGGTCCATATTCTATAGACGGGGTTCACGCCATATTTTGCATCAGAAAATGGACCCGGGCTCCATATACTACGGGGGTCCATTTACAGTCTTACACCAGCTCAATGGGCACTAGGTTGGGTACACCCAGGACAGGACACCAGTCTGTCACAGCGCCAACACACACGTTCACACACAAATTCACTACTTTAAATCATCATCATAGATGAGGTTAGTAAAGTAATAGTTATTTAGACAAAAAAATTCAGACAAAATCTTTGTCGTCAAAACATTTTCTTGTGACGAATAAGAGATGATGACTGAATTTAAAAAACATCATGTGAACGAATGTATTGATACCTTTGTTAATGAATAAAAACAAAACTATAATGCTTACAATTCTCGGATTGATTCAAAATGCATATATTTTTTTTTTTACCTTAATTTAACCAGGAAAGTCTTTTCCACTGCAGGAGACATTGTAACTGCACAAAGAAGTGCTGAAACCTGGGCATGTTGACCAGCTTGTGTTTTTTCAATAAAATCTAAAAAGAAAGTACTAACTTTCTGCATTTATTTGTTGTTCTAGGCATATACCTCAGTTAAGTTGCACTAAAGTCATGTTGCACTAAAGTCACAGTTGGTTTAAAAGCCACAGGCAGATTGTATGTTATTTTTTTATTTTAAGTTGTTGGCACATGGCATGTTAAAGCCTATGTTTTGAGTGTAAAATATGCCAATAAAATATATTTCACAAAAAATATTCTCATGAAGGTGTACACATTTACAGATTAGTTGTTTCTTCAGTCATATACTTTAATATCAGAATATATCGTATCATATCATGACCTATGTATCGGAATACGAATCGTATCGCCAGATGCCAGGCAATACACACCCCTAATAAACTCTATCTATTAGTTGACTATAGCTGTAACAGATTTAGTCAACTAAAATATTAATGTAATTTAGTTAGCTAAAAGGAGACCAAAACAGTCTTAATTAACACTGGGGTTCGATTATGTGAGGTTACGGAGAGCTCAGAAAATAACCTATGCAAGCCCAGGAGAACATGCAAACTTAAAAAGCTAGGAGTCAGACCTAGGATCTTCATGTTAGTATAGTAGAAGCGTTAACCACTACACCATAAAAACAGAACTAGATAAGGCTCCCCTGTCTCCCCTATTATTCTCTCTAGTAATTGAACCCCTGGCGGCCGCAGTACGCAATGACGTTTGTATTAGGGGTGTACAAAGAGAAAATTTTGAACATAAAGTGTCCCTTTATGCAGATGACACACTTCTGTATTTGTCTGAGCCACTTCAAAGCCTTCCAAGGTTACTTAACCTTTTGGATGATTTTGGGAAAATATCGGGCTATAAAGTAAACATGCAGACGAGTGAGTTTATGTCCATAATTTTTGAAGCACAACAGAATATGTTGCGGTCACTCCCATTTAAACTGAGTAAAGATAAAATCAAATACCTAGGTGTATGGATGACAAACAATTACAAACACATGTATAAGACAAATTTTATTCCATTAGTAGATTCTATAAAGCAGGATTTTGAACGTTGGAATACATTATCATTATCATTAGGGGGCAGAATAAATATTGTTAAAATTAATATTTTCCCTAAATTTTTAATCTATTTCAATCTATACCATTATTTTTAACAAAATTGTTTTTCTCACACAGACAAGTTAGTCTCATTATTTATATGGAATGGGAAAAGTGCACGCATCTCAATAAATATTTTGCAACTACACCGGGAAGGTGGAGAATTCTCACTTCCCAATTTTCAATATTACTATTGGGCATCCAATATCCGCGCAATGCTATATTGGCCTCATACTTTGCACAAGAGTAGTTTTAAATGGTTGATACTTGCAGATCTACCTCTTTGCATTCTTTGCTGTGTACAAAGTTACCTCTCCCTCAACCTTTATGTGTATTTTACACAAATCCAGTTGTTAAACATTCTTTCAAGATCTGGGCTCAATGCAGAAGAAGTTTTGGTCTAAATAATCTGTCAATTTACGCTCCTGTAATGCAAAACCATATGTTTGTCCCTTCCGCTGTTGAAGACTCTTTTGCAGTGTGGTTTGCCCATGGCCTGAGGACACTGAAGGACATATTTGTTGAAGGACTGTTTGCCTCATTTCAACAAGTGAAATCGATTTTTCAAATTCATGATTCTCATTTCTCCAGATATCTTCAGCTCCGCAGTTTTGTGTCTGCTTCGCTTAATCACTTCCCATCACGACCACCTGACACACTCCTTGAAAATCGCTTGGACTTGAATGCAAACTCCAAAGGACTTATTGGTAAAATCTATGCTATTATTAATTCCTATGATCTGGAACAATTGGCCCGTGTCAAAGGAAAGTGGGAGGAGGAACTTGCAACTGTAATCCCTGAAGATGTATGGCAATCTGTGATAGATAATATTTATTCTTCTTGAATTTGTTTAAGACATAGGGTAATTCAATTTAAAATTGTTCACAGATTGCATTGGTCAAAAGTGAAACTGACGAAATTTAAACCCCAACTGTGATTGCTGTAAAACTGAACCAGCGACTCTATCTCACATGTTTTGGTTTTGTTCAAAATTGACACATTTTTGGGAATCCATTTTCAGCTTTCTTTCTGATGTATTTCAGATTAATGTTGAACCGGACACCACAATTGCAATATTTGGCATTGTACCACAATTTTCTAAATTTAATCAAAAGCAAAAAGATGTGATTGCGTTTACTACACTTATTCCCTGAAGGCTTATACTGCTTAAATGGAAAGACGAATACCCTCCATCTTTTAGAATGTGGTTTGTTGATCTTTTATGTCATCTAACACTGGAGAAGATACGATATTCTACAAGAGGTTGTGCCAGTAAGTTTTTCACTCTCTGGCAACCCATCTTGGATAAAATTAAACAGGTGGATTCCTCTCTCATTGTATCAGAATGATGTTGTATATTCATATTTCTATTCTATTTGCAACTTTTTTTTTTTTTAAGGTGCAACAGGGTGGGAATGTTCTGTGGGAGGGGGGAGGGAGGTTATAAACAAAAAAAAAGACATTGTTTTTTTCTTTTCTGATTTGCATCATGTCTACAACCAAAACACTTTGAACAAAAAAAAGACCTAGGATCTTCTTGTTTTATAGTAGAAGTGTTAACCACTACACCATAAAAACATTTAAACAAGAATTGTTGAGATGGCAGCAAAATACAGAGCTGTGTTACTATTTTCTTAACCCTTAAGGAAGCACAGTTAACAATGCTGAGATAAAAAATAGTTTCTCCTGCTGTAGTATTTACATGTCCTTGACACTGGTATGCAATATAGTAATTCCCACTCTATTTATTTGTCTTTAATAAAACAGTGCCATCTTTTAACTTCTATCGTCTTTCTCAATCTACATGTTTCCCTCATCTTGGTCAAAATGAGGCCATAATACTGATCTAATGACAGAGAACACCAAACAAGGACTATGGAAAGGAGAGGTCAGGATTAAGTATGCTACGTGAAGAAAAACAGCAAGCAGAAAAAGAGGATCACAGAGAAGTGTTGAGACTTGTCTAGAAAAGAAACAAATGCAGTGCAGATACATAAAAATGCATTTATAAAAAAGTTCTTCAAGTAAAAAAAAATAAAAAATAAATGTGAAAATGTGCATTAAGAGCAGAAAAGAAGGGAAGAAAGGAAAACTTGACCACAATCAGACTGCCACACCAGCTCCATATTATGAATTCAGAAAACAGATGCATTGTGGTCACCAGACCAAAACCATTTTTAAAGAAAAGTCATTATTATATTTCAATGCATGCAAATGCGTGCATGTACTGTTGCATTTTATTCTGCAGAAATAGTCTATGTAGTCCATCTAACTCTCCACTTGTAAAAATAATGGAAGGAGAAGAATGATCGATGCAATACAAGAGAACATTTTTAACATTTCAATAGATTAACATCACTGCCTCATTATAATTAGAAGCTATGCCATCCTTTTAAAAGATTATGATGCTAAGCATGATGATTAAATGTGATTTTTAAAAATTAATTTACTACTTCAGTGAACTCTGTTTGTTCATAGCAGCTTATATCAGCCCATTACTGTAAAACTGAGCAAAAACAGCAGCTTGCAAGACAATAATGCTGGTGTTGAATACATAAAACACTGTAAAGCTTTGACATGAACAAATAAGTGATATGAATAAAAGGATATTTGAATATGAAAAGGTTCTGAAGTAACAAAATGAAAGTACCAAGAAACATCAGAGTGCAATGAGAAAAAAAAAAAAAAACACGAAGGTTTTACATTTTCATGGTCATGGCATCAAACTATTTCTAGGTGAAAAATGTTTTTGATGATTTCTACTTGAACATTTATTTTTCTGTCAATGTTTTTTTATTCTTCTTTTTCTCCTTAAAGGTGATAAATAGGTTGAGTGAGCTGTTGAGGATGAAAGATGACTGGAAAACTGAAGCAAAGGGAAACAAATGCCGTCAAAGTGAGATTGTGACAATAAGTCAGTATGAGAGCTCAGGCCCTAATCCATTCTTTCTTTTGCTGTTTACCATTCACATGCTGGAAACACTATATCACCTGTCTGTCTGTCTGTGACTGCTGGAGCTCATCAAGTACCTTGCCTGACCTTCTCCTCCTCCACCAGCGACACAAGCACTGAATCCCTAGCATCTTCCTACTGCCAGCACAAGCAGCTGAGGTCAGTGACGAACCCTAAAGATACACACTAGCTCTCTCTGTGGTCAGACACAAAGATTCAGATTCACCAAAAGCTGTGACCTTTTCCTTATTTACCACCACATGTCCCTTAATCCTTCCTTTCTCTCATTTTCTGATCCATTCATCACAAAAAATGTAACTGTTTTTTAACAGGCAGGTTGATTGAAACAGAGTATAGACTAAAACATACAAAAAAGAGGGATGGAGCAGAAGGTGGCATGGAGTGCCGATTTTAGTCATCAATTCTGCTTCCCAGTATTGATTTTTTTTATTGTATTTTTCAAATTTTTGTGGGTGACCATTGGGTGGCGGTACTGCACCAACAAGTGGAAGACACGAGGAATACTTAATAATAATAATAATAATAATAATAATAATAATGCATTAGATTTTATATAGCGCTTTACCATAGACATTCAAAGCGCTTTACAAAATTAAGGCATTATTCTTTCGCGCCACACTTAGTGGTGGTAAGCTACTATTGTAGCAACAGCTGCCCTGGGGCAGACTGACAGAAGCAAGGCTGCCATAGTGTGCCATCGGCCCCTCCGACGACCACCAACTTGCAGCACGAAGAAGAGTTGCAGCAGCTGGGACTTCCCTTTGACAAACAAACCAACAACAGTGATTAAACCTGCACCTGTACGATTTCAATCTGAATCATACTTTTGATCAATTCCATGGCAAACAGATTTAGACATCACCAAAGCTGTATTAAACTCTGCTCCGGACAAGTAGCGTACTGTGTAACACAACAAACATTACTGCTCATCTAGTCCGTCACCATCCAGACATAAAGCTAAAGCAAGGTAAGACACCCGGCAGCAGACCAACGGACCCTGGATGGGATACTGAATAAACTTATCCAGGTAATTAAGCCAGTCAAGGTAGCTATGTGCGTTATGTCAGATGAGACAAATCCAACCCTGTCCATCATAGCCCCGCTACACACACAGCTCCTCCAAGCTACACATGCACGCCAAAAGATTGACCATCAGCATTTCTAATAAGTTCAAATTTACCAGTTTTAGACGGGACAAAATGTGTTACATTTAATTATATGTTATCCTTGCTGTAAACTCCTTTTTTTGGAAGAATGGTGTAACATTGATGACAGATGATGACGATGATGATGACGACTCCTTGCTTGGTGGGAAGCCTCCACGCAGATACAAGGGGGACTCGCTCAGGTAGCTTGTTGCCTTGGTGCGACAAATGGCCTACCCGGGGGAGGGGGGTAATGTGAGGTCAAACCGTGAGGGGAGATGCCCAACAACCCCCTGCCCACAACAGAGAGGGAAGGAGCCAGCCGACCCTGACCCCTCTTTAAAAACCATTCAAGATGAGGGTCCCTCAGTGGTCCACACTGGTGCCACTCTGGTGGTCAACACCAGAGGAGCTGCATGGTGTAGGATCCTGGGGGTGGGGGGGGCAAGTCCCTGACGGGGACCAAGGGCCCAAAATGGAATGGAAAATGGATGACGACGACTAATGTGTGCTGATCATTTCTGAATTTAAGAAGTTAATAAAATCAGGCTTTCCACACAAACAAATGTTAATCTGTCGTTAGTATGAGTAGGGAAATAGATATTATAACTGGCTCAGACAGAAAAATGAGGCCGATCTTCACACTGCAATACATTGTGACTTCTCCTTTGAAGCAGCCTAACTACCCAGATCCTGTTCCTACACAAAAAACACTTCAAAGCACTAGCTTGATGAACATTAAAAGTTTCAGTTGACTAACTTCAAAAAGTTATGTACAAATTTGTTTTTTTGTACATGTTGTTTACCTCCTTTCTGATGGAGGTTTGATTTTTTTTTTATTCTGGTATAAATAAAAACACATCAATGAATAAATAGTAATAATGATAACCAGTGAATGACTGAATGTGATGTGATGTGCATTGTTTTTTGGAACTGTGACATATTTCTAAAAGTTTTGGATTGACTTGTGTCTGGTGGGGGTTTGATATGCTCATTTTTCAGAGAAATTTTCACTTTCCAGCAAGTCTTGTGTTACTCGTTCAGCCCAACACCTGCTGTTACTCCTCCACCCGTTCGTCTGCAGTGTGTCTTAAGATTCCAATTTGCCGCAATGTCTGACAGCACCTTAGTAATTCCCAATGAAAGACAAGTTGTGGTAGGAGGGAATTACCACTGTTGCATCTCTGCCAAGCTGATTACCTATCGACTAGTCTAAACACCCCAGCAAAGCCTCGTAAGTGTTAGCTAGACTTTCTGTTGTGTTTATGTGTTACACACCAGACTGTTATCAGCCCCAATCTAATTCTTCCTGCCTGACGATCCTTATCTTTTATTTCTTTGAGACATAAACAAACAACTCACAAATACACAAACAATCACGCCCAGCCATTTATCTGAAGGTTTTATTAGGACTGATAGGCTCTGCAGTGAAGCAGCCCCGGCGATCGATACAATGACAAGAAAATGACATCATAGTTGTGGATGAACTTAGGTTAAATGCTTTTCGGTCCAATCACCTGCTGGGCTGACAGTAATGATCTCATCAGCAATAGACCAAGCAGTTGAGTTTACTTCTAAACAGCAATAGTAATTTGTGAGAATCAAGCTCAAGGAAAGGTTGAGTAAATCTCTTCAAGATACCTGTAAGGGTTATCCTTACGCACAAATATAAGTATCATTAATGTACAAATAATACGACAGTAGGACAAAAGGACTATTAAATCTATTCAATTAAAGCTTTTCAACTGGGACAGCAAGTAGAAGATCAACATCTATACAGACAATAATGGTGGAGTATTTGTATATCGATAAATATTAAATGGTTGTCACACTTTTATCTTTCTCCCAATACGCTCACTTTGACTCAACACTTTACAACAGCAGAGCAGCAACCTTAAAACAAGAAGATAAATCTGCACCACATATACTGTATAGCTTTCTAATAGGGGTGTGACGAGGTCATGAGACAAGATGATATACAATACTGGGCTCACGATAACAATACAAGACAATATTTTTACAAAGGGAAAAAAAGACCCAAGAAAAGAAGTGCAGTTTAAAACATACCCCTGCTGTTATTTGACTAACTGTGGCTGTACTTACATACGTAAACTTTGGGCATAATATTTTAAACTCATGTATATATGTTATAGCCGGGCAATTAATTGATAAATAATCAAAACCGGCGTAAAACTGGTGTGTTGTTTTTGGTTTTATTTCTCTGGCTGCACATCCCAGGGAAACACGTTCATCCTTTCTCTTACCAGTGAATGTCAACCCGCGTTGTCTGCAATATTTCTTTGAATAAATATTTACAGAATAGGGTTGAGAGTGGGATAATCTTGCATTAGCCAAAATTGAGGAAGAGGCTTCAATTAATTGTGATTTTGATTTTTGTCATAATCAAACAGCCCTAATATATAAACAATAACTAATAATAAAAATAAATAAGACCAATTTTTCCAAGTGCAAAAAGTGCCACTCAGCAAATAAAATGCAAAAACAAAGATTGACAATTTATGCCAGCCTAAATTTAAAACCAAATCATGTCATCATTGGGAGATTTTTCAAAAGAAATTGTATCTGTGCTTGGACTTTGCATTTTCTAAAAACATCAAACTAGAACAGTCTCATCCTAGATTTAAGACATGGACATGTTCTCTATTACAATGTTAGCATGCCTATGTTTTCCTGCAGTGATTGGGACCTTTGGGCATTGATTATGTCTCATGCAGTTGAAAAGACACGCTCCCCCCTCCCCTTGCGATATTGCAAAACCACTCCCACCATCGACAACATATCTTGTGACGTTTTAATAACACAATAGTGAGTGTCAAAAATTCACTATCCAATACTGTGCTATTATCTACTGCTATACTTCACTCCTCAGGCAGGTATAAATTGGTAGAGACGATTGACAAGTGCAAGGTCTTTTGAAGCCTGGATCTAAAGCACCAGCAAGACCTAAAACACAGACTGAGCCAGGCCTGGGTCAAGAGGGGGAACACCTCCAAAGGTAAGCAATCAAGCAAAAACCCTCAGGAAACTTTCATATCCAGACTGGCCAACTGGGCTAACAATGTTGTGGTGAACGAGACACCATTATTTCTAGTAGTATTAAGGTAACACAAGGAACATGAAACATGAGTCACTTGAAAAATACCCACAGCTAAAAGAGGAGCTGGAGACGATGTGGAGGTTGAGGGCAACAAGGTATATGTGGTAAACAGAGCAGTCAGCATGAAGCGCCAGCAGTTCCATCATCCTTTTCTGGAGGACTTTTAATCTCCCAATCAACTTGTAGAGTGAATTAGGAGAAGTAGAACACAGAATCAGAACCAATACATTTTTTTGGATACATAAAATTGAAGTGCTCTCAAAAAAGCCAACATTACTCCTCCCTGACAAATCTTCAGTAAAACAATGCACAGTCTATACGGTATTTGAGGGAATAGCAGGGAGGACATTACACCTAATGACACAAAATAATGATCCCTCATTAGGGCTCTGCAAATGTACTGCTCACTGTGGAGTAAACTAATGAGTGTCTGTTATACTGTAGAGAGAGCAGTGAGTAAGTGAACGTGGAGCAATTTCAGACGCAGCCATCGTGTTCCACAAAGTTGACCTTACAAGTGAGTGTTGAGATCCCATTACCAGAATAGATCCCCTCAATGGAAAAACTAAAGTCAAGAAGAAAAGCTGCCCTTGTCATCACATTTTAAAAAGTGGCACCTCGGATTGCAGATTAAGGACTTCTTTAAGGAGGTTTTTTTCACTGTCCAATGACATTCATTACACGATTATGATCAGGTACATCTGTGTAAAAGCAAAGGATAACAAACAATGGAATCTATCTTTCTCTCTGTGACAGTCAGTGAGAAGTAGTTTGGGATTCATTAGGAAGCTGTAACCCATTCATTGAGGAAAAACCAAAATAGGAAACTCTAGGTTCATAAACAGTCTGGAAATGTAGGCTAGCAGGAATTTTTTTTTTCTTTGATATCTGTAATGTGGTGAGGTAATGGTAAATGTAGCTTAAATAAGCGAGTCTTATTGTGGGTTAAAAAAAAGAACCCCAAAGAATGTCGGCAGTGCAGCAATGCACTGGAGACTGGCTGGCTGCAAAGTAAACAAGAATTACCAAGAGAGAAAAATGGGCCAGTCTCCCTCACATGCTGTGGCGAATGTTCTATCTCTATTACGGTACTTAGACACTTGCAGAGCAGCAAAGTGCTAATAATGACTAAGGATGGTTATTTGTTTAAATCTCTTGTTACATTTTAAATGTCAGCTATATATATTTTTTTTCTTTAATACGATCTGTCAGCCTCAGTGACACAACATATAACGCGCACTTAACAAATGACGACGTGCATAACAAAGATAGTCAGATATATAGGATCAAACAAAAAGGCAGCTTGTCTGGCATTACTCAGTTGTTACTAAACCTGTTTGGGAACGAATGAAAAAGAAAACAAAAGACGACAAAAGAAAGAGTACAGAATTTTAATCCACTGCTTAAAGCTGCTGGAGACAATCTTTTTTTTTAATCAGATACTTAGTATACACCTCTTAGATCAATAAATCAAAGATCATGTGATCAACTTAAATATGTAAAAGGTTGAAATTACCACTGAGATTGTTTTGATTTCCCCTCTAAATGAGATTTCTTGTGTTGGCCTCCAAAAACTCTTCCGAAGTGACTTCCCAACATATTTCTGGTGTTTTCATGGACTGAAATGTGTGGCAAGACAAAAATGGTCTTGAGCCAATCACTTCCCTCTTTGTCTGGTGAAGAAAAATAAGAAATCACAATAAGAATGAAGTAAAAACACTTGTGCGCATCCGTTGATGGGACTCCACATCCTACAATGCAATGAGCAACACTTTTCCAACAATGTCAGTGTTTACAGTGGAAATCAAAACAAACCGTCAAGCTGCAATTTCAAGCTTTTACAACTTTTTTTTGAACAACTTAGTTTTGATTTATTGATCCATGAGGCCAACACTATGTCTATATCAGATTTAAAAAAATGAATAAAAAATTGTCTGCAGCAGCTATGAATCAAATCAATTGAAAATAAAGCGCAAAATAATAAAAATGAATAAATAAACAAAATCTTTATAGGAAACAATATGTCAATTTACCAACTGCAAATTAATGTGTGGTAAAAGCTCTTAAATTTCACTGATTGCAGAGCACATGAGGAGCGACCTACTACACAAAACCACACATTTCATTGCAGCATTAGCATTTAGTATGACATGGATTGATTAATTGCAAAAAAAAACAAAGGGACTGAGCACCTCCGCAAGTGGGAGGTTCAAGAAAACAGCAATTCATCCGAGCGTAGGCGCTAAAACAAGGGAGTAGGAAACAAGAGTGCATTTGAAGTGAAGGGTACACAAATATGGGCTTTTAAAAGGTATTCTCTAACGCACACACATCTGTGTCCAAGCAGAGGCACAAGTGCATGCGCCCTCTCAATTCAATCAAAGCAGGTGCCATTACCCCAGCAACACGCAATGAATCACGGGATTGATGATGCACCCTTGCGAAGGGACAAGTAATTTCTACAACCGAGGAGATGAAAGGTGGAAGGAATGGATGTGGAGAGTGAAGGGAGGGACAGAAAATAGGTAAAAAGCAGTTAAGAGACAGCATAGTATCATCTGAGGGCCTGGAGCCTGCGCCTTGTGTCCTGCCCCGACTCCTACCCTCATCGACCCGCTAACAAGAAAACCAGAGCCCAAACGACAGAAGGGACGAGTAATAGGAAGGAGTGGTGGATGAGCCTTATCATAGAAGAGAGCTCTATACATCATCCCCACTGTTTCTCCAACAGGGTGTGTGTTTGCCACTGAGTGCTTGATACATAGAGGATGTGCAACTCCCAATGAAAAGACAAACACTCCCCGTCTCTGCCCAGTCCTTCCACTATGAGAGGAAAATGAACATTCAACGCTACACCATCAGTTTTTCTATATTCAGACCAATATCGACCAATTTCACACAGTCAACTGGAAGGTGGAGTGAAAGTAGGTATGAAAAAAGCTACGTCTATATGCACAGATCTACACCCACCATGTCCTCTAAGGAATAAACCCTTGTTAATTCAATCACAGAGAGAAGACCTGCACTGTCCTCTGTGGATTACTGGGAAAGCATGAGTTAGAGAAACAGGTAGAAACAGAGAAGAAAATACAGCGGAAGAAGATATCCCTTTATTACGAAAGTTCTTGATTATATTTTTTGACCAACCAATGCTTATGTAATAGCATGAATACAGTTGTGTGCGAAAGTCAGGGCACCCCTTTAAAAACAGCATATTTTATATATTTAAAAAGTTATATTCATATTTACTGTCTCTCTGGTATATGTGAAAAAAAGACAATATTGTCAGGAAACATTAATGCATAGTTACATTTTATTTTATAAATTGAACAAAATTACAAAAATGAAAAACATAATTTTGGCATGTGCAAAAGTCGGGGCACCCTGAGAGTTTCAAAGTGTCAGATTCTTTTTACAAGCTCAGACCTCTACCAGCTCATTGGTCCTGAAGCATGTGTCAACAATTGTCATTAGGGAGTGCCAGCTGGTGCCAATTTGAGGGTTTCTTAAATACGGCGACTCCACAAACCTTGTACAAACACTCAGCAACCATGGGTTCCTCTAAGAAGCTTTGTAAGACAGAAAAAAAGAAAGTAATTGATGCCCACAATGCCGGGGAGGGCTACAAGAAGATAGCAAAGCGTTTTCAGCTTGCAGTTTCCACAGTGCGAGGCATAATTAAGAGATGGCAGGTGAGGGGAACTGTGGAGGTCAAGAAGAGATCTGGAAGACCAAGGAAACTCTCGGAGAGAACAGCTCGTAGTCTGGTCAGAAAGGTAAACCAAAACCCACATTTGACTTCAAAAGACCTCCAGGAAGATTTAGCAGACTCAGGAGTGGTGGTGCACCCTTCCACTGTGCGCCGATACTTGCACAAACAAGACCTTCATGGAAGAGTCTGTAGAAAAAAACCTTATCTACGACCTCATCATAAAATACAACGTCAAAAATATGCAACAGAACATCTACAGAAGCCTGATGACTTTTGGAAACAAGTGCTGTGGACTGATGAAGTTAAAATAGAACTCTTTGGCCACAATAAGCAAAGGTATGTTTGGAGAAAAAAAGGAGCAGCATTTCATGAAAAGAACACCTTGCCAACTGTTAAATATGGGGGTGGATCCATCATGCTTTGGGGTTGTGTTGCAGCCAGTGGGACAGGAAACATTGCTCGGGTGGAGGGAAGAATGGATTCAATTAAATACCAGCAAATTCTGGAGGCAAATATCACAGCATCTGTAAAAAAGCTAAAGCTGAAAAGAGGATGGCTTCTACAACAGGATAATGATCCTAAACATACCTCCAAATCCACCATGGACTACTTCAAGAAACGCAAGCTGAAGGTTTTGGAATGGCCTTCACAGTCTCCCGACTTAAACATTATCGAAAATCTGTGGGTAGATCTTAAAAGAGCTGTGCATGCAAGACGTCCTAGGAATATTGCAGAACTGGAAGCCTTTTGAAAGGAAGAATGGGGAAAAATCCCAAATAATAGAATCCAGAGACTTGTTGTTGGCTATAAGAAGCGTTTACAAGCTGTGATATCTGCCAGAGGGGGTGTTACTAAGTACTGAAGGTACTGATGCTGTAGGGTGCCCCGACTTTTGCACATGCCAAAATTATGTTTTTCATTTTTGTAATTTTGTTCAATTTATAAAATAAAATGTAACTATGCATTAATGTTTCCTGACAATATTGTCTTTTTTTCCCATATACCAGAGAGACAGGGGTGCCCTGACTTTCGCACACAACTGTAGTAGGGATGTAACGATTAATCGTAAGGCAGTTAAAAATCGATTCATAGGTATCACGGTTGATATCGATTTTCTGAAAATTGAATCGCAGTACTGTTTTTAACCATCCACACAAGTGTAGGCGGCGGGCGGAGTCTGCTAATACTTTCTTTCTGGCCTCCTTCTACTCTTAAATATGTTAATAAATGATTCATTACCCCTTAAGCACCGAAAGAATATCTGTAATATTACTTGAATATCTGTAAAAGTCACGTTTTTCTATTAGCTCTGTTTGCTAGCATAGCTTCTCTTCTTCACTGCAAGATATCTGCATGCCAACCGACCACTGGGTTACCAGCGCCCTCTGTTGGTCCAAACAAATATGATGTAAATCAGTGCAATGACGGTTTTTTTGTTTTTTAAAGTCCAATTGTTAAGGCACAAAATACATTTTCAGTTGCACTTTTAAAAGAAAAAGAACTATTATGCAGTTTTGCATTGTTTATTATAGAACCAGAATTTAAATTAATAGGCTTCATTTTCATTTGTATTATTCCTTTATCTATTTCATTCAAGATTTATTTTTAGTTAAATTGCATTGTTTTGAATTGTTTATCAAGGAATTCTTTTGACAATGAAAAATAAAATAAAATAGTACAGTATATTCTAGTTTTTTTCCCAAAAAAAAAATTTGTTTACAGTCCCATTTTGTAAAATAAATCGTGAAAGAATCGTATCGTGAACCCAGTATCGTGAATCGAATCGTATCGGGAGTTGAGTGAATAGTTACATCCCTAATGAATAGTGAATAAAACTGGTGGAAAATGTGTTTGTCTTCAATTTTGACCTTTCACCAGTGGTATTTACCAAGATGATGACTTAATGCAATTTATTTCTTTGACATTTCATTCAGTAATTGACTTTCTGTAAATGTAATTCCTACTAACAAGCAACAACAATGTGTATAATATGAACATGTGGCATCTTATCTACATTTTCAAAAACTACGGTATGGTATACAGTTTTAGTATTAGAGAGTCCAACATAAGGTTTAACTTTTGACTTATAGAGTAAATTTCTTTATCAAGTCAAATCTTTATATGCACACCAGCTTGTCCAGTGGGCTATTCTTGAGATGATGCTATTTTATTCAACATCCATACTCCACAGGAATAGTAGTTCACAGTCACTGGGTGAATTATGAATGTAACTGATCGCCACAATATCATCCATTGTATGAACACCACCAGCAACAGAGAAGCCCCTCCCCAAAACGCACTCAAAGCGCTCTCTTCCCAACTTGTTTGGACGCGCGTCCAGAGCGTCTTCAACGCTGGTAACAAGCGTCTGATTCATTGAGCCCAAGCATCCAACTACGGGCGTGAGGCACGGTTTTGATGCCCGAAGAGCGTTTGGTGTGAACGCAGAATTATGGGCATGGGGATGGGCAGTGGTGGCCTAGTGATCAAGGAAGTGGGCTTGTAATCGAAGGGCCACTGGTTTGAATCTCATTATTACTGTGGGATGTTGAGCAAGTCCCTTAACCCTAACTACACAGTGGCTGCCCACCCATTGCTCCTCAGGGATGGGTTAAATGCAAAGAACACATTTATGTTGTGTGTGTATTGCAGTGTTTTGATATTATAGCTTGTAGTGTTTATACATGTACTGGTTTTTGGGGGGTTGGAGAGTTGTGATCCACAGGACTCACAGCTCCTACTCAGACCAATGACACACGGGTGAGCTCAAACAGTCACTGTACTGTCAAACCTGTGTGTATCTTCCCCTAAGGGTCTGTATATTGTCTCGACAGTGCATCGTGGGACTTCGTCAGAAGAGGAGACTGATACACACGTAAAAAAGTTAAGTAAAGGAACGTTGAATACCCTCCTGGGTGAATTCAGATCACAGTGGCAGCGTGGCTCCCCCTGAAAGCCCCTGTATTGTGTTGACAGCGCATGGTGGGACACCGTTGGAGATGTGCCGGGATTTGGAGGAGGAGCTCTCCATTCAATCACTTCACACGACTTCCAAAGCTCCATACAATGTGCATTCTACGGCTTAAGGGATAAGCTTATTGGACTAAACTAGACCTGACAACTCCTTTTTTATATTGTGTTTGGCTTTTACATACTGTTTTTATGGCTGCAACGTTTTATTTTACAGAGATCTATTTTTGATATTGGGAATAATAGAATAAGTCCTGAACTTACACACCTGACTGGGTCCCATTCTTAACAGTGGAGAGTAAAGCTGGGTCGGAACGCTGCACAGTTGTGCGACACAAGCAGGTCAGAAAATGGATGGATGGATAATAGGGCCTAAGGTCTCCTTTTTCAGAACTTTTTACATTTTACTATTAATAAGATCAGAACAAAAATGAGAAGAAAGCTTTTAGCTTTTTAAGCTCCAACTACATGGAACGTTTTACAGTCAGCGCTCAAACTCCAAAAACAACCTTGAATGTATTTTGGTCCATGATAAATCACATTATATCTAGTCTCCATGAGTGCAGATGTTTTATTTGAGTGCAATTGTTTAACTTTTAACTAGTTTTGTAAATTAAATTGTTATTTGTATCTTTTATCTTTAATGTAATCATGTGTTTCAATTGTTTGAATCTACCTGTATGCAATTTTTGGCCAGGTCTCTCTTTCTAATAATAATGAAGAAAGAAATACAAAAAAGAAAATAATTTATCTAAATCACTCAAAGTTGTATTAAGGTTTTTAAGGGAAAAAAGAAAAAACAACATAGTGAAATAGTGCAGTTAAAAATAATAAAACCCCATTGGGAGCTGCCTATAATAATTTGAATTTAACTTTTAAAATTAAGTTAGTCTAATTAGTATATAAGAATTTGTATATATTTAAAAATTGGTGGCTAACTTTAAAAAAAACTAATAATAACAATAATAATAATAATAATAATAATAATAATAATAATAATAATAATAATAATAATAATAATAATAATAATAATAATAAATACTTTGGTCTACTTACTGTACACACACAAATTAGTATATGATGTGCCTACATATCACTTTAATTATTAACATCTGAGGAACAAGCTTTCCGACCCAGATTATCCCCATGTAAGCATACATTTGGAAATCAATGATGCTCCTGCTACTGCTGCTCCACTGGAAATGTGCACCATGTTGTCCCTTGTGGAGCTCAGATTCTGGTTGGACGGTAGAAAAAAGCAGCAGCAGGCGGCTCAATTATCTATTTACTGTCAGTTAGACTTAAAAATAAACTTTTGAACTAATTTATATAACAATGATTTATCTGGAAACCTGGGGGAGCTCCCACTCATTAAAAGCAGTCAGCAAATCATTACAAGGAACAAGCTTTTAAAGTAACCATGGCCCATAGAGACAAAGCTGTTACATCATAAATTACACAAAGAAACAAATTAGGAAATGCTTATATATCTGTGTTTTAGACATATTTCAATCAGAAAAATAATTAACCTAAAAAACTAGAAAGATTAGATGTAAACGTGTAAATAAATGTAGTCTAAATCCATATTAAACACTTGATGAATAATAAATATTTCATCAAACTGAACTTATTCTGATTAATTCATTAAAAAAATGCTCTCAGTGCACCCAGGGAACAGCTGATTCATATTTACATGCCGTATGGCTTTGTTCGCCATTTCAACAGTTTTGGTTTCTAATCACTGAAAAACTGTCCTCCATTTTGGACTGCAGGTTCCTCTATCTCCAAATCTATGTCTGTTAAGAGACCTGACTATGCTTGATATTCCAGTAAACCAATCACAATCCATCCTTGCGACACTCACCATAGCAAAAAAACAATATTACTGAATTGGAAAGATAAAAAATTGTTAAGCATAAACCAATGGCGAAACCTTTTCTAATTGCATTGAATCTCGATTTTTCATTTTTAGCCTGATGATTTAGCCTGCAAGCAACTGCCAGCACCACTCTTTAATAACACCCTGATCTAACTGTAGCCCTGGACCTCCATGGGCTTGTGGGGTGGCCTTGACCTGGGTGGCTTGAGTGGGTTGCTGGGGTGTTTTGGGTGCCTCTGCGGGGGCGTGCATCCCTTTCGAGTGCTCTCATGATCCCTGTGCGGTTTGGTGCTGCTCTCCTGCCCCCTTCGTGCAAGTCTGGGTGGCCCTTGGGGTTGGGGGCCTGCGTGTTTCTCTGCCACTCTTTCCTCTTGCTCTCTGTCCCCCTGTCTCGTCCTCCCCCCCTCCTCCGCCTTCGCTCTGCGCCTGCACTCCCGTTGGGTTTGGCGTGGGGGGCTCCTGTCGGGGGTGCTGGGGGTGCATGGGCTCGCCTGCCTGTCGGTCCGTGGCTGGTGGGGTGGCCCTGCCTGGGTGGTTGGTGGCGTCCTCTCTCGTTGGGGGGGCCGGGGCCACCCATCTGTGGAGGGTGCTATGTCGTGGTGTTGAGCTGGCCTGCGCTGGCCCTGGTGTGGGGGCTGGCCTCTCTCCTGCTCGGCCGCCGCCTGCTTTGGCGGCTGGGGGCTCTCTTTGCGGGGTCTCTCCGGGCGGTGCCGGCCTGGTGGGGCGTGGGGGGTGCCCCTTCCCTACGGGTGGGGCTTGGTGCTTGTCTCGTCTCCCGTTTGCCTTGTGGGAGCGCCTCGCGGCATGTGGGTCTGGGGTGGCCTGCCGCGCCGGTGTGGGCACGCTGGGGGGTACTGGCCTCTGCGCCAGGGCTGGGGCGGGGTTGCTTGGCACTCCGGGATGGTGCACTTTGCTGGGGGGCGGCTCTAACTGTTCCGGTGGTTGAGGTCGGTATCGGCCGCTTGGTAGGTCTGTCCTACTATCAGCGGGCTGGCAGGTGGGTGGGTTCAGTGCCTTTGGCGGGGGGTTGTGTGCCATTGGGGTGCCTCGCTCCCGCGGTGGCGGCCGCCGGCTTGCGCTGTCCGGTGGGGGGCGGGGCCTGGGCTGCTGTTCTTGCACCGCCTGGGGCTTTCTAGGGCTCATCGCGTGGGCGGCATCAAGGAAAGGCGATCTGGCTCCGCTGCTGGGGTCTCGGGCGGGGGGCTCTCTGGGCCCTCCCCTCGGGGGTTGGGTGCTTGGGTGTGGGTGGGTGGGGGGGACGGGATGCTGGCGGGGGGCCTTGGGGCCGGTGGCGGGATGCGTTGGGTGCTCGGCTGCTTGGGGCTTCCTCTGATGTTTGTGTGGGGGGCGGTGGCTGCCTCTCAGCCTGGGATCTTGGGGGCATCTGGGGGGTTGCTCGGCCGTGGGGGGGTGGCCCGGGGCTCCCTGGCCCCCACTCTTTCTGCTAGCCTGGCTCCATCTGCGGGCCCGGGGCAGTTCCTGGGTTTGCGGTAGAGGTTTTTTGCACATATACTGGTATACGATGCACTGGCACGCCTTGGGATGTGGGATAAAACTCATACTGGGCTTAACTTTAGACACATTAATCCCAAATACCTGCTTTAGATACTACCACTCACTCATTCCCCCTGTCCACAGCCACCACCATTATAGCTATGCTTCACACTTGTCACTATACTGGCTTGATTACACAACATAATAAGCACAATATATTCTACAACTTCACATCTCACCCCCCACTGTAAAACAATCTATTCTTCCCCACCCTTTCTATTTCCTACCTTGAGTCTCTCCTCCCTGCTCCCTTTCCCCTCCCCTTCTCCCCTTCCCCCTCCCCCTCCACTTAGGTGTAACACTGCTCTCCCTTTTTATATCCTCCCTATAATAAAAGATTTCTTACCCTTCCTTAGGGAGGGCTGGTGATGGTCACAATTAAGCAATAAAATAAATCAATGTATTTTATTGCAATAACAAAACATGCATTGCTGTCTCATAATAATTGTACTTCTTGTAGTGTTGACCATTGACAGCAAGTGCAGACAAGAGAAAAAAATAAAAAATAAATAAATGGTTGAAAAATAAATAAATGGTTTTGGATTCACAACATTTCTGAAGTCTTTGTTGTACTGCTCCATTTGGTTTCCATTCATGCAACTATATCAAATTATATACCGTCATTTTATAAACAACTGCCGTCAACCACTCGCCGTAATCCTTATCAACCCTTGTTTAATCTGCAGAGGTTTTTTTGTTATTAAATTATTGTAGAGACCAAATCAAGTTGGGATCATCATCGTGGAGAGCTGAAGATGTGTGTGTAATGTGTAAATAATAAGACACACTTGTCTTTAAAGAGATAGATTGATCAAATAAAACTTTCCTCTCAAAAAGGTTCATATTATCAGTATTTTTTTGCCCCTCTTGATACAAATAAAAGCGAACAGTATTCTAAAGTGGCAAAATGTCAGGCTGCTATTTTTTTCATCCACACGCCCACATGCAGTGATTTGTGGTGAATAATGTAGTGGATAGTGAGAGTTCTTTCTGCTCTCTTGTTTAGTAATGCACTTTCCATATACTCTCTCTTTTAGCAAATGAGGATGCAATGCACTTCAAAACCAGTACATCCAGTTACACACATGCACCCTGAAAACACAAACACAGTCAGGAGGGTCGGATTTCCCGTTTGGTATTTGTATACATTACATCAACATAAATCCTACTCCCAGTAATGACAGCTATTTTTCTCACAAACACTAAACGCTCCAATGCAAGCACGAAAGTCAATACTAATTGCCATTAACATAATGACTGCAAATGAACATTTGGACCTTAAGGCTTTATCCCAACAAGGTAAAATGCTTAAGCAACTAACCCATAAGCTCTGGTACATTTTCAATGAAAAATATCTCATTCGTGAGAAAATGTCAGTGAAAACTCTTTCAGAATTATTGAGACATTCTTTTGTACAGATGAAGCCTAGTGACCTTAAGCCAGTAAAGTAGCAATTGCTCTGGCACTTCAGGCAAGAGTGCTCCAATTTTTACTTTGTCATGCATATTCATCTTGAGCCATGATGCGATAATCAGGAGAAATTGGGTTGAGCAAAAGACTTTTATCTTCTTTAGCTGAAATGGACATTCATTCTGCTGCCTGCAAATCCTCTAGTTTTTTTCCCTAACTAAGGTAAGACTAAAATGTACGTATTTTAAACAGCTCAAGGGCTACTTTTAGTGTGCAAACGTGTTCAAATTGAACTCACAGGAGGTCTAAACTCATTAGACTGTGTGTCTTGTTCATCCACTTAGTTATTAATAAATGTGCCCTGTGCACTAGGATTTCCCCATCACCGAACCTACAGTGGACCAGGTACAGGTGTCATTGTCAAGTTTTTATTAGCACTTTGCTCTGTGTGCTGCCATCATGGCAACCAACTAATGTGGGTCCAGCCCATTGCTTAGCAAACTGGTATTTGGATGCAAATGGCGCAGGTGGTTTGAGCATGTTACACAAAACTTTATTAAGAGTGTGCAGGGGCCTGATTTACACACAGTCTGCATGTTTGTGCTGAGGATGTGCAATAAAAAAGTTTTTTTAAAGAGAAACTAAATCCTGAAGGCTTTGGCTGACGTGCGTCTGAGCTGGAAATTCATGGGCGGGGATCCTGGTGCAGGTAAGACACGCCTACTCTATACTACAGTATGAAATCGCCAAAAAACAATCTATGCTAGTGTTTCTCAAATGAGAGACAGAGAGAGAGAGAGAGAGAGAGAGAGAGAGAGAGAGAGAGAGAGAGAGAGAGAGAGAGAGAGAGAGAGAGAGAGCGAGAGGAAAATCAACAATTAAAATTATTGGGTTTATTTTTATCAAAAAAATAATAATAATAATAATAATAATAATAATAATAATAATAATAATAATAATAATAATAATAATAATGATGATGAAAAATATCTTGATTAGAACAGGAAGTGAAAATACAAAGGTTAGTCTTGGTCCCACACCAAGATGACCGAAAATGATACAAACTACAGAAATATATCTATTCAGGAGGCACTAAATACCATTTCATTCCACCTATTTACATAATGGGCTTCTTATTTCCCTCATTATGCCCGACAGTTGTCCTTTCACAGTATTCTGACAAAATATTGTAGTTGAACAAAGGGGGTACTTGGATTCAGAAATAAGAGAAAGGGTGTACTTGAGCCAAACAAGTCTGAGAACCACTCATCTATGCTATGCTAACTAGCTACTCAATACTCACTATACCTCTCAATTCTCAATTCGCTCAATCAAACCTACTCACCACAGATTGCAGAGTCCACAGGTGCTAGTTTTTTTTAATTGAGGGACAGAGCAAACAATGGTGGGTCGTGACTTAAAAAGAAAATAAAACGTCACAAACCACGACCCTTAAGCAATAGCAAAATATGATTGTAAAAGCTGGGTTTCAACCAATAGATGACAGTCACTCTTACATTTTTACAACAAAATATACCTAATTGAAATACTTTGATTAAAATGTCAAGAGTTTGACTTGGATTAACTAGAGTTGAAACAACGCGTCAACGTCATAAATACGTCTATGTTTTTTTTGCATATAGGTTGTCCCATGCCAGTCCAGTGGTGGCAGTAATGCACTGGAAATCTAGCCGTTTATCAGCCAAATGCAAAGGACAAAGAAGAAGAACAGGAGCATCGCGAGTACCAAGCAGCAACTCATGGGTATGGCAAAGAAATCCTGCACACCATCTTCAAAAGTGAGTTTTTCAATCTTCAACCTTCCAGTGATATCGTAATTTGCACGACATGCAAAAACCAGATGACATACAGTACTACACGAGTATGACGGCAATGAATGAATATTTGAAAAGAAAACACCCGGGAGAGCTCTATCAGGATGGCAACCAAATACAGTAAGTATTATTTCCTTTTTTTCCTAGCAATGTGACATTAAACTGTTCATTTGTTGTATAAATGCAACGTTTACTATATAAACTCTACAATCTAGAGACCTGTTCTGATTAAACATTCATGAGTGAATGTTTTATTTAAAAAAAAAAATAATTGAATAAGTAGAATATTATTTGTATTGATCGATTACTAATTAAATTTCATAATATATGAATTTCATTATTTTTTAAGTTGAGCCTCTGAGATGGCTGTAGTATATTAAAATACATATGGTATAGACTTCATTTTGGTAAAACTGCTACTGTGAATATGCATGTTTTTTTTTCTTCCTCTTTACAGTAATAGACAAAGCAGTGTTGAAGATGTCTTTGAAAAGAAAATCCAGAGACCTTGCACACCCCACCAGTGTTCAATGACCTGCAAAGCCGTGTTTAAGTGTTTAAATAAAGAAATGTTCAATAAATGATGATATAACAAGAGAATGTTTGAGAATAATGATTAGATTAGTCAATTAATCGACAAAATTATCGCTAGATTAAAGGTAGGGTAGGCGACTTTCAAAAGCTAGCATGATTTTGAATGTTGCCTCCCTGATGGCTCCGCCTTTATGGACAATTTCAACCAAAAACTTAAAAAGTGTATCTGGAGAAAATTGCCTACCCTAGCTTCAACATTTAATAATTCTAACAACTTTCCCCAAATATCAAGCTATTTGAAGAATAAACATAGATCACACAACTCTAAAAAGGACCTAGTTGTAATAAAGTTTGTTCAAGTTTAATCTGACGCCATTAGATTCCACCAGGAAATAAAAACTCTGTATGTCACTACAAATTCCTCATTCTCTTTGTTGACTTTCTATTCTATGTGTTAAGTTACAGACCCTTCAAAACTCTCTTCTGTATCTAAAGTAAACTCTAATGTTTAAGGGCAGTACATGGCAGCTGGATCACATGTGGCCTTTAAGCACCTCCCCTGCAGCTCCACAAAGGAAAACTGAGCTCAATACTCTGCATATTAGTGCATAATGGAACATTTGATCAAATTAAATATGGTGACGTGTTGGCAAAGTCAGGGGGGATATGAAATAATTTTATAGAACTGTATGTATTTTATCATCAAATGTTCTACCTATTACCTCAATCAATACAAATCTCACACGAACTCACGAAAAAGGGTTTATTATCAGCTTAGATTCAAATGCTAAGAATCACGTCGGCAATGTTTGTAATGAAATGATGCTTACCTCAGGGAATCACGTGATTTTATGTGTAATGATAGCAGCAATCGACACTCATCTTGTTATTAAGTTATCGGTCTTAATTTCTGTTGAATATTTATTATTACTCGATTGATTGATCCAGTATTTGTGTGTAATTGTGAGTGTACGCGTGTCTGTACCCTGCACTTTTGCACTTTCAATAGCTCAACTTTAGTTGTTGTGTCATTTTGTTTTGCCCAAATAGAGGCATAAATGATTCTGTCTGTGAAAGCGCTGTTAAAAAATATCACCACAGTCTTGTCACAGCTGACAACAACGGTTGGCTAAGTTTTTAAGAAAATTGAAAAGTCTCAAAGTTTTCTCATGCACGCAGACCCTGATAAGAAGTTTATATATGAAAGTTTTTTTTGTGTGTGTGAACAACACTTCATATCACACGTCAGGTGAAAGGCAGAGAAAATACAAGCGGATGATGTTTCACCATTTATGAGTAATTTTGAGAAATCAATATGAAGATGAAGTGCAGTGAGGTGGAGATGCTGTTAGGTGTTGATGTGGGTTGTTTTTTTTTTTGTATCTGTCAGAAACAACAACAGTATAACACCCTGCATGGAGGCAACACTGGGTTCAGCTGAATATATCTTTTAGCTGTCAGGGTAAGAATAGAAGGGTTAGCATTGCATTTGTAGCCTTTAGCTGAAACAATTTACTCTGACTCTGTGCTGCACTGCTCCATCTGCAAATTTAGAGTTTTGACTGAACTTCTCTTTTAGCCTTCTGCACACAAAATAGATTAAATCGTAAACTCAGTCCTGCACGACTTTTTGCAGGTTTACGCAATGCAACTGCTAATGTAATCGTAAAAGTGACAGGAATATGAATAATATCATCACGCAAACATAATGGCTGTAGTCATTTTTGCAGATCCAATCCAGAGTTTTGTCTTCACATAAAACTACTGAGCTATGTTAGAGCTCCCCACTTTTATCAATTCTTATATACTCGCAATAAAAAGAAAAAAGTGTGTGTAGAAAGCACCAAGGCAGCCTGAGCTGAATAATCATTTTTCTTATTTTTGAAGAGCTAAAAACACAACAATTTTTGCTCTGATCAAAGATGACAGTGACAACATTTTATATTCATTAAAACATTCGATATCTTTACTTCCTGATATCTGTTTCTAATCTCTAATCTAATCTCTATTCATCTGTAAATTATTATTTACATAAGTGGTTTCCCAACTCCGTTTCACAGTTTACGAATTTCCATTTCATCTCCGTGTACATTTACATATTTTTGTTTGGTTTCCGTTTGATCTGATTTCCCTAATCAGATGTAATTAAAGACTAGTAAACTTCCCGAAATGGTGTCTAACATGTTTAATATGATTAATGGAGTTAACAATTGTCAAGCACAAACAAGCACGTGCTGAAAATATGCAAAATTTTGCGTGAGATTTGACATCCAGCTGGTTGCTACACATTAAGCCACCAGTGTTACAACAAAAAATATCGTGGAAATGTGTGGTATTGACCCAAAATCTGTCAGTGAAAGTTTCGAGTCATATAGCTATTTCCATTTCAAAAGGTGAACTCCATCATATTACATCATATTACGTCAGATTTTGCATGAAAATTGACAAATTGTGTAAATGCATAATATTTTCCCAAAACAAGCATGTGAGGCTCTATTCGGTGTCACAATGGCATTTCCACTTAGTGAACATTTGGTTTAAAAAAACATTTGAAATCATTCTGAGAAAAGATAACTATATTACCATTTTGGTTAGGGAAAATAATTCTGTATTTTCTGCACCTTTTCTGCAATCATGAAAAATCCGAGGCCCTAGATAAGGCATCAACAACACAATATTATTGAATTTTAAGTTTTCACTTAAATAGTAGGATGCCTGCGACCCTGAAAATGAGCAAGTGTGTTAGGAAATGGATGGATGGATTTGAATTTGTTTGTATAAATTATAATTTGTAGTCTTTGATTAATGACAACCTGAAGTATTTTACATTTCATATAATCAGAGAATATAAAGCCTGACAAATCATGACCCTAAGGTTTATCTTTAGCTGTGTGCACCTTCACACATAGACAGACTCACATAAGCAATCTAATGCAACATGCATATTCACACTTATGAGTAGAAGAGTAGAAAAGATGAAACTGCTGGGGTTTGCCCCAACAACCAGGAGTGAGAGAAAAAAAATGAGAGAACTGGGAGAGAAAGGGGACAGAGATCAGACAAACTTATGGACGATTTGCTGTGGCATCACACATGATCATCAGATTTTTGTTATTTTTATGTCATATGGGACTGTAAGCAGGGTATGAAATTAGGGAAATATTATGGACCCCCGTAGTCTAAAAAATAGGGGCATTTTTAGAATGATTGGGAGCCATGGAAAGTTTTTGTTTGATACTTTTATAGATTAAAATGCACAATAGCTTATGCCAACGCAAGTCCTTAAAAATAGTGAAATGCAAGTCGTTAGAAGTTGGCGAATTAAGTCGCTCTAGTTGGAACGAAGAATTAAGTTGTTGGGGTTAGCATCATCATCGTCAATTTTCCCCTTCCACTGCTTCAGCGGGTTAGGTGCCACGGCTTCGCTCCGCCAGAGGCAAGAACCTTGAATTATCTTGCATTTCCCATCGGAGTTGAATAGAAGAAAGGCCTGTAAGTTTATTGTAGTTTTTCCATATGTACCGGGTATACGGTTTCTTACTACGGCGGAGCAAAATGTGTTTTTGCAGGGCCGAGTTAGGAAGTCTAGTGATATGAGCAATGTACTTAAGGTGTTGGACATGACAGAAGTTACGGATCGGTGTAGAGTGGGTGAGACAGAGTATGTTGAGATTGGTATTGTTTTCTTCTAACGATGGTGTTTTATCTTTTTGTCTTGGTGGTACATTGACACTTTCAAACCCATTTCATTTTCGAAGGAGTGGAGTCCAATTTCGCTAGCTGTGAGGCGTTAAGATGACAGGCTTGGATACTGTACGTAAGACGGCTACGCACACACGCCATCAGAAACTTTACCCAGGTGGAATGCTTTATCTGATGATCCGTGAGCACGGTTTTTATCTCATTCCATTTCTTATGAGCTGAAGCAATACGCTGGACAGTAAATGCAGAACAACCTTACACATTTGATATGACATGGCCAAGGTATGTGAAGCTGGTAACATTCTCAACATGTGTCTCCTTTATCTTAACAATGGATCTTTTTCTTCTTGTGTAACATTGAAACATATTGTCTTCAATTTTGCTACGGAAATTGTAGCCCAACCCAAGTAAACTCTTCATCAAATATCCTCAACACATTTCCTAGTTCAGTCGTGCTCTTACAAATTATGACAATGTCAGCTGCATAGCTGACTTGGATAAGGCGCGCATCTCCATTACAAGGTTGGTCCCTTCGTTGGCTTCTATTAGTGCAGGTAATTAGGACTGCATACTTTATGAGGACACCGGGATCAGGAAGTTCTCGATCTACTCGTCAAGAATACATCACAGAATAAAGTCAAGGAAGATGTTGAAAATACATGGGGATTTGAGGCCTCCCTGTCTGCAGCCAGATATTGGTTCAAAAGCTAATGTTGAGTGCTTAATTGCTGCTGTTGTCACGTTATATATACTTTTCAGTAGTTTGATAAGTGTTTTCACTCCAGTACGTAACTCTAGGATCTTGAGAAGAGTACCTTGGACAATACGCTGCTTTTAAATCGGTAAAACAGCAGTAGAGTTCACCCTCATGATTATCGATAACATTTTTCACAACAAGAATCGCAATATTAGCGGACTTGTTTGCTCTAAAGCCAAACCGGGTTGCCAGCAGGAGTACGAAGTGTTTCGGTGGGTTAGCTTGGCATGCTTTAATCGAGTTTCCAGTTCATAATCTTTGCAAGCAGGATAAGGTGTGCGGGAACTGGGAATTTTTCACTTTTTTGGGTGGGTGTCTAGTCTAGTCTAGCAACCTTTTGCAAAACGGAGAATAAGTTGTTGAGAAAAAACTTGGAGGCCATTTTGGCCCATGGAACAAGGTTTTGGGGGTCAGTCTAGGCTAAATTGAGGGCCAAATGGGCCATGGCCCGTGCTAATTTCTGACACTGACTGTGAACGATAATGTTATTAATTTATGATTACATAAAGAAAGCTCCAGAGAAAAGGTGAAAGTTACTGATGTACTGTTGACCCATCAAATCTGATCCCAACACATTAAACTGTTCTGGCATTGCCATTTCTGGCACAATATGGAAATTTAGTACACTAGTCATGACATCAAAATAGAGAAACCAAATAATTTCAAACAGAAAATCGGAGGCCATGCAAAAGTAGAATAAACATTTTTTTTTTTTTTTTTCCCCTGTCACCAGGGCAACACATTCAGTTTGCAAAAAAAAAAAAAGGTTTCGGTCACAAACTGGAATTATGGCTAACGTCAAAAACACATTTACCATGCTGATGTTGTGACCGCAATTATAAATCCTGTTTATGACTCTTAGTGAACAGCTGCGTGGGAGGGAGCAGTTCAGACGGTTGGGAAACAGAAAGGACACATCGAACACAGTGTATGATCACAGGACAGCAGGGACACATGTCACTTGATGGCCACTGTTCATTACTATGCTGTAATCCAGACGAATCTTCTTTAGTGGTGTTAATTAACAGCAGGCGTTCAGATTTAGGATGGATGTTAAATATTAGATGGCATGCTAGCTAGCATAGCTAGTAATTTAAAGTAGAACCAAGATGCACGTTTTGGTATTCTGGGGTAACAACATTTGTGTAGACCAGTCCCTGTATTTTAGGATTTCTCTTAAGTTCTGTAACATAGGAAAAATGCAACTCACCTAAAAAAGCAGAGGTGTCCCAACCACAGAGCAGCAGCACAAACCAGAGGCATCAAAAAAAGAAAAAAAACAAACAGGAGAAAAAGACACACAGAGAGAATTAGTTCTATAGCAGTTATATTTTCTGCACACAAACATAAAAAGGAAAATGTTTTCCTCCAGAAGGCTGTGAGAAGAGGAGATGGCTCAAAATATATGACACAAGAATCAAAAAATAAATGAGCAAACAGAGTGGATTTGCAGCTCCGTGTGGTGGCATTGTGTATAAATGTAACTGTGTCGGTGTGCCTGTCACTGAGGCACATAAATAAACAAAGAAAAGAATGGGCTGTTAAAGGAAGGTATAGCAAAGTGTTTTAAAGCCAGAAGGGAAAATAAAGAAATGCATCAGTTTGTCCCTTTTTGCCACTTTGTGGAGATGTGATGTGCAAAAAGTTTGAGTGAGTTTCTGAGTTTTCAGGCCAATGAGGAGACATCAAAGTCAGGCTTCCTCACATCCAAGAGCTATCTCACACTATCCTCCAGCAAAACACAGAAACCGCTGCGTCTCTCTTTGACTATTTTTCAAACATTCACAAGTAAGAAGTAAAGCACAACGTGAGGCAGAGTAAAGGAGGAGTAATTGTAGAAGTAGAAATACAAGAAGGGGGAAATGGTGTCAGTGGATATAAGCTGTGAGCTGCAGCATCTGGGGTTGCCAATTGAGACTTGGTCCTCTGGGTGTAAAGTCTGTGTGTGAGGCATGTCTTGGCAGATTGCCCAGCTCAAAGTAAGCTAAAAAAAAATATCACACACATTCACACACACACACACAGACAGGGTCGCAAGTGGAACGGCAACATTTTCAATTTTTGAAGGAACAGAATTCACATTCACAAAGGAAAGCAAATGTATTTTGGGGTAACTGAGCTGAGTTTGATCATTATACAGGTTTTAAATCTGTGTGTGTGTGCGTGTGTGTGTGTGTGTGTGTTGATCCATGCAGCAGTGTAAGGATCAATAAAAAGCAGGGGCGTCTCATCTCCGCAGATATTGGAGGCAGGCGCTCCCATCAACCTTTGTCTGTGGCTGTCCTCTCGGCCAGCGGAACAAGAGGAAAACACTCCAATGGATCACTGCTGACTGTGACATTGTGCCACTACGCAACAACTCACATTAACTCGGCTTTTTACCTCACTCTACCAGGCTCGTGTCAGCCTGTGTCCTCTCCTCACATGCATGTGTAAAAGTTTAACAGGTAATCCATTTTTAGGAGTGATCTCTGATCGGGGTACATTAAAAGATGGTCACAAAGGCCACTTCAGTTAGATAATTAACAACTTAGATTAGAAGAAACATGGCCATTAGTTACATTTTTAGTTACTGTACATAATGTAATGAGTTAAGAATTTGCATATGTTACGCTTTTTAATTAAGAGATGTACCGATTCGTTGTTGATATCAGAAAGTAGTCCGAAGTCAGCAAAAAATCAGATTATATCAGCCGGCAGCTAAAGTCTCAGATATAAGTACTGATATATAATTTGTTTTTATTGGATTGGATGGCTCCCACCATCCAAAAACATGACTGTTAGGTTGATTGAAACTATAGGTTTGAATGTGAGTGTGAGTGGTTGTGTGTCTGTGAGGTGCCCTGTGATGAACTGGCACCCTGTCCAGGATGTACCCCCACCTAACGCCCATTGAGAGTTGGAGATAGGCACCAGCAGACCCCCGCGGCCCTGAGAAAAGTAACAAACGAGTCAGAAAATGGATGGATGGATTTATTGAGGTTAGTTTTCTGAGTCTTCTAAATATTTTTTTTTTAATTCTATTCAATAGTAAATCCTGAAAAGACTGAGCAAACTGGTTATGAAGCAAGACACAAAAGCACAGTGTGGAAAGTCATTACAGAGGCGCTGAGAGGGGCAGTGTGATGAGTTCGATGAGGAATGCAATGACTGGACATAATTATTCATTAAACAATTTGCTCACAAAAACAGGAGCTGAGATTTCCTTTCATTTAACAATCTACATTTCAAGTACAAAATTTACTCTGGCTTTTCTCATTAGTCCTAATCATCCATTTTTGTGATACCAGTAGTACCAGTAGTTGATTTTGCTCCTCAATCCGAAAAAAATATAGTTTTTCAAATGAGCTGAGAATGCCATTTTTGTAGGTACATATTGTCAAAGAACTGAAAAGCATCTAGTACAAAAGCAAACTCCTTTATCCATGCTCTTGTGTGAAACATACAATGTTTTTCACTGTCTTGTGTTTAACTCCTTAGCGTTGCCACATGCTTTAGTGTCGGACGTGTCCGTCACTGTAATCCAACAGAGCTCAGATAAAGTTTTTCACCTCTGTTAACAGCTTGAATTCCAATTTCAGAGCTTCCAGACATACAGTATAGATAAGTTACACATCACATTTTCAAAACACAGGCACGCAGAGGTGAAATACTTCTTTCAAATTTCCATTCTTGAACTCAATTTTCACCTACTCTAACATCCTGCTTCCATCTTTTTTTTTCCTCTTTTGGTTTATAAATGACTTCACTGTCTCAGTCCCAGTCACCTCCTCATGCCTCTCTGCAGCCTGAGCATAACAAAGTGAATTGTTAAAAGCAACCAAGAACTCCTATCTTCATTGTCTCCTCCAAGCAGCTGGAAACTAGGAGGCTGTTAGGAGTTTTCTACCAAGATGGTCTTTGAAGTTGTCAGAGGAACTTGAATATTGTCTATAGTGGTGTCACATGAAATCGGAAACACACACAATCACAGGAATCACGTTTTAGCATCCATTTGTGTGTGTGTTTGTGCGTGTGGTCCTATCATATTCGTTTTCAGATAAATGAGGAGAACATCACTAAAATATCTCATTTTGCAGCAGTGAAGCTGTTAAGAGGTGTTCTAATGAAACATAACTAGTTATGGCAGCTCATTCTCCACACTCTTCTATACCAAATGGACAAAGCCGAACACTCATCTGCTCAACAATCTACACACACTTTAGCATCCAAGGTTAAAGTTATTACTGAATAGCAGAACTGTACTATGCTCGAAGTCAGTGACGGAGGAAATGCTTTCAGCCTAAACGGCTGACTATATCATTATTAATCTTTCCTGCTGAATGAGAAGCTCTCAGCCCAACGCACACACACACACTTGCCATGGACCACGATGGTAAGCCCTGCTGGAAATCCCATTATCCAAAGCACCAAGTCAGTTGGCCAGAATGGCATACAGGAACAGATGGAGCGAGGAAGAGGGGTGATGGTGAGAGATGCGCAGAGCAGAAGGTGGGTTAGGGAGCAACAGGTGAGGAGGACTGTAGGGAGAGGGATGGGGTAGAAAGGTAAAAAAGAGGCTAAGTGGAAAAAGAGAAGGAGATAGACTCTCCATTGAAAGGCTACAAGTAAGAATTAAGTTTATGGAGCAAGGTAAAGGTAAAGAAGGCTGAGAGAGGGAGTGTGACTTCCTCCTCTTCCAGTGGATAAGGAAGAGAAGAAAGAGGTGAAGGGGGAAAGATGTAATTAAAATGAGGTCATAGCCTTCGAAGTGGCTAATGGAGATGGCACAGTCGATGTGGGATGGAGGGAGGTAAGAAGTCGGGCAACGGCCCATCTGTTGCCAAGTCCACTGGGAATATCACAATCACCTCCCTGGCTCCCACCTCTTACTCATACAACCATTAAACAAGAAGAGAGCGATGGATATGGCTGAAGTGGTGGATGTGGGGTGCAGAGTGAGTGGATGACTTACAGCTTCTAGGGAGAGGCGTGACCACACACACGCACACACACACACAACACACACACACACATATACAAAACACACACACACATATAACACACACACACACACACACATATACAACACACACACACATATACAACACACACACATATACAACACACACACAGACACACACACACACACACACACACACACAAAAACTCCAAGTTTCCAAAATGCAAAAAGTTGTTTACTACGATACATTAACACAATTTTAATTACACAATTCAAATTCCTCAGACACCAGAAACTAAATTAAAGCAGACTAATAAACAACCCTCCAGTCATCTGTTTGCTTTGTGTGCACAGCATTAAAATCAACTGCTCCACTGCACTGAGTGAGGCTAGAAGTTTAAGCTAAAAAAAAACTTAATATATAATCCTGTTAAGGCTGTTTATTAGATTTGTTTAGCGAAGACAAAGGCGGGTGCTGTATAAATTCGAGCTGACTGGTGAGCTATATCCACGCATATCGAATTGGCCAGACACGAAGATGGCAGATGACGCCGCATCGTCCTGATGCTGAAGCCAGGACCAGCTTGATGTTGGTTTATTTTCTCCACAGGCTTTCTGAGGTGGTCGTCCCACTGTGCTAGTGCTCTGGTTTTACTGAAATTAAGCCTTGAAACACTCTCTGCCTCATGGTCACCATGTAAAATACAACATTAGAGCAATATTTTTACAAAACAAATACATGTGTAGCTTTTAAAACACTTTTACTACTAAAAATATTGAATGCATGTACAAGTTACTTGTATTCATTGTTACCAATGCTGAAAACAACATATTTGTATTTGAAGTAGTATTGTCAATTGATTCCTGTCAAACTCTTGACATTTTAGTGAATTTAATTTGATTTAGCATAGATTTTGTTGTGAAAATTAAATTTTGTAAATTAAATTTAGCTATTGGTAGAGAATGGTAGTTTGTGACATTTTGGTGGCTTCTTACATCAAGAACTTTTGGCCCCGCCCCTCCTATAAAAACGAGCAATAATGATAATACATTTTACTTGAAAGCACTTTTCAATGAACTGAAAGACACTATACGAACAACAAAACAGAGATAAAAACATAGAAATATGAATAAGAAAGAAAGAATACATCAGTTAAAAAAAAAAAGCAAAAAAGGCAAGACGTAACTGAGTGGATGGTTATATATTAAAAACATAGTGAAACAGGTGTGTTTTGAGAAATGATTTAAAAGATGGCAAGTCGGTGTACCGTAGTGACGGATGTGTCTCAGGAGGGAGGTCTAGAGGCTTTCGCCCCCTGCAGGTTTAGCGCTTTGTCTTGGGGACAGTGAGGAGATTTTCATCAGAGGAACGGAGGCTGCGGGAGGGAGTGTACGGGTGGAAAAGGTCTGTGAGATAGGAGGAGGCCTGTTTGTAAAGGGATTTATGGGTGAAAAGGAGGAGTTTGAATCGAATGCATTGGGGAATGAGGAGCCAGTGAAGGTTTTGGAGGACAGGGGACACGCAGCGGGTGTGGTTGAGGAGCCGGGTAGCGACGTTTTGAAAATACTAAGTTAAGTGAGAAGTTTGGAGGGTGTGCTGTAGAGGTTGCTATTGCAGTAGTCGAGGCGTGATGTGATAAAGGCGTGAATGGGAGGAAAATGGGGGCGGAGACAAGAGATGTTTGAGGTGGAAAAAAAGCGGTTTTCATGACTTGTTTGATGTGGTGGTCGAAGGAGATTATTAAAGATGATACCGAGGTTATGGCAGTGAGAGGCGGGACACAGGGTGGGTTTATAAAAGTCTGAGGCTGTTTTGCTGAGGGAGTTTGGACCAATGAGGAGAATGTCAGATTTGTAGTTGAGAATGAGGAAGTTTGCTTGTTGTAGGCTGGATCGAGAGAATTGCGAATAGAGAGTTATAGTGAGTCATGAGTAAGTAGTTAGCATAGCATAGATTATTCTTTGGATATTTTAAAATATAGACTGAGCATATCTAAACTGCTCAGGAGCCCCACCCATAATCAAGGCATGTTTAAATTTCCAACCCAGACAAACGTCAGCCAAAACCTTAGGGGTTACTTACATGTTCAGGGAGTTATATTGCTAATAACTGCAGATGATAGCTTACACTAAACTAACTGTATAACTAAAGTGTTGTATCCCTCTTCAACGTGTAGGTAACTATAAATGTTGCACTTAGCCGACAAACATCCAGCGGTTACTGTTGTGATGGTTAGTCTTGCGTCACACTCACTTATTAAAGCTGGGGTCGGCATTGTTGGAGCAAGCTAAAGAAGCGGGACGGATTCAGAAGCACACAGTTGAGTTGATCCCTTCCAGAGCCCTCAGCTTCCTTTGTAACACACATCCACTATGTGTGAGCCGCAGACTGGAGGGGAAATGAGCTGAATGCCAGCATTTTAATCTAATCCTACAGTGCTGCTCAAAATACATAAATGAAGAAACCTTTTCTTTTTCTAAGAGATACATCTTAACCCCCCCCCCCATTTCAATAAATAGGGTGCAAATGATCCATGGTTTCTGTTAATAGCTTAGGTTTTCGAGAGAAGATGGAATAAATAATAATCAGTTTGATATCAGGGAGTATACATCGTTGATATATTGCTAACAGAAGGACATGCCTAAATAATATTAGCAAAAATGTGTAATCAGCACGATTTATACTCACAAAGTTAATTTACACTACCGGTCAAAAGTTTTAGAACACCACACTTTTTCCAGTTTTTTACTGAAA
Source organism: Gouania willdenowi (assembly GCF_900634775.1). NCBI lineage: Eukaryota > Metazoa > Chordata > Actinopteri > Blenniiformes > Gobiesocidae > Gouania > Gouania willdenowi. Next base: position 15,289,189 of record NC_041044.1, read on the forward strand.
ATTATTCAGTTTATAGTGTCGTTGCACTCTGAAATGAAAGCATAGAAAAAATGAGCAACTTCAGTTGAAAAAGAAATCATAGAATCAATTTATAGACCAAAATGTATTCTAAACTTTTGACTCATAAAAGTATTCTCCTTTAGCAGATATAACAGCTGATCCCACTCGTGGAATTCATTCAAGAACAGTTCGAACACCTGTAGGAATTAGTAGCACCAGCAACAGCTTTAAATTGTTAACCCACTTCATGTTCCCTGAAAAAGGCCTATTTGTATAATTCTGAAATGTACATTATTTTTCAGTTTTGGGTAACCCAACCTTTTTTAACTGTTCAGTACTTACCTTTATACCATTTCAAGCTATTCATTGGACTTGCTCGACTTGAATTGCAATAAATAACTGGAAAAACTAGGATGTTCTAAAATTTTTGATGGTTAGTGTACCTAACTGCAAAATAATATGTTACATACGTAGATATTTAACAATACATTCAGGTGTAAATGTAGGCAAACAGCTCGGGGTGGGAGTAAAAATCAACGCATTGTCATTCTGACATAGTAATATAATAACTGATTATTTAAACTGTAATGTTACACAAAATACTGTAGAAGGATATTTTGTATATCTGTATCACAGATATTTTGAAAGCTGGTTTATATTATTATATATAATGAAGTGTTTGATATTAGTATTTGTTAATTGTGTTATATATGTTACAAGCAGAGATCAGTGAGGCAGAGGAGGGATGCCGCACCCACAGCACTACATGGTAGCATGAATTTCAGTCATCCCGACCCCGACCCGTTACCCAGCACCTCAAGTGTTAGATGCATACTGTATGTGTCGTGCATTAAAACAGCCAGGGTTACTGTCTTTATTCTTCATAACCACAAACAACATGCTGTCTGTAACCTCAGGCGAAACACAGGTATGTTTACAGTGTGTTATTTTCTTGAGTGTAGCCTGTCAGCTGCTGTCAGTCACACACAGACATGCACCTCTTTTGTGTCTGCGGGGAAGTGAAGACTTGTCAAACCCAGCTTCATCAATACAGTTAAAACACAAACTATGTGATGAAATATGTTCCATCACAGTGCTTTCTTCCTGCTTACCAAACAAACCTGGTCCTCATTAGTAATCTACCAGTATTGCAGATCACTCAGTCCTTGCCAAACTGTCATCACAGCTTGTCTGTGACAACACTTCTTGGTTTCCTGGTAAAGGCTTCCTGCCCCGACCTTGTCTTCGTCCTGGTAAACCAAACGGTGTTCTATCTCGGACAACGTCTCCGGCCCTGGCAACTGGATCGTTCTCCGCCTCTAGCCATGAGTCCTTGTCTTTGAACCGGTAAATTGAACTGCTTAATGCCTCTGAACATGACATTGCCTGTTTGGCCTGTTGGAAGTTCTCCAGCCTGCAGACTGGGAACCTGGGTCCCAATCTAGGCACTCTGATCATAGAACTGGCCTCAAATCACCTTTAATTTATTCAAATAAAATAAAACTATCATAAACTGTTTTTGGAGCAAAAGGCTAGGAATTGAGTCCTGCACAATCTGGCCAAACATGGACCCAGCAGAGAGGCCAGTTAATTGTGGTTTTACCCAGGAGGAACAGTGGAGGAGTTTTGCATAGAGTTTTGCTGGCCTTAAACAGGGCCACGAAGAAAATAGTTCAAAACCTATTCCTCAAGGTGTGAGGTTGGAAATGATCAACCTCACACCAACGCAAGTACAGGAACAAAGCTTCTTCTACTAGCTTTTACCTTTGCACCGGACTGGTCGGAGGAATCTGCAAAAGTCTTGCAGGTCTTCAAAGGCAGCCTTGCCACAACAACCTATAGTTCTCCTGACCCTGCTAATAGTTTGTCTATTTCTTCAGTCCTTGCTAGCCATCGAGCTACCTTTCCTGTACATGCTAGCCGTCAGTCTAGTTTCCTAATGCCTTCTAGTTCCCAGTCTACCCAGCAACTGTGTTGCACTTGAGTCCTGCTACAACCCGGTGACATTTTTCTCACAATGAGATTTTGAAGCATTGCTAACTGAGTCTATTACGTGCAGTTGGACTGTTTGTATTTTTCTTTGCTCAATGCATGCCGCAGGACACAGTATTATGGAGCTTTATTAATATTGCATCAAGATGCTGTAATAAAGTAGCACTTGTATAAACAATATAAGCTTGGTTGAAACTTTTGTCATAAGTTTTTGTAATCAGTTTTCAGTACAGGTAGTCCCAAGTTTAATCCAATTTTAATTTAGAGAACATTAAAATTTTTTAGTCGACAATGAAAATAAATTATAACCAATTGACCCTCATCAAATTATTAATTAACTTTATCAACTCCACAGTATCAGTTTAGTCAAAAGTTCCAAGAAATCAATGAATTCAAATCAACTCAAGTTGTCCATTTCCATTTAAGGCAATAAATCTTCAGTTGTATAATTAAATTTTAGTTTTCCAATGGCCCTAATACAGTATATTTAATTAAAATGAAATAATGTTAAAGATTTTATATGTAAAAATACAAACTACATTAAACAAGTACTTGGTGGGCTTCGACGAGCATCGTTTGAAAGTGACGCTTGACTTACTTTCACAGCATCTTTACTCTCTGACTCCACAAACCCTGAGGTAGCTATCAACCACCGACGCTGCTCTCAACAGAAGATCAAAACATGGAAAAAATCTGATGCCTACAAAGAAAAAGTGAGTATAAAAAAAAAAAAAAAAAAATCAAAGCTACTGCCAAAAGGGATGTTTGGGAAAGAAAAAGCTACATCTATGGAAGATAACAACACCTTGTCAACAGTTGAGCTTAGGGTTAGAAGATTATGCTTTGGGCTTGTGTGGCAGCCAGAGGCAGCAGGAACTCTGCACTGATGAAGAGAACAAAGAATCCCTCTCAACATCTGACTTTAGGTTTTTTTTTTTTTTTAATCTTAATTTGGTTTCCTGTACTGTTGCTCTGACATGTGAATTTACCCCTACGGCGTATTAATAAGTATCTTATAATAAATATCTTATCTCATCTTATCTTTTAATGCCAATATTATATTTTCAATGGCATATGAGAAGTCATCTCTTTTTTAAATCAGTGATTGTTATAAAAGTCTCTCTCTTGCAATCTATCACCACGACTAGGACTGACCTGTGGTTTCAGCTTTGGTTTGATGACAGTTCTCCATACATTTTACAAGCATGATTATTAATATCAAAATGTGAAATATGTTTGCACAGTGGACTTGATCAGCCTTCATTAACTTATTGCGTAGCTCATTAATATACTTAAGGATCCCTGATCCCTTTCTTATGTCATGTCATTCTTTGTAATACATTTTTGTACACATCCTGGTAATAAGATGACTTAGTTTGAGAGATGTGTAAAATCAGCCATATTTGTAAAACAGGGAAGGCCATCTTTTAACAGAGGAAAAATATTTTGGGGGGTGTTTTTTTTTAAAGAAAATATAAGAATGCACATTTCAGAAAGTATTGGGTTTGACAGAAAGTCTAAACCCTATGACGTGATCAGGGTTAAAAACTCAAAAAAGCACATCCAAGCTAAATACTAAATGTCTATCAAGATAAAACACAATGAAGAAGTAAATAAAGCATCATACAGAACCAAATGTGGCATCCCTTCACTGTGCGTAAGTTCCTGTCCAAACAAACTAAATTGCAGAGTTTCAAAGATGTAAATTGCAACCACTGCATGTTTTTTTTTTTGGAATAGTCAGCAGCATTCGGACAAAGTACCAAGTATTTTCCATATGGGTGGGTAGGACAGTATAGCACCAATGATAAACGAGGTGAAAAGAGAGAAAAGGAGTCATTTAACACCAACCTTTTAAAAACAGGCCCTTCGGGTGGCAGAGTTCATCAGGAATTACAGCTGCCGTCAATCACTCGTACCTGTTGCTTTTCTTATGTCTGGCCTGCTGTCAGTCACCAACATAAATACAAATCATAGACCAGCAACACAATATGAAAACCAATGAATAAATTTTGGCTTTTTAAAAACTTAATCTGCTAAGCAAACTAACTGGACACATCTCTGCTTTCCAACTCTCCATCCCCTCCTTCATGCAGCCTCTCTCCATCGCTGGCTTTAATGAGGCATAAAGTCATAAACTGTTAGTAACCATCACAGTAGTAAACACATATTTTCAACTTCATGCACATCAAACACAAAAATACTCCCCAGCAGCTGGACAAAATATTCCTATGGAAGTCTCCTCCCGCTATCTTCTTTTTTCTTACTTTATCTGTCTTTGCCTCTGATGGTTCAGACACACAGGAGAGACAATGTCATTAGGCGGTGTCGGCATCACCACCACATCTTTTTCCATGACACGTTCAATACATGCCATGCAGTTGCACAATCACACACAACCACAGAGTGTTGTGTGACAGTCAGCACATTTAAATCAAAAAGCTACTTCTACTCTGGAGGAAAACATGAGGGCAAAGAGTAGTCCAGCTTTCCACAAAGAACCATATGTCTGCCTGCAGTCGTTACTTTGTGCACAAATAATAGATAAAATGACTAAATTCTACACACCATCATCAGCAACCACACAAAAGTTTTGTGTAAGGGAGCTCACAGGAGGCTGTCACTGAGGCAAATGTAACTACCAGCATAGCTCTCATGCATGACCATGTGTGCGTGAAGCAAACAGGGCTGTTTGCATATCAGCTCGTGTATGTGTGCATTGTTGTTATGTAATGCCTATCTCACTGGATTTAGCTGACATGCAGCTATTAAGAAGTTTCACACCTTCAAACCATTAGGAAACTATCTGTATGATTTAGCAACTGCTTTTTTGTTTGAGAGTGTGTGTGTGTGTGTGTGTGTGTGTGTGTGTGTGTGTGTGTGTGTGTGTGTGTGTGTGTGTGTGTGTGTGTGTGTGTGTGTGTGTGTGTGTGTGTGTGTGTGCGTGCGTGCGTAAGGCTATCACATAAATTTAAGGATGGGGAATAAAAAGAATATGGTGAAATACAAATGAGGATAGGCGTAGAGGATGCAGGCTGTGATAAGCAGGTACAAAGAAGAGGTAAGGATAGATGATAATGAGAGATGTGACCAGCACAATGGGCACTGCTGCTACTGGGGCAACACCAGCAACAGCTTTCAGTCAAACGTGATTCAACTAGATAAAATTGAGAGTTGTGTGAGAATGCATCAGGCTGAGGGACAGTGGATCAGTATTTAGCTGATGACTACACGTTGCTCACACAGACAGACACATGGTGTGCATATTTAACATATTTTTGTCAGAGTGTATCGGACGTGTCTGATTTGGTATTGCACCCACTCCCACCAAAAAGGAGGGAGCATAAATGGAACATCAAATACTTAAGAGTCATCTCATCTGAAGAGTGGTGAAACTAGAGCTGGTTGGGGTGCAGTGGTGAAGGCTCCCGGCAGAGTGCCGTGTCTCTAGGTATGTTCACCTTTCTGTCATCTAAGGTGGCACATTCAGCTTCTCTTAAGGCGGGCAGACACTGCGATTTTTTAAATCGTTGTACTCAGCTCCAGCTGAAATTGTGTGACTAAATTTCAGAGTCTGAATGTTCGCTGCACACGATTCGTGTTCTCACACTATACGGACCAACACTCTGATACGACCTGACTTCTCACACGATATGTCCATACACAACAAGTCAGGGTCTTGTTTCCGGAAATGCAACATTAAAATTAGAAGAAGAAAGAAGAAAGAAAGAAGAAAGAAGAAAGAAGAAAGAAGAAAGAACCCAGACATGGATCGACACTTTCAATTCTAAGCAAAAAGGCAGCAATGTGTGTGGAGCAGTAATTGTCTGGGCAGACGTTGGCAGTACGTTACGTCAATTCTACAGCAGTCCTACAGTGTTCGTGCATGCGCAGTGTGAGAGTTTGAGGTAAGCCGGTCCATGGCACTGCTTCACCAGTGCGATACCCTCACGAGGGGCAACCAGGATTTCAAACGTGTTTTCTTTTCTTACAGCCATACGATTGCTGATCGGGAGCTGGTCGTGAAGTCTTAATCGCTTCTCGTGACGCTACACAATACACAATGCACGTTTTAGCCGAGAGTCGGCCCGCACCCAAAAATAGACGCACAAGTGTGTGTCTGCCTTTATCCATCCGACTGCAAAGTGGGACTTGGATAATAACTGTCTGTACAACCCTCAATGAAAGCACTGGTGCATAATCATTAGGGATGCACCTAATATTCGGTGGCCGAATATATTCAGTGGCCGAATATATTCAGTGGCCGAATACATTCGGCCGAATATTGCAAAAAAAGGCCACATTCTGCCTTAGTTTTAGTGAGTTATAAGCAAGGCCGAAAAGTAGCATGTGAGGCAATGACGCAATCAAACAACATGCAGTGATTTTGAGTCAAAAAAGTGTGTACACGTTGCTGCAGGAGCAGAGCTTACAGCTCTCCATCACCCCGTAAAAGTTGGAAGCTGTCCAATTATACAACCGAGTCCGTTGTTAGCGCTGTGAGCCACGAATCGGTAAACATCCCCATTGTTTCCTCCTCAGTTCACAAGTGATGTCGGGTCTCGCTGCACAGGCTGGTGTAGCATTAGCACTGTGAGTGCTAACAGACGATGTGTGTAAACAATGGGTCCGTGGCTCCAAGCAGTGACTCCCAACACGATCGGCAGCAGAGAAAGTAGTGCAGTTTAGGCATCCAGTAGTGCAGTTTGCATTTACATATATGTCAATAAAGTATAATATATATTCTATATTAAACAGCAGTGTTTGTTTCAGCTGTTAGATAGTTGGAGAGGGAGGAGCTCACATTCTAGGAGGTGTGTTAGGTGACGTCACCTGCCAAAGTGGGCAAAATCCAGCTGACATTTTACAAAATGTGGAATAACAAGGGAGGGAGGAAACAGAACCTTTTCAACTTTGGCCCTCTGAATAAGGCTAAAGGAATGTATATCACTGAAACAAAACCATTATAAAGTGATTTTTTTCATCATACCTCCCCTTTAATGCACTTTAGTTTTTTTTGGAATGCATGTTTTGTTTTATTTGAAAGGCTAATATAAATGAAAAACTGTGTTGTGCTTTTTTTGAAAATCAAAGGCTACTGGAATATCTAAAAAATGTCAGAATATTCAAAAAACATTTACTTTCTTTAAAAAACATGTCTAAAAATGTATTCTAGGCTATTTATGCACTAATAAAATAAATTGTGAAAAATTCAGTCAATCGTTTATATTTTATTCAGCTTCGGCCACAAATTTACATTTCGGTGCATACCTAATAATCATGGGTAAAAAATGCATCATCAATACATTTCCACAGCTACGTATGAGTAGGGATGGGTACCACTACTTTTATAGTTACCGATTGCTTTGATACTACCAAGTACCGATTGACAAAAAGTTAAACGGTACCTAAACACAAATTGTGACCGTGGAGAAGGGTTTTTTGATGTCGGACATGAACGCAGCATTGCACGCACAAGAGCATAATGATGTCAGTAGCTGCGAGTTCAGCAAGCACGACTGATAGAAAATGGTCAAAAGTACTCATATATAAAGATATCCCTAGCTATAAGCTTTTATGTTCAGGGTTATAAATCCATGCTCATAGACTTTTGTATACACATTTTATATATACACACTGGAAAATCTAGGTTACATACTATACTTACTATTGTATTAGTTTGTCGTGTTGTTTAAAAACTACTAATCCTACAATAATCTGCACGCAACGCATCACAGTTCTCTGCAACAAGTTTTGTGAGAGAGGTGACAGGCTGACAAAAAATAAGGGAGCACGAAACCAACATGGAAATCAGAATGAAGTCAGCAGTCAGATGAAGGTAGGGAGAAGGATTCGGAGAAAAGTCGGAAGTGAAGAAAAAGTAACAGAACGGTTCTAGCTTCTAGTTTAGTGATGTAGATCATATTATTTGGTGTAGAAAAGCTTGATCTTTAAAACCTTTTTTGTCATTTATATTTAGATTCAAGGATTTTTGTATTTAATTCATGAATTATTTGATTAATAAGGATCTGCATGGAGGGTCCCTCTGTTGAAGTGTTTGATCCCACTCCTGCAGTGAGACGCTGACTTCTAAACGTGCCAGACGGCCAATACACAAAAGCAGTTGCACGACTTATTTACTTTGGGTTTAGTTCACAGTGGAAAGAAATAAGAAATCTAAATGTAAATCAAAAATGCAAGAGGTGTGCTGCCTATTTGTTTGTGTCCATAAATAAATATTTATTTGCGCTCCAAAACATTTTACTTTCAGAGCACAAGTGCTCCTTGTGAACTGTTTAGGCATCGGGTTTCTCTAGATGTTGATTGGATGGCTTTGACAGCCTGTGATGAACTGGAAACTTCTATACTGCACTGAGGGGTGGATTCACTAAAGGTTTAGGGTTATTAAAACGTGTGCAAACGTCACTCCACGCGCTAATAACGAGTCAAACTCCAGGGAATCATGACTACGCATCTTCAGTGCATCAGAATACACCCTCAATCCATTTAGCACGTTTCCCTCGGATTAATATGTTAAGTAGACGGATCTCTTAAGGGGCGCAAAAAAATGGGAGGAGGAAATGCAAATAAATTAATGTAGTGGGACGCAATGCAATTCTTCAAATCTGGAACTGTTTGCGGTGATACTTCAAGCACCGTAAAATAGTACGACTGACAAGCAGGTGCAAACACACATGTAGAGATCCGTTGCAGTAAATGTTGACTCAAAACACAGCGGAGATGTAAAAAAAGGCTATACAAAACAATAGTCAATATTAACAGCCACTGAATGAGAAAATAACGTGTGAGTAAAGTGTGTGTGAGGGAGAGAAAAAGCTGCACTCCACATCTGCGCCAATGCCGTGCGTGTGTGGAGTCCGGTGTGTGTGTGACACGATGTGGTGCAGAGAGGATGCTGTGCACAGAGTAGCGTGGATGTAGCTGATGTTTTGACCATTAAACTCTGGTGTTGCGTTGATGGAAGAAGCACAACGTTAACATATGAGAGGTGTGGTGACACAGCGCTGATCAGGACTTCAGACCTGCTGGATGATGCTCAGTAGATCATCTTTAAATGATGCTGACTGATTGACAGACTGTGTTGCTGCATTAACTGAAATCAATGGCAGACCAATATGACGGTTTCTGTCCAAATCTGCCTATTTTTTGAGGACTGATCAAAGCAAAGTTACGGGTCCTAACGGAGCACCTACAATAAATTAGAGGGAAAAAACATCATTAGGTTTCAAAGTTGTTTTAAAAAAATAAAATAAATTAAAAACATTTAAAAACGTTTATTTCGTTTTCAACATTAATAAATGTTTGTGCAGCAGACAGAAAAGTCCATCTGCCTCCAATTTAACTTCCTCAAATGTCATTGTGTGCTTCTGTGCACCTCACGTCTCCACATTAAACGAGCAAAATGCTCATTTAAATAGGGCGGTCTGCATCACCTCAGCACGCGCGCTATTCATTGCTGCAATCTTAGCAAATTCCTTCAGCTAGTGAGGATTTAGGAGACCAAAGATTTAGGAGACCAAAGAGCTGTAAACAGTTTCCACTAATGTCAAAAGTTCAAATTCTGTGTACCAAGAGTTGATTGGGTGACAATTAAATGGTTTGTAACTCTTTCTTGATTATAACCTCTTGTATCTATAAGCTCTTCTCCTGCTTAAGGCAAGGGAAAACTGTAGAAGAAGAAAAACAATCACAGAGAGAACCTATAGGGATCGACTCTATGGACTACAAAGATTTACTGAGTTTGCCTTCAGTTGTTTGTGTACAACATTGATTAATTGTGACTGTGGGTGTGCAGGGTTTTATATGAGACGTGTGTACTGTAAACATGTCAGCTGTAGAGGACAGAAGATGTGAACTGTGTGCACACATCTAAATGGTCTCATGTGCATATAGATACTAATACACAGGTGGTAAAATGAGTGCGGCGGGGTGTGACAGATTAGGAAGGCAGCACGATCAATTTCACAGCAGATTAGGTGATGAAGCCTTTAGAGTAAGATCTGCAAAGATTGCCTGTTCACAGACACAAGACATACACAGAGCCGGAACACGCTGATATTAAAGTGAGTCCTCTGCTTGTCAAAGGGTACTTTACGAAGTAATGAAAGGTTAGAGAGAGCAAGATGGGAAGGGGATGACAGATCTAAAGAAGAGAAGTGACAGGGACAAGAGGGAGGCTATATTGTGTTTGTGCGCTCAATTCCTCTGAGCAGCAAACTGACAAGTGACAGTTTTGAAGGAGTTTCTATTGCATTGGAGTTGGACCGCTTCGTGTTTGTGTGTGTCTTTATTTAACAGTGCTATGAATCATTGAGGTTAGGGGCCATTATGAAGAGATGGAGAAGATCGGAAGGCGCTAAAATGTCCACTTTACTCTCATGCTATCTCTCAGGCTCTGCCCCACCTAAATGTATGACTTCTGAATCATTAAGGTTGAAGTGATGGACTCCAAAGCTCACAATGTGTTAAAACGCCCTATTGACCACCTCTTTCCTTCTTGTTTTTCATCTACATTTCATGTGAGTTTCTATAAAAGAATCCCTCTTTGCATCCCTCTGTGACAGGTGTGAACCACCTTTATGAAGTTACTATTTTAGTTTAACCAAAACACTATGGCCCTTCCTTCAGAGGAACCTGAAAAAAGAAAGAACGATGGGTGAATCACAGCTGTGAATAAAACAAGTTGATACAAAATGAAGAATCTATTGGTGATTGTGAGTTTGTCCAACTAATACATTAATCCCTATTTACTGTTTCCTGACACTTTGTGGGGTGGGCCATTAATGGCATGAGAGAATGAGCCAAAGCTCTCGTTTGCTTTTGTAATCAAAGCTAATTGCTAGCTCTATCGCTATACTGGCTGACACTCAGTTTATAGAAAAACGGTAATGATGTGTTTATCAACGTCAGTGACACTCAAGGAAAGGTCACACTAACATCTGTTAAATTGTAGCGTGTGTGATGTGGAGACATGCTACTGTTGCAACATTCTATTTGTCACCTAGAGAAAAAAGAAAGCCAATAATATCTGTAAAAGCACTGTAAAAAGGAATCTATGTAAACTCCAAATACTGGCAAATTACAGATTTATCACACATAAAAATGATCCCCAAACGTCGCCTAAAGTAGAGCTCCAATGATAATTGCGGTTTTCATGAGATGCCAATTGAAAGGTTAAAAATTCAAAACTTTTAACTTAACTATCCATTGATTCTAAAACCTTAGTCTTTGAATAACAGTTTCATGTTTAGCATTATTTTCATTGATGAAAGAAAAACAACAACACTTTAAATACATCTTAAAACATGTGTTTTTAATGGTATGTTACAGAAAGACAAAGTTGCATTGTGTCTGAACGTAGATCTACAAACGATTACCAAATGTAGAGCAAACCATTTCCTTATGTAAATTATTAAACTCAGATGAAAATTTAGATTTAAATTTTGGTCAGTTTAATTTTTGTAAAGATTTGAACTGTAGTCTCAGTCTTTTGCATTGGACTGTATTTTGTTTTCGCTGAGTTAAAGCATCGGGACATTAAAATGTGCAGGATTCTGGCTCTTTAATTCTCTCTGTCTTCTAAATGTTTTGTTGTCTTATCTCTAACTGCAGTTATGCAACCGGAAATTACTCCATTAGAGCATTTAAATGTAAGAATTACCTACGTTTAAAGTAAGTTATTTTGCATTGAACCCATCTCAGACCAGGAGGAATATTTAGATTTTAACAATTTTTAAAAAATGCATGCTTTTATCCTACTTTATTTGATCTACAAAAGTATACTGCAATACACTGTAAAATCCTGTTTGATAAGTTTTGCTTTTAACAAACAACAGAAAGAAAGATAAAATAAAGCAAAGGAAAGTGAAAATAAGTAAGGCCATAAAATAAACAATCTGCCCTCTCTCTCTCTCTCTCTCTCTCTCTCTCTCTCTCTCATATGGTGATTCATACTCATCTTCATTCAAATACCTATCTTCTCATTCCTATAATTGTATGGAGAGAAGAGGAAGCAACCCTAATAAAGCAAATGTTAAGTGCTCACCTGAAGCACACCTGAATATAATGTCCACTTATAACACTGAAACAATAGAACATGAGAGAGTGTTAAAAAACAAAAACAAGGATGGAAGTGCATTATTGTTGGTTAAAGAATAGTTTTACCATTTCACACACTCACTTCAGCATTTGGGAATATAATAACATACAAAAAAAAACAAGCAAATAAATCCCCTATTGTGCTGCAACCTTCAATTGATAAGTAGAGAACATAATGGTTTCCAACAGTCACAGTGTCAACAAAATTATTTCCCTTTTCACATCACACAGTCTCATACTTCTTATGCCTTTCTTTTTGGGTCAGGTTGTGTTTTTGTGTTCACTTGTGTGTGGCGAACAGTGCAGGCGTGACACGCATAAATGCCATACCCAATGGCAGATGGAGAGTCTTTTTAAACTCTATTTTTAGATAATTTGGTAAGCCTAAGAACAATTCTTGTCATCGCAATCATTTTCATTCCCTGCAAAGATTTATAACAATGATCTTCAACAATGTCTTTCCTAATGTGTCTTCCTTCAAATTTTAACATTCTTCTAGTAGACGAGATGCAGCAGAGGAATGTTGTTCCCCCGATAGTTCAGCACAGGAACTGCGCGTGGATTATAAACAGTCTATGTTGTGTAGACCAGTGTTTCTCAAATGGGGGTACGTGTACCCCTAAGAATGGGTACGCAATGGCACTACAGGGGGTACTTAAGAGAGAGAGAGAAAAATTGACAGATAAAGTAGGGCTGGGCGATATGGCCTTTTATAAATACCGCGATATTTTTAGGCCATGTCACGATACACGATATATATCTCGATATTTTGCATTACCCTTGAATTAACACTTTGATGCACAAAATCACACCAGTATGATGATTCTATATGTCTACATTAAAACATTCTTGATCATACTGCATTAATATATGCCAATTTTAAACTTTCATGCAAAAAAGGGGATATCACAACTAAGTCAAAGTTGACATAACTGTATTTATTAAACAGTGAGTGGCTCAAACATAAAATTGTCAACAGAAAGTGCACGTTCTGTGCAAAATTGTCACAGAGACATTTCAAAACAAGACATTAGTGCAGGATGCAACTCACATGGCATTTCAAAACACAAAATTAAAGTGCACTTTTTGTACATAATGCCACTACAATATTTTAAAACAAATAGTGCCCTTTTGTGCATGTTGTCATTAAGATGACATTTCAAAAAAAAAAAAAAAAAAAAAAAAAAAAAAGTCCGCGAGTTTAACGGTATGGTCATTTTCAACACCGCACAGACTACAAGCTGCGATATATCGAGTATATTCGATATATCGCCCAGCCCTAAGATAAAGCATAAAAAAATGGGGTTTTATAACATTTAGTTTTTGTCACAAAAGATAATCATAATAATGATGTTGAAAATAATCTTGATTAGAACATGAAATGAAAATACAAGGGCCAGTCTTGGTCACACCAGGTGGAAGATGACTGGAAATGATAAAAACTGGAAATAAATAGGGATGTAACGATTCACTCAACTCCCGATACGATTCGATTCACGATTTATTTTACAAAATGGGACTAGACAAAAAATTTTAGAAAATACTGTACTATTTTCATTTTATTTTTCATTGTGAAAAGAATTCCTTGATAAACAATTCAAAACAATGCAATTTAACTAAAAATAAATCTTGATTGAAATAAATAAAGGAATAATACAAATGAAAATGAAGCCTATTAATTTAAATTCTGGTTCTATAATAAACAATGCAAAACTGCATAATAGTTCTTTGTCTTTTAAAAGTGCAACTGAAAATGTATTTTGTGCCTTAACAATTGGACTTTAAAAAAAAAAAAAACCGTCATTGCACTGATTTACGTAATATTTGTTTGGACCAGCAGAGGGCGCTGGTAAACCAGTGGTCGGTTGCAGATATCTTGCAGTGAAGAAGAGAAGCTATGTTAGCAGACAGAACTAATAGAAAAACGTGACTTTTACAGATATTCAAGTAATATTACAGATATTCTTTCGGTGCTAGAGGGGTAATGAATCATTTATTAACATATTTAAGAGTAGAAGGCGGCCAGAAAGAAAGTTTTAGCAGACTCCGCCCGCCGCCTACACTTGTGGAAAGCGCCCTCTGCTGGTTAAAAAAAAGTACTGCGATTCAATTTTCAGGAAATCGATATCAACCATGATACCTATGAATCGATTTTTAACTGCCTTACGATTAATCGTTACATCCCTAGAAATAAATCTATTCAGGTGGAACTACTACTGTTTCATTCCACTTATTTACAAAATAAGATTCTTTAAAATGTGTTATCACTCATTCATTAAGGCCTGTATTCTCCATCAGAAAAGCCGTGCAGCGGCGCTGTTTTTGGCTGCGTGCTATTTTGCATTGTACTTAAAGCTGCAGTTTGCAGTATCCTCTCTTCGCTTCGTTTTGAAACCGAAACCGAAACTCAACCTCCCCTACCGGTATCTTTCGTGAACATTCTTAGCGACTTCTTCCTCAATAGATACTGGTGACAAAAGTAGGGATGTAATCTTGTGTTAGTGGAGAGTTTTCTGGTGTTTTAGAGACTCTGACATGAATGCACGTATCACTGTAGTTACTGCCCTGAGCAGCGGCTGCTGCCGTTGACTCGTCCCCCCACACAGCACACACAGAGAGGGCTGTGATCTCAGCCGCTCAGAGCAGACTGACAACCATCACACCGTATCCAGACTGTAAAATTAATTCACCTTGGTTAAGCTTCTCTTAGGTTTACATTTGATTTATCCCGTCTGAAGCCAGTGTGTGACTTAAAAATGTTGCTTCTCCACCTCGGTCTGCCGTTTTCCTCTTGATTTGTTGTGTAACTGTTGTGTCTAACGCTGTTATGGGGACTTCTGCTGGAACGTCCGATGGTCCTTGAACGCACCTGACTTCAGTCGAGCAGCCAATAGTAATGTGGAAAACAGCTCATGGAGCACACATGTTTGTAGAAAGACCTCTGATTGGCTAACATCCAGCGTCATGCTCCTGGATTCCTAAATGTGTTTTACAGAGCCAGGAGAAGGAGAAGAGATTCACTGCCCACTCAGAACACTTTGGATTACAATATGCTCAAAGTAGATTATGGATTTTAGACCAAATGATGCCAAACGGCAGCTTTGAAGGTGCAATAAGTGTAATTTGAAAACAATTCCTGCCACCATCAGGTGACATATTACTGAATAAAACCAACACCTCCGCCATATCCGGTCCTGACCACTGAATGTACAGGTGACAATATTCTCTGCTACCCATGCGTGCCGATGTATATCATCAGCTTTACATGTGTGATGCATTCATGTGTGAAGACGTTTAAGTTAGTTGTAAACCTCACCGGTAGCACACCGTTTATCTGTTTGATGGGTGTTTGTTACCAGAGATGGCTTAGTTCAGGAAATGATCTGCAGTAAATAGGCTTATACTCACTCAACCGCTGAAAAATAGGCCGGCAATATTTATTAATGTATGTATAACTATGTAGTCTTGAAAAAAAAAAATCACATATTCCATGACAGCTAAGGACATGTTTCTTAACACTCAAATGTTTATTTTAGGTATTTAAGACTATTCAAACGTTGAAAATTCTACATTTAAGTCAGTCACTGACGTCTATCCCTGCTGCTCAGACTGATGTCCAACTATTTTCATTCTACAGTATGTACAATGTAAAACCACAGTTTGATACACTATAAGAGTAAATAACAAGTGAAACATTGATGATAGATGATGACGACGACTAATGTGCTGATCATTTCTGAATGCGGAAATGTAAGAAGTTAATAAAATCAGGTTTTCCACACAAACTCTAATCTGTCATTAGCATCGGAAGAAAAACAAGAGATTTTAAATGTAGCTTTGACAGAAAAATGTGGCCGATCTTCACACTGCAATAATCTTATCAAATCAACCTATTACAGTGGCGTTTCAAATTAAAAGTGTCTTTTTCATTTTCACGGATTTCAATGATATTTACAAGCGTTAGGAAAAGTCTACATTCCGTGATTTCTAGATATCCCCCCAAAAAATGACATCATGGTCCAGTCCACCTCCTTGGCTTCAGCCAACCTTCATTCACAGACTACACACTTTTGGTTAATTTACGCGCGGTGGGCGTGTTAGGGACCTGAAATATGCGCGAAAGGCACGTAACTGCAGGTGCATAAAATAGTGCTTAAGTCCAGACCGGAGAGTACGGCACTAAATCATTATGCTCAAGAGTTGCTTTTTAATAGAACTAGTACAGTGCCCGTCGAAAGTATGCATTCATGTGTGAGCATAAGGGGTATATTTGCGGGTCCAATTTTCCTTTTTTTGTTTGGTGTATTTTCCTGTAACATATGTTTTTTGGAGTCATGTGTATTTATGTATCTTTCTGTTGTCTTTTTGTGCATAAATGTTTGCTGTTCTTTATTGTTATTTAAATTTTTTTTGTAATGTATGTTTTTTGGGGTCATGTGTATTTTTGTATCTTTCTGTTGTGTTTTTGTGCATTTTTTGTACAATTATTGTTTTGTTGCCATTGTAGTGTGATTCAGAAGTCATTTTGTGTATTTTTTGTGTAAATATTTAGTTTTATGTATTTTTAGTATAAATATTTAGTTTTATGTATTTTTAGCATAAATATTTAGTTTTGTGTATTTTGAGCCATTTTCATATTTTTGTTGAATTTTTCTGTAATGTGTGTTTTTTAAGTCATCATTATGTGTATTTTTTTTATCTTTCTGTTGTCTTTTTTGCATAATTATTGTTTTTTGTTGCCATTGTAGTGTGATTCTGGAGTAATTTTGTGTATTTTAGTTTGTTTTTTGGGTGTAGTTTTGTGCATTTCTGTTGTCATTTTAGTGTATTTAGTTCAGTGTATTTTGAGTCATTTTCATATTTTTGTTGTTGTTTGGTGTATTTTTCTGTAATATATGTTTTTTCTCTCTCACGCATGCGCTGCAGAGAAATTTGTAGCTTTCAACACAGCAGCCACTGCAGTCAATCACTTCCATGTGAGGTCCGTCCGGTCTAAATAGCGTATGTTCAAACTAACAGTTTGAAACGACATCATCGCCAAATAAGGAACAGTAAAAAAATATTTTTCCTCAAAAGATAAAGTCCACGGGAGCGAGATCAGGGCCAAACTCAGCTGGCACGCACCGGAAGAGAGCTGTGCAGTGAAAATAGATACAGTGCCCGTCGGAAGTATGCATACATGTAGGAGCTTAAGTAGAGTTAATTATGTCCAAATGAGTATGTGTTTGAAGGTTGGATGTACAAAGAGGTGTACATACTCTGTGCTCTGTAGTGTTATTAAGGGGTTTATTTGCGGGTGCAAAATAAAATAGCGTGTGCGATTTCCCCGGTTTAATTCTATGGAACATGAACATGATAAATCTGTTTGTTGTTTTTTTTTTTAACTCACTTTGTATTTTTCTGTAATGTATGTTTTTTGGAGTCAATATCTGTATTTGTGTATCTTTCTGTTGTCATTTTATGTATTTTTTGTATAAATATTTAGTTTTGTGTATTTGAGTCATTTTCATATTTTTGTTGTATTTTTTTGTAATGTATGTTTTTTGGAGTCATGTATTTTTTATTCTTTCAGTTGTCTTTTTGTGCATTTTAGTGTTTTATTTTACTCATTTAGTATATTTAAATAAATAAATAAATACCGTCTGTGAAATTTTTGAGACGCTGATAACCAAACTCCATAGTGATTGTAGCGCCAATCAGAAAAGTAACAAAAACTGCGCAAACCGAGAGGTCAGAGCTTAGCTTCCATGCACGGCATGACACTGAATCTGCAGTTTTCCAAATGGAGTATTGAACAGGTTGAGGTCAATACTGACTCTAGTGAAACGCGTTATTGAACAACAGTTATATGGTTTAAACAATGGGAAACGTGTCTGCAAAAGACTCACCAGTGGCTGACGGTTTCAAATGATCTATTCAGAGAGCTCCCGTGTCTGAGAAGCTAACGATAGCATGGCACAGGAGGAAGTGGAGTCGGCAGTGGCTCACGCACACGAACATAACATTAGGCCCAATAAGTGAGACTTAAGAGCTTTGCTAGTTTATCAGTGCAAGCACGGCTGCTCAGATGCTCCTCTCCCCTCTCCGGTATAAAACTATCTTCTTCTCTCTCACTCGTGTTAACAGTCCATGTCTGCTTGGCTGTGTGCGCAGTGATTGGCTCTGGCTGCACACGTGACTCTTGCTCGAGTGAGGAGCTGTTCAGTGAAATAGATATAGATGGTGAGCTAACACCCCCTCACAACCTGAGGTCAAAAGTTGAATAGGTTTCATTTCGGGGCCGTCCAATAGTGAAATAATAATAAAATAAACATTTTGAAATTACCAAATTACTCCAAAATAACAGATACACACACTTGGGGTATTTGGAACCCGTTGACCGAGTTTCAGGTCGAACTTGCACCGTGTCGGGGAGATATTTGCTCCACACACACACACACACACACACACACACACACACACACACACACACACACACACACACACACACACACACACACACACACACACACACACACACACACACACACACACACACACACACACACACACAGACCTCCCTTGAATTATAGTATAGATTCTGAGCAAAATGTTGTAGTTGGACAAAGGGGGTACTTACATTCAGAAATAAAAGAAAGGGGGGTACCAAAAAAGTTTGAGAACCACTAGTGTAGACTGTGTTGAAGGATTTTCTGATAATGATTACCATATATTAGCTCCGTGGGTCCAGTTTTAGACTGCAATGAACTGTCAGTCTGGCAGTGACAGTTAAAGTTTTTGCAATTTAAAAAGTAAAAGCCTTGATAACTTTTTTACATTGAGTTTGAAACTTTAAAATAACAAGGTCCTGACGCCAATATTTTCTGTCCAACTGCATTTATTTTGGTAAAAAAAAATGTTTAAAGGTATAAAATGATACCATAAATAGAGTACTTTACAATGTATGTATGTGAAAACCATTACTTATCTGTAATTTATTCTGTTATTTAAAGTAACAAAACATCATCTGGTACGACTGTCGGGCCACAACTGCTGTTTTGAAAACAATTTAAACTCGGGGTGCACCGATGCAATTTTCTAGCCGCTCACCAATTATTTTATTGTAAAACATTCAACAATATCCACGAAATGATACAAACTTGTTGTTTTATCTGCACATGAGGCAGTTATCTTGCCAAAAAATAAAATGCATAGCAGTATTTTGGTTTAACAAATTAAAATCACAGTGTTTGGGGTAGATAATAAAATAATATTCTACAGAACAAACTAAAAAACATCTTAAACCACCAACAAAAAATAAATAAAAAAAAATATCAATCTAAAAATAATCTGCAACAGTTTACAAGATAAAAGTTCCTAAAAATGTAAATATTCAACAAAATAATAAAGTGCATCATGTGTAACATTTTCAAATGTCAACGTGTAATGACTGAATGAACATTGCACAGGTTAGTTGTTCTCACACGTATTACAGTCACTTGTTCAACAGTGGAAGCTTTTTATTCATGTACAAAGCCATGAAATCCATCGTTTTCTTCATAGTCGCTTTGCTTTTTTCACTGCTCATAAGCTCTAACAGCACTCCACTGGCTGTTTGCTCCGTTAGCTTTAGCATTAGCTTGATTTCTAGCTTCAAATGCTCTACACTCAGCGGTGTGGTGGTGTCTTATAGTGAATGAGGTAGCGTTTTGTTTGCAGCTCCACCAGAACTTATTTCCGCGTTACAGGAATTACAAATTGTGAACCTTTGCTCTCTTTTTTGTGTCCTACTGCCAACCAGCGGACATGATAAGCTAACCGTGCCTCCATGACTGTTGTTTATATCCTGTGTAGCAGAGGCATGGGCACGCATGCATATGCGCACATGAACATGTTGGCGGGTCTGTCAGTCATCTCACAACAGAAGAGGACTGCTGTGACTTTATGTCCGACTTTATGACAGACTGTAAGATGTTTGCGGAGGTAGAAAAGATGAGCGGAAAAGATCGGTTTCATATGCAAAGATCGGCCGATCGCTGATCCCCCAAAATAAGGAAAATCAATACCAATCGATCGGTGCATCATTAATTTAAACTACTCTTAATTAATTTAAATGTATTTTCAGCCTCATTTGGCTTTTGACGTTTGTAGTCCTGTATACAATTGGAAGGTATTTATCTTTCCATCATAATATTCGAGCAAACTTTGTCCTATTATGCCCATTTCATTAAATATCATGCAGTGGAAATCCTTACAAGTTCTTGACCCTCCATCCATCCATTTCCAGGACATCATTGACCCTTCAAAGTCAAATAGATTTAAATTGAATATATATGATATTAAAAATGTTAAATAAAATAAAAAAAACATATTCAAAAGCATCTTATCGCATCGATCGTGTTGTATGGAGAACTCAACTCTACTGTGCACACAAACACCCGCAGACCGTATAAGCCAAAAATGCATTATTTTCAAGGTTTAGGACTTTAAAAACAGGATTGGATGCATGGAGATGAAAGAATTAGCATATATTTAAAACACAATACAAGCACAGGCTACAAAGGGTTTTTAATGTAGTGTGGGAGCAAAGGCATTTAAACCACACACACACACACACACACACACACACACACACACACACACACACACACACACACACACACACACACACACACACACAGTGACCCTCCTTTCACGAGAGAAAAAACACGGGAGACTAGCTGTGAACCTATAATCAGCTTATTTTTCCACAACTTCATAGTTCCACAAGAGAGTCGTCCCACATCTCGGAGCGCCGGCTGGAGGAAATAAAGCAGCAGCTTTGATCCACGCCACAGAGTACAAACATCTAAGGTGTGGAGTGGACATGGATTTGTTATTTGCACCATATAAAATGACAGAGGGATATCAGAGGACGAAGGAAGTGGAAAGTATCCACCGTGACCTCCAGGTCAGCTCCACGGCTCTGCCATTTGACCAACCATTTAACTTCCTATAAATTACTCACTGTCAATGAGTGTGGATGCACATCAGCTAGTGCATATGTGTGTGTACCTGTGCACGAGAGTGTGACAGTGATCTATCTGTGCTGTGATAAATTCATCATGTGCACGTGACCTACAGATTAAATCACCTCTACAAGGAAACTGATTACCTCTTTCCTGCAAAAAAGGTTGCAGATACACAAGAGCACACACACACATACACACACAGTGCATGTACGTCTTCAGCTTTATCAGGAAAGGTCAGGGAATGGTCGTTGTACTCTGAACTCAACTATCAGTTACACAGACAAGGGGATGATTTAGCCGTGTGTGCTAGCATGGTTGTGTTTTGTGTGTGTTTGTGGCTGCTGACACCTGGTCTATGTCAGAGTAGCCCCCTGCTAATGCCCCCTCAACATTCGTCTACCACTTGCTCATAAATCACCTGTCAGCATCAGAACAGATCGAACCAGAGAGAAGGAAGACAGGAGGAGCTGAAAGAAGAGTTGTAATGCCTCTTTTTAAGCCGTCACAAAGTCGCACCAGTGACAACTTATTCTGCAAACAGGCTTAATTCATAGCACAAACCACGTTAAAAAAAGATTTACCACACGACAGGTACACTGCATAATCGTGCTGTCATAATGCAAAATTATGACAAAAAAATCAGCAAAGCTATAACTATTGTGCAACTAAGAATAAAAAAAGAAAGTGCTTCAAAAAAATTAGGGTGGAAAAACAAGAAAAGTTTTGCTGAAAAATTACGAGGCTTCAAAAAAATTCAGCGTAGTTATTTAGCAAAAAAAAAATGAAAAAAATAGAAAGATAAGAAAAGAGTAGGAGGAGAGCTCCAGGAAGCAGAGAGGATTAATGTGGCTGACAGTCAAATGAGGAGACGAGAACAAGCGCAGCATAACACCCCCAATAATGCCAGAGATTATTACCAACATAGTGCTGCACTGCAGACACGCACAGTGACACATACTGACAAGCAAACGGTAACTAAAAGGGGGATATCTGTCCTTCAGGAAATGCTGGGATCACACAAATTGATTTTAAAAATCATATTTTAACAAGCCAAAAAAAAAGGTTGAGCTGCGAGCAGGGTGTTGTTGATAATGTGGAAAAAACAGCCAGTGTTGACATCAGCATACAACCATTCTAGTCCATTTAATAAAACGAGGTTGATCAGTTTAAAGTGACCCGAGGTATCACCGGTAGAAAATAAGCTTTAACACTATGACTCTACCAAGACCTATGTGTGAGAAGAGTGTGATTTATGGAGCTGTTATGACTGCCCAGTTGAGCTGCTAATGTTTTCTAATGAGGCATAGCCTCCAACTCAGCACAACAGGCTAAGTAACACAGACAATTGGAGACAGCAAATGTTGCATCGCCGCAGAGAAACAGAAACAAATGATTGAACCGAGTCCATCTACGTCCAGCTGCTGATGAGGCAGCAGGAGTGTTTGTACACAGCATAAATGCCAACTAAAATGTCAGTCCCATTAAAAATGTACAGTTACCACATACTGTAGACCAATCCTATTGATGGAGAAGTTGCAGAATCAACAAAAACTGACAGTTGGTAAGGTATTGGTAGCTTTATTTTTAAGTAAGTAACACAAGCAGGAGATTTGAATATTGAGAGTCTTGGTCTAAAATTAAATAAAAACATTACGGGCTGAGTTGGCTTTTGTTTCACCAGGTTTTTTAAAGAACATTCAGTAAATTGAGTCTTTATTAGAGTGAGGTCTTTGAATGTATTCAAACATTTGAAGATGAGCTATTCCAAACATCAGTAAAGTGTTTTTTTCCCAATGAAATGTCATTAGATTTAAAATGAAGGGCCTCGGATTTCCCGCATTCTTGGAAAAAAGATGGGTTCTGTTTGAACATTTTCTAATTCTAGCGAGGATTTTTATATTTTGAATGTAGTAAATTTCCAAGAATTAAAGCAAAAATTACAACCACTTGGGTTTTCAATTACTTTAGAAATTTGTCCCCTAACACTTTGGCATAAAAAATGCATTCAGAAACTCTATTAGGCAAGTGAACACAGCAATCTACACAGAAATGCTGCACAGTAGAAATCAGAGGCGCTTAGAAAATTTACATCAGGCTCTTTGCATTCTCATCCAGACAGTTATTAGCACAAGGTGCTAAAGCCAACATCTGCTGTAGTGCAAGCATGCATCAGTGCCCACGGCATGAGTGACTTGCATATGTGGGGAGAAAGC
This sequence comes from Gouania willdenowi, assembly GCF_900634775.1. NCBI lineage: Eukaryota > Metazoa > Chordata > Actinopteri > Blenniiformes > Gobiesocidae > Gouania > Gouania willdenowi. The sequence continues at coordinate 15,312,503 of NC_041044.1, forward strand.
GCTGATGCGGAGGCCTGTATTGGGATTTTAAAGGGATGCCTGCAGTCTAGATTTGTCTCTTATTGAAAATGTGTCATGAAGAGGAGAATCAGCCTCAGCAGACTTAGGAGGGGCAGAAGCAGAAGAGGAAGATAATTTGCACTTTCAAAACTGCAAGTTACTGTCTTGCTCCAGGGGTATTTCCAAGTATAATTTAAAGGAAATGGGATGTTAGATAGAGGTAACTACATAGAACAGGAATAAAACAGGCATTATTTTATGGTTTCCTAAATAACATGATGACAATCAAATTACAATTTATTAACCCTGGTTTATTTTATTTACAAAAATATGGAGTCTACTTCCCAGCTCCCTACTCATGTGTGCACATTTATTTGATTTCAGTTGATTAGGATGTTGTGAATCCTTACCAAAAACACTACGAAAGTCTTGCAAAAACTTTTTAGTAGATGTGTGTCAGCAGTGTGCTAACAGTAGTTAGTGTGGGCTTAAAGGTTAATAGTCTTCACAACATAAATAACAGAAGGACTCCTTTAGCAGGTCCAATCTCCAGAATGTGCTGAAGTCTCAGAGTACTTCTGCGACTGGATCCCTGGTGTAGTGAGGATCTTTAAAGTAATTGTACAGTTTTTTTTCTGTGGGTTTAACTGAGTCCAAGCTGCAGACTTAATGGCCTTGTCAGATACTTTAGCAAGAAGCCAGGTGTCCAAAATTACCACAAGTCAACAACGGTTTTCAACAGATTTATGTTCCGCTGGTACGACTTCCAGATGGTCAGTATGGCTCGTTACCCTGCTGTTGGTGGTTGAATCAATGTACAGCAGCTCTGCGTGGCTTTCTTAAGTCTGGTTTGAATGCCAGCCCTCTCGTCTGTCTCCCTGCATCAAAACTTTGATTAGGTAGAACATCATACAATTTAGCTCCAGATATTTGTGACTGAATTATCTGCACCTTCTGTGTACTTTAGGTAGTAATTTACATATAAAAATGATACATTAGTGCAAACCCCGCAACTCTTAAAAAGAGCAAGTGGGCCAGAAAATGGACGGAGGCCAGAATTGCAGAATTTGTAATGGGTTTAGTAAGACTTGATACTAACACATTCACTCCAAAAACAGTTCGTCTTTATTTAAAGACCTAACAGGAGGAATAAATGGGTTTATTAACTAAGTTTAGGTTACTTAACGCTCCTGTGTGATTGTAGACTAGCTAATGGGGATGCACCGAATATTGCAAGAAAAAACCACATTCGGCCTTCGGTTTAGTGAGTTAAAATCAAGGCCGAACAGTAGCGTGTGACGCTATGACGCAATCAAACAACGTGCAGTAATTTTGAGTTGCGCGTTGCTGCAGGAGCACAAACACAACAGACTCTCTCCTTACCACGCTCTGTCACCGTGTAAAAGTTGGAAACTGTCCAATTCCACAACCGTGTTCGTTGTTAGCGCTTTGAACCACAAATCCGTAAACATCCCCATCATTTCCTCCTTACACTACACCAGGTGTCACTACATAGGCTGGTGTAGCATTAGCACGGAGTGCTAACAGCTGATGTGTGTAAACAATGGGTCCGTGGCTCCAAGCAGTGACTCCCAACACAATCGGCAGCAGAAAAAGTAGTGCAGTTTGCATTTACATATATGGCAATAAAGTATAATATATATTCTATATTAAACCGCAGTGTTGTTTTAGCTGTTAGATAGTTGGAGAGGGAGAAGCTCACATTCTAGGAGGCGTGTTAGGTGTCACCTGCCAACGTGGGTAAAATCCAACTGTCCCGTTTGGAGCTGACTTTGTTTTTACAAAATGTGGAATAACAAGGGAGGGAGGAAACCGAAATTTTTCCAACTTTGTCCCTCTGACTAAGGCTAAGGGATGTATATCACTGTTCATCATACCTCCCCTTTAATGCACTTTGTTTTATTTGAAGAGTTAGTATAAATGAAAAACTTTGTTGTGCTTTTTATGAAAAGCAAAGGCTATTGGAATATTTAATATAATGTCATAATAAAATGTCATAATATTCAATAAACATTTGCTTTCTTTAAAAAAACATATCTAAAAAGGTATTCTAGGCTATTTATTAACTATTTAAAAAAATAGTGAAAAACAACAAACGCATTCGATATTCGGCCAAGCGTTTATATTTTATTCGGCTTCAGCCTCAAATTTTTATTTCGGTGCATTCCTACTAGATAATGCTAACTGTTCGACCTGTTTTATTCTAAACACTTTTAGTTGTGGTGGATTTCCAACTGTTCAATGATGCGTGCCCTGAATTGGATTTGAACCCATTTCTCCAGTATGCCAGGCAGGAAGACTTCTAACAGGTCAAACAGAGGAAGAAGACAACCCAGCTACCAGAACAAAGACAAGGAGAGGTGGTCCGAGGCTAAAGGAAACTCGGTTTTCTACGGCAGAGACAGAGACATGATCAGGGCAACAAGTTGATGTTTTGAGATGTGCTGAGGCTGCAAGGCGTGTGTTTAGTAATGAAAGGGGATGGTTCTGCAAAGCGCATATCAAGGCTTGGGTCATTTAGGGGAGGAGTGAAAAATGCTGACATCTAAAGCATCGCTGCCCAGCTGTACTACTAGACTGCTTCAGGAAGTGGTCCAGAGTTTGTCCCGAGGTTTGTCTCCAATATAAACCCCTCAGGCTCCATTCCAAATGTGGGATTTTGTGCACTGTTTGGATAGAGTTTATATAGTTTGGATTGCAGAGCTGGAAAGCGCTTATACAGTTTGGAAATAAATTGGAGAGTTTAGGGGGAGAGAGAAAGTTTGAAAAGTATGGATGCATGCATTAAACGAGTGAGTACTTTATTGTATGTCACACAATTCAGCACTGAATAAAATACTCCCTGTTCTGTACATCATTCCACAAGCAGTTCCTCTGTCCTCTACCTAATTAAACAAATGGTGGCCTTGTGGTCAGACAAGAGGGCTGTAAAGCCAAAGCGTCTGGGCTCAAATCCAGTGGGAATAATTTTGGGAAGATTTACACACCCTGAATACATTAAAATAATAATTCATTATACACGTGTGATAATTACGTAGATAAATTAAATGGTCACACATTCTTTGTAATTCACAGTAATTCCCCAGAGCTACGAATACAAAGATTCAATGCATCACCACATACTGTATTATGTGGTTAAAATGCAGCTGCCTGTGATTATACACCTGGACAGTAGTTTGAGTGTGCAGATGAAGCTTTGACAGATGAACCCTTTCTTTTGTCGAACCAATTAGCTCAAGTGGTGTGATGCTTCATGAGGCTCACCGTCACTACCGAAAAGAGAGAAAATGCTGTAGAGTCAGACTAGCAGTGACAACAATCTGGCAAAGAGCGAGTGATCTGCAAGGGCTTCTACACTGAGTATAGATTACTTTTGAGGATTCAGGTGTGCTGGAGTAAAATTTGCTATTTCTGCATAGGTTTTGATGATCAAGTCCTTTTAAAATCATTCTAGTCTGAACGTAGTGCTAGAAATCAAAAGAGTTTAACACGCTTAGTTTTGTACTTGATTTTCCAAGTGATTGATTTCCATCTCCTTAGTACCGTAGGTACTGTTTGAGCCACACCCACACCCTACAGGTGGTATTAATAAAAACCAAGAGAAAGAAGCCTGAGCTACTAATGTCTGCACCTGACATCTGTAAGTCTAATATAGTTATTAGAATCTACGTCATGTGACTAATGTAACCTCTTATGACCCATGAGTTATTGGAGGTTACATCAGGTTACATTTACGTCTTATAAACTGATGATTATAAATAGCAAATGCTTACACGGTTGTGAATTTGTGAAAAAAGTTATCAAAGTGGATAACAGGTGTGGTGGCTGTTTATGAGTCAGGCATTACAGATCTTACATCACATCAACAGCTGGCTGCATAACACATCTCACTGGTAATACTGATGCAACTGTCAGAGAAGCTGAAGGGGGATGAATGAAGAGTAGACACAAATAGAAAAAGGGACAGGAGAAGGTGGATGATCAGTTATTAGTAGGAGAACCAGGCAGAGCCAAATCATTCAGGCATCAAACGGTCTGTCTGGCTTAATTCTAACCCTAACCATCACACACACACACACACACACACACACACACACACACACACACACACACACACACACACACACACACACACACACACACACACACACACACACACACACACACACACACACACACACACACACACACACACACACACACACACACACACACACACACACCTCTTTGTCTATGCCCTACAGCAACAGATGCTAGCAGATGCAGTCTTCCTTCACCTCATCATCTTTGAGACTCCTTCTTGGGTTCTCCTCCTTTGTCTCCTCTATCTTTGTTATCTTTCTGGCCTGAGCGATAAAATGCCAGTCATCCTTCGCTCTGCTTGTGAACAACAAATGAGGGTACAAAAGTGTAAGAGGAGACCAATGGGCAAATGGGTTTGGTAAAAGAGAAAGGGAGAAAAAGAGAGCAACTGAGTGTCTAAAAGAGGGAGAAAGGCAGCAGCTATTTGACAGCGTCAGAGGTATAAAGACAATACAGACAGCTCATTCATCTCAATGGATCAGATAGCAGTCCCCCTAGAGTGCATGGTCACACACACATATAGGCAGAGACACAAAGTGGCAAACGGCAAAAACACACAAGCGGCAACCACAAACCAATTCAGGGTTAAAAGTATAAAAAGCCCCAGAGGGTTGGAAGTGCTGGAGCTAGTTGGAAGAGACAGACAAATGGTTAAAGCTAACGGTTTTTCATACAAATAGCTTTGGAGTGCGAGGGCTATCTCCCCCCCCCCCATTTTTTCCACGTGCTATGTGCCAGGGAAAGAGACAGACAGACAGAAAGGGAAAGTCAGAGAGCCCTTGCATGAAGCAGTTTTCAGTTTGACATCACAAGGGAGCTGTTTTACACACACACACACACACACACACACACACACACACACACACACACACACACACACACACGCACGCACGCACACACACGCACACACACGCACACACACACACACACACACAGACCATTGTGGAACTGCCAGCCTTAACAGTTGCTCTCCGTGGAGAGTTTATAATGGGTATGAAAGATGTAGACGCACAGTGAAAGCTTGGAACTGTCAGCGCGTCCTGCTAATATCTGATTAGGCTTGCCACTCTGACCCAGCCAGCCATATTTTCAATATTTATTCAAGATGTCCTATGATCCTTTGTGAAGACTGATCAGTTATATTAACAGCTAAACTTAGACCTCTATCAAACTCGTAAATGTAATATTTTTGCTGCTCTAAATCTGCAAATAAATCAACAATGGAAAAGAAATAGAAAGCATCCTACAGTGCATTAGTGTCTGATTCCATGTGGCATGCTTCACATGAACCTCATTGGCTACGTTTACATGGGAGCTTTAATTCCTCTTTAAAGCAGAATAAAAGTTAATTCCTCTTCACTTGCCTGTGGCGATGACGTGCGGGTGACGACATAATCCAAGATGGCAGCGGCCCGAACTCCAGCCTAGACTAATTAATAAGAGCCTTAGAAGACATGGAAATAATGAAAAGAGTGGATGGACAGAGGCATAAACATGCGGACTTTCACACGAACACACACGAACTTATTAAACACACACGGACCTCGGTAAACATAGTAAACGCAACAGGCTTCACCGGACAGCTGGCACTAGGACCCGGAGGTGGAGTAAATACGTCCCTGTACTGCATGTACAGGCTGTAATATCACCAGTTTATTATTTTACCTGTTGTTAGAGCTACTATCTTTACCAGGAAGCAACTATTTATTCCTGGTGATTGTTTTCCAGAGGTTTACTGGGCTGTTTACCAGTGTTTACTACCCATCTCCTTCTGCTCCGCGGTCCAAATTGAAACCGTGTGTTATTGTTGAGCTGCTGATTCAAAACTACAATCAAAATAAAGGTGAAAACAGTTTTCACGTGTGGTCTTCTGTGTTACAGCCGACAATAAAAGGTTGGTTGTGTGTTTTTCCTGATAGACGTGATATGTTCATCATGTTCATCCCCTGTCCAATGAGAGCCTTCCCAATCCCCAGACCTAAAGTGGAATTAACTAAAGCGAAATAAACCTGTTTTCCATGTAAACCAAGTTCGGGAATTACCATCTCCATGTAAACACGAAGCAGAACACTTTAATTCCAAATGATTTAATTCGGAATAAATAATTCCGAATTAAAAAACAACATGTAACCGTAGCCACTGTCTGTGTGTGAAGCCTAATCTAACTACTACACCAAATTGTTAACCAATAATCTATAAGCTGCCTCATTAGGCTCCAGTACCTTTTGTGCTGTAACACTAAGTATGATAGTAATCAAAAATGTGTTGTATGTACAGTTGGTGTCAGGTTGGGGAATGCTGCCCTAAACTACAAAAACCTTTTTTTCCCTGTTGGTTTATTTTTAAAAAAATGTTTTGAGTAAAAAGTGGATTAAGTACTGGTCATCAAATTTAAATAGCTTTGTAGCATTTATACTCTATTAGAGTTTTTTGGCTGAACATGAATGTCAAGATGAGGCTAAAAGTACTGATAAATGGGTTTTTAAAAGGAGAACCATGCAGTGAGACAATATCATATAATGTACCTGAACAGCCTAAACTCTGCTTCAGTAGATAATATTAGGCCACATTTCCATCTTACAATTGCTGAACAGTATGCAAGCAAGTAGTTCTTGGGGAAAATGACATTACCTTGTGGCTCAGGCAAAAAAAGAGTGGAAAATGATGACAGGACTCAAAAGCTAATGTGAAATCTCAAAGGCTTTAGAATTGATCATATGGAAACAGGTCTGGGATTGATGAAAAGCTACTTTAAATTCAATTCATGCATCTCACCAACTTATAAGAGAATTGTACTATAAGCTCAGTGAAAATGATACAGTATGTGAAAAATATTATGAAGTACAGAGAAGTGACTTTCTTTTGTTTGTATTGACTTAGAATGGAAATAATAGTTGCTTTATCTATCAACCTAAAAATAAGTAATCAAATATTCACAATTCAAACAGCCACACCTTGGGAAATTAGTGTAATATTCTGTCTAATGATGCCATAGTTGCTTAATTGACGTGTACCAACTGTCACTATGGTTACAGTAGATGTTGGAGGAAAGATTAGCATAGAGAGCTCGCCACCTGTTCATACGTGCTAAGATAAACGAAACAATTTAGGACTGCTGTTAATGGAAACAGCTGTCAAAGCAGGGATGAAGCCCTCGTATTTTCCTTTCAGCAGTCAAATATTAGTTTGCACTAATTGCTTTTGGCTTGTGAACCATTCATATAGTTTAAGAAGCACACAGGGATCAGCAATGAGAGAGAGAGAAAAAGGAGAGAGCAAATCTCTTCCTACACCCGACTCTGCCAACCACCTTAATGAGGAGTCCACGCATTATCTCTAAACACGGTGGGACACTCATCCTCACCCATGTGGAAACACACTCAGACACACTTCAGGTTGTCTGGGCTCTGATGAGATAATATTGATGGCCAGCATTAAAGTCTGATGGAAAGTTTGCTGTTTGAACTGAAGCTGAAAGGTTAGATCTGATCCAGGTGGCATCAACTGTTATGGGCCCCATTCTTGGGACAAGCAGAACAAGTCATCTGAGCCAGTGGAAAAGTGCACATATAAACTTAGAAAGTCATTAAATTTGCCTGAGTGAAGTTGTGTTTAGCTGTAGCGAGATGAGCAGCCAAGCTTAGCCTTGCTTAGTTCTTCATCCGTACAAATCTCCTCCTCATCTCAACATGTCATCTTTCAACCTCTCCCACTTTTTCCAAACGCTGCTTTGACAGCTCAGCCTCCAAACCCTTACTGATGCTCTTTTTCCATGTCTAAGATCCCTTGCTTTGTGTTCACCATACACTGCATGTCAAATATACAAGAGTCTAAGATAAAGGGCATATCAAAGAAACCAATAAATTGGTGTCTGCAGCTATGTCTAAAAAAGATTGCCAAATAAAGCCATACATTAGTAGGTATTTGTTCAAAAGTAGTATCCTTTGAGGCAAAACACACACACACACACACACACACACACACGCACACACACACACACACACACGTTATTCTGTGTGTATGTGTGTGGGTGAGTGTGTGGGTTTGAGTGTGGCTCAGTGATGTGGACTAAAGCCGCATGAGGGATATAAAGAAAGTTATTAAAGAATTTTGACTCTTAAGACCCTTTAATACTTTGAATGGGACGCTGACCAAAGGTTAATGTTTGTGCGTGTATGTGTATGTGTGTACGCCTGTGAATTTAATACCATTTTATCATGTGAGTGAGACCACCAAAAACTGAGCACATCAGTAACTGAAGTAACTCAAACTAACTTGGACAACTTTTAAGTCGATGCTGCAACAAACACTGTCAAAATTAGATTGTAAAGAATGTCCCACATCATTGAGAAATCTATTGTACTACTTATATAATACTTCACTATACAATACGTTCAGTAATATCACAGAAGTTATGCTCGGGGCTTTTAGATTCACATTTCAGCTGGGCAGAGAGCAATAGCAGGAAGAAAAATGGAGACAGTAAAACCAGTTGGGGAAGTGGAGGGTTATGGGTTCATAATGTATCAGAGGACTTTTTGATCAGCCTATTGTGGGATTAACAGAGCACTAGATCAATACAATTGCTAATAGACGCATTGATCTGCATCTGCTCTTGCCTGCTCCACATCTTGATACTCAAATACACAGAAACGTACATGCATCGCACACCCTCAGAAAGGCTTAGATATGCACACACCCTGAAGATATCATAAAAGCTGTAATAGTCTCTGACATCAATTGTTATGGGAATGTCATTGTCAGTAACATTGGTTAATATGCTGAAATCATCAAACACACACAATTAGTTCTTCAATAAAGCCATCTACAGCCGGAGAGCGCCAACCCTTAAGTACGATGTTATGGTTAATAAACAGCAAGTAGCTCAACATAAAGGGGACATGCACATGCTTTGACATATGCAGATACATTGAGATTCATTGAAAGATGCAGAATATTTGCAGCATGTCCCAGAGTAACAAAAAATAGCAGGATGTCTTAATAGAAAGCCAACAAATGCTGCTTGATCACAATAAATAACTGGAAATGATGGCAGGTTTTATTGTGATTAACGACTAACCTTGAATTTTCCTGTCATAGTAACAACAGTGTATGTGAATCAGAACAGCAAAATCATGCGTTTGCTAATTTTGGTGATGCATGAATGAAGCTACACACAGACAGGGACAGAAACATTGGTTTCAATATGCAAACTGAGTTAACCAAGGTCGAACCTAACTGAACGTACCTTGTGCATAGTTAGTCCTTTCACTCTGCACCAGTATCAGAATCTGAATATTGTTGGTTGCAAGGTTAGTGTGAAATAAAGCACCATTAGATAATTACTCTGTGCATGGTTTTAGCACGACCCACACAAAAAAGACGTTAATTCATTCAAACAACAAAAAAGAGAGAAAAAAGAGCCCTGAAAGGCAAGATAATAATTACTAACAATAAGAACAATACAATAAGGCACACAGCTAGCTTGCATCTGACATCAAACCAACAGCATTGGAAATAAAGGCAAGAGAAAGAGTGAAGTTTCACCTGGAATGTTGGCAGAAAAGCTTCATATACTGTACAATTCAGTTCCTTTTTAAGCTCAGTGATTACCGCTTCCTGCGCTACGGGAATAAAAAGGCAGGCTGAACACAATTCCATTCAGCTCCTTTGGAAATCAGCACACAAGCAGTCATCAACAAACGTGCGCACTTCACGCAATCCATCTCACACACAGTCAAGAAATAGCTCCCAATCACATACCTCTCCACTGATTTGATGAAAAGAAAAAGCAATTTATTAAGTTGCCACTTAGGGGCTCGACTCATACTAAACTGCTACACCGTCTACTAACACACGCACGCACACACACACCTCTTGCAAATAGGAGATGGTGTCTTGTCCACTACCAATTCCGTCATTTACCATTTCATTCAGGTACAGGCACTAAAAAGGCTCCCAAATGAGCATCATCATGAGTCTTATGAGTAAAACAACTAATGAAAGTTGTAATTTGATGTGATTCAAACTGACACAACCAATCCCTGTCTGTGTCCACACACACCAGCTGCTCGGAGGGCGGCTCAGTTGCTATAGCTACCCGGAAAGACAGCCAACTTTTCATGACAGGTCCTAAACTTTCCTCTGACCTCTTCTCTTTGTTTCAACCAGGCTTAACAATCCTCCAAGCAATTCTTTCTGGGCTGGTGAAGAGGGTTCAGACAGGACTCTGTGTCTAATGAATGTTTGTATCTGTGCACTACATCATCATGTACTATTCTGACACTTCTTTTTAATCTAATTCAGAACTCTGAGAGAATAAAGGTATGCAAAGAGGCATTAATGTGGAAGACATAGTGAGAGATGAAGGCACTCAAGCAGAGAAACAACAATTCAAATGTGGTGTGGTCTTCCTGTGGTTTCCTTTAAATACCACTTTTACAAACATTTATCTGGTCAAATACAATGAGTTGTTCAGTCATGTAACTAACACAAACCTCTGTAAGCCATTAACATGCAACACACATCTTGGCACAAGTCTATACATGTACGTACATACATCCATGCATGTATCCATAAACTAGGCTTTTACGGAACATTAATACATAATGATACATACCGGCACACTCCCATATTCAGGCAGAGAATTTTCAAACTTAATTCCACTAATACAGTCTCAGTATTTACAACCTACATGAGTAAACGTGGCCCAGCTTAATTAGATTAAACAAGAGAGAGAGAGAGAGAGTGTGTGTGCGTATGTGTTTACATCCATGGAACAACAGGTGAGGCAGCATTAGCAAGCATAAAGACAAAGTGGGGGGAGAGAAGAGGGAACGACAAGGCTTTCTTCTGTATTCAGGGAGGTGGTGTAGATCGTTAGCTAAATAAATTAGAGGCTTGCGGCGGTGGATATCACACTGCCATATGTCAGAGAGGAAAGGGGAGGGAGAATGAGGAAATGAAGCATGGGGAAGAAAACAGAAAAATCAGGTTGCTTCTGCAAGTGTGAATAAATACATACAGATGGCCAAACACGTTAGATGAAGCCTTGAGCGAAAGAAAATGTTGGAATGGAGGAAAAATCAAGACAAAAGGTTGAGTGGGGATGAGGACTGGAGCTAATCCAGTGGAGTTGATCTTAGACCAGAATTAAGCACAGACAGGCAGGAGTTCCAAAGTGTGAGACAGAGATGAATAAATCAGTATTATACAGTACATTTAGAAAAAAGCTTTGGCTAAGGTGTTTGGTGACCTCATTGCTGGCAACAGTTCCCTTTTATTAGAATCAAAGTCCCTATAGAAACCCTGTACAACCATGCACACACTTCAGCACAGCTCATAAAAACACACCTTTTATTGAATCTCAAGACCAAAATTAAAAATATCTAAATAAAAGACAAAAAAGCATTCACTGCAAACAAAGGCTGAAATGCAGTTTCCACTGCAAGAATCCAAAGCTCAACCAGCAGAGTTAGAACAGAAAGCTGTGCACTTATCCATTTACAAACAAGACACTGACCAGGCACCCCTTGAATACTGGGGCAAGTAATCGAGAAAATACAACGCAGCATGAGAGAGATAAGTAAACTGAGTGGATGAAGTGCATGAGCAAAACCTGCAAAAAGCATCTATGAGTATCCTCTGCATAGCACATATTAAAGTTATTAGTTGAAACTAGTGAGATGTGCACACTGTATGAGTCAAACGACCATTAAAACACTGCTGAACATCAAGGTATCTCCTCAATGATGAATCAAAGAAAGCAAATCACACTGAAAAGAAGCAAATGACCACTGGAATCAATTTTGTGGCAAAACATTTATTTCTTTTAACACACTAAACAACTAACACTTTTTGGACAATAAACAGCCCAACATGCCAATAGGCAGTAGAATAATTAATATCAATGAGATCAACAATCACTTTAAACAATTGCTAATACTATACAAAAGGCAATAAATATTATTCACGGAAACTGGCCAGGCCTTATAGCGTCTACCAGGTGAGTATACAGGAAGATGTTGAAAGAGACAAATAAAAGGGACAACGTCAACCTATTTCTAAATAAAACATAGTGAAGCTCTCAAAGCTTCACTATGTTTTATGATACTGTTTATGACTGAGAGGTAGATTTTAATACATTTTTATGTTGATTCCAAACTGTGTTAAACGTGTTAACGTTTCCATTGTTGAGTTTTAAGCTCTGTTTCATGGCATAGTGGTGGTTGACAAATACCAGCAGAGGGGAGTGGTCATAGATGTGGCAATACTGACTGTAACATCGGGAAGATAGAACAGAAGAAAATTGAAAAGTACAGAGGGCTTAAAGAACAACTGGGAACAACTGGAGCAGATATAGAAGGTCTAAATCCACTTGGTCCTTGGGGTAGTAGGAGCACCCGAGGCAGCGACCCACAACCTGGGAGAGTGGCTACAACAGATTCCAGGAACAACATCTGAAGCATCAGTCCATAAATGTGCAGTACTAAGAACAGTTAAGATACTGAATAACTACTTATAGTCTTTCTTATAGAGGAGCCAAGCTTGAGGAGTTCACTTTTGTTAAGATTGTTGGCTTCATTAAGTTCACAAATGAACAGCAAAAAAATGATGTGTAAGGGCTTCAATGTCTTAAGCTGGTCTGTTTAAAAACTAAATGCTCAGCATAAAACCACCAACCCTTCCAAGTGATTTGTTGGTTTCTATCCCATTTCACATCGTGTGCAATTAACCCCCAATTTCCACTGGGTGCAGGTCCGCTGTGTTACGTCTCCGTCATGCCATCACAGCTGATTGGTTCACACATAAGTCTATGTGTTAATTTCCACCTGGTCCGGTGCGCTGCATATCTGCGCCGTCCCAGCTTTGACAGTCCGGAGCCCTCCGCCAGAGATACTTCTATTTCTGGTGGATGCCGGAGCACGACGCAACAACTCAGCAGAGAGCAAATACAGTGAAACAGGAAGTTAAGCACATGCTAAACATTAAAACATTTAATCATATTGTCTCTTCTCTGTTGGCTGTAGCTAAAAAATGTGGCTAGGACATGAACAACAAAAGTTAAACTTTACATTTTAAAACATGTAACAAACAAAAAAAACTGTGAAACTAAATAATGTAATATATACATATATGTCTGAAAAGTGTTAATGTGTTTCCCTGTCACCTCTTCATCGTTATTTATTTATCTTTATTAATTTATGTTTCCTCTCCTTTCTCTCTTTATTTTTTTCTAATTATATATGTCATTCTCTATTAACCACATAAATGCTCGTCTCTATCTGTACTTGTTTGTGAATATTGCAGCACTTTATTATTGTATATGTCATTGTAATTCACTATTAAAAATAAAGAAAAATAAAAGTTTATAACACTTCCTTTAACTGTGTTCTTGCGCGATTATGTAAATATCGTGAGAACTCCTCTGTATCGTGGCGTCAACCGGACTGCACCGTGGCGCACTCCAAATGCAACCGGAATGCTGGATGGCCGACAGCGTCGCAAAACCGGGAGAGCCGTAGAGGAGCGGAAACTTTTTCAGTGGAAACCCCGGGTAACTCCGTCCTGCAATCTGGGCATTTCAATTTAACTCAACATACCTACATAAGGGAGTATACAAACACTTTTGTATTTTAGATGTAACAAAAACATCTACGCTAATATGTCCACACACTATAAGCTGCTCTGTTTTTTGTTGTTTACTCAGCATAAACTGTTTGGTTTTGTATTGTAGGGCTTGTTGAGGTCAATCAATAGCTGACCAAGTGTGAACATGGAAGACAAGTTTGATTAGGCCAATAACCAAACACCCAATGCAATTAACAATGTTTTTGGATAAATAATAAATTGAATGGGATTACTGAATTCACACTGGGTGAACGCATTAACAGTATAATAATGTGATTAAAACAACAAGCTATTTTGCAAGGAATAAGCCAATATTATAAATGAAAACGGTGAAATCTATTTGTTGATGCTGTTGAGGAACAGATCACGTCGGCCTTAATCTGTTGGCGAGGTGATTCTCTCTCTGTGATGACTGGGGAAGCATTCAATGGCATTTTCTATAGATTTTCACACCTGTTCATTTAAACACATTTAAAAAATGCTCAGGCACAGAAAACAAGGCCGTGCAGTCACTTAAAACAAAACACAACAAATCAGCATTCACAGGCATGTTAATTAACTTTTATTGAATTTGACAAAGCGAATGTGCCTGACTCGCATGTTACCCAGCAATCTATTTGGTCTTCCCAGCGGAAAATATTTTTGTGTTTTCCAGCACAATTTGTTGGCAAATTAATGGCAACGCATGCAAATGCATTCACAGCGGTTCTTTGTTGAGGTTACCATTAGACATGCTTACCTTGACTCGCCTTATTTTTTATTTAATGTCTGTGTTTAATACAAGGACACCACAATCAGGCATGAACACATTCGCTCGAAGACACACGGACAGCATTGCAGCATTGAGAGGGGATTAAAAACCTTAAACATTGATTAGACACACCTGAACCCAAGAGGGACGGCAGGATGGACAGCAGTGGATGGGTAGGTGGGAGGGAGAGTGTGGGGCACCAAAACGCATGTTGGGAGGAGAGAGAACAGCAGAGAAAGTGGGAAAAACAGGCCTTGAGAGGAAAGGCATGAGGGTGTAAATGTCTTTGAACATGTTCTCTTGGATGGGGACGGCAGGAGTGATAGAGAGGAGTGAAAAAGCCTGAGAGGTTTTAACACTCCAGTCTGAGGCTGGGGTGTGAAGACATGCCCTTTTATAATATAAATGTGTATACTCACCAACTTCCTATGGATAGACATGCATAGATGTATGAATTCCACACATAGAGAGGCATCTCCAACCCATAGTCCAGAATAGACCTTCTTTGTAACAATCATACATGAAAAGACCGGAATATAGCCTGTAGAACGCAGTCAATGATACATACAGTATCCATGTCTATTTATTAAGTCCTGCATCCCACACTGGATTGAAATACAAAGCAGCATTCCTATCTTTTAGATTGCTTCTCTCTTTTGTCACCCTTTTGCTCTTCTATGAATAAAAGAAACTCTTTATATTTTCTCAAAATGATTCTGGCTTTTTTACTACTTTTTTTGTCATTAAACATGATGCAGAACATAACTTTCCATATGGAAGGCGCAGGAGAAAGTTGTGGTAAAAGCTGCCGTGAGTACTACTGACTTTCAAACTGTGTGGATAAATAACTGGCAACACTAATTTGAAGGTTCATTTCATGCTTCTTTTGAGCAAATCATAAAAAAACGATTGCCATCCTGTTAGGGAATTACTGGCCTAGAAGGAAATGAAAAATTCCCCCATATTTTATTCCTTTTCTACACTAAAGAAAATTATCAAAAGTTTTTAGACTTTTTACCCACTTTCTGTGGGTAGAAAGTCATTTTTTCCTCTTACACTTTCCTAAGAGACAAGCTTAAAATAAGCAGAGTGCAAATTATGAACAGTTTCTCCTATCCTGTAAACACGATGTTTCACAGTTTGGGCACACACACACACACACACAAATGAACACATGGAACCATGTAAGACGGATGACACAGACAGACAAAATGAGACTAAATGAGTGAAAGACTGTTTGTTGTTTATTTTATGGATGCTACCCCAGTAAACAGCTGGTAAACACCATTAAGTCATTAACGCAGATGTACTTAAGAGATAAACAGGAAAAAATATTCTCTTTAAACATAACATTAAGCAGAAATTCCCAAAAACACAAATGCTATGTTTCTGCAACCCAAATTGTTGGGGTACGCCTCCGACTGGTCAGCTGCTGGGTCATCATTACGTTCTTTGTGCTTTTACCTCTTTGTCACTGAAAGGAAAATGATGGCTAACGCATTTATAATCTGATTATGTGATTACATAACTGCCACTACTAATCTAACACTCTCCCTTTCTCTGCTAGCTTTTCTATGGGATAATCAACGATTTATGGCTTTAAAAGGAAGTAGAAAAACCAAAAGCATTGGGTGAAACCAACTGTGAGATTAAACCAACCCTCCCACACCGCTTCCTCTCCCTCCCTCACCCTCCCGTGCACTCTACCTCCCTCAACTTCCCCTCCTCTCTAAATTATCTGAGAGCTGTAATTAAAAAGTGCACAGTGCTAACAATCAGACACACACACACACACACACACACACACACACACCCACACACACACACACACACACACACACACACACACACACACACACACACACACACACACACACACACACACACACACACACACACACACACACACACACACACACACACACACACACACACACACACACAGTGAGAGAGATAAATCCAGACTAAATTAAAGATAGTTAATGCTCAACTAATCATCTGAGACTATTCTGTGATGCTGTGACACTATTGTCTCCTCAACATCCACGCACAAAAATAATTCTAGGGAATACACAAGATTGTGGCGGCAACAAAGTCAGATGAGATTTCATGTGGGTGCAGCTTTATTAATAAAAAGGTGTTGTGACAACAGCGTTGAGCAGCTTTCATGTGTACTAGGAGTTATGTTTATTGTTATCTTCCAGTGTTGAAGTCTTTTCTTCAACAAAAACTCAAGGAGAAACTTGTTTTGTTCAAACAGTTCATCTTAGCTCTGCATGTCAGCAGAAAACTAGGATTCTCATCCAATTATCTGGTGATCAGAAAGTCAGTTGTTAGGGGTTGAAGATGTACAGTATCTGGTACCATGAGAAAGTTAGAAAACGCGTAAAGGTGCAGTCCGTAACTTTCAGATCCCTCCCTCCCCCTCCCTTTCTGCTGCTTTCTTACCCTGCCTCCAAAGTACTGCCCGACAGCAAAATCACAGTAATATAACATGTACTGTTAAATGCATATTACTGCATCGCTTCTCTCTCTCAATGTGCACACTTTAATCTATCAGCAGCAGCAGCAGCATAACAACACAGTGTCACTCCAGGCACGACCTTGCTATGAGCATTGCTGTGTTTTGGCCACGGTGGAAGAGGGCGGGGGCTGTGAGCAACAGCTGTCAGACAGTCCATCAAATACAATCCTGGCACTGATTGGTTCTTTTTGCTCAGTCGCGATGCATTCTGGCAATCTGCCAAAGGCTGCTGGAGTAGCGGGCGGGACTCAATTAGCCTGTTTTTTTTCACGAAAACTACTAGTTTCATGTAAGGTTGTCCTTTACATAGTTACGGACTGCACCTTTAACCCAAAGAGATAGTCCTCATACACCAATCTAAGATCAAAGAGAAAAGCTCCTTAGAGAATGTTTAAACTGCTAGTTTTTACTTAAGATGTCACTCAAATGTCAAAATAAGAAGTTTAGCTCTCAGACCCCCTTGAATTTAAATTGTGTCTTCATTGTCAGAATCGAATTATTAAAAAGATTCGCTATGATTGGGGAAAACATACAGAAATTATACAATTCACTTTGTTAAACAGAAACGGCAATATTGTTATTATGTTTATTATTTACTTTATACAAAATCAAGCGTAAATTACAATGTGACACAAAATTTACCTCCACATGCATGTTTTGGAACAATATCATGCTATACTATGCATTTTTTTCACTTTTAATAATATAACACAATGTCTCATGTTATGAAACTTCAAGTGGCCGCTGACCACTCACCTGAATGACACTTGGTCCTAACTAATAATCTACTTAGTTTAAAAATCCTTGCAGGTCACTCACTCATCGCAGCTTGCCGGATTCTTTAATAACACCTTCTCTTGGTTTGGTCCCTGGTTCCGACTTCCTGCCCTGACCTTGTTTCCGTCTCTGCCGTGGTTAACCCAACTGTTCTCTACCTCGGACCACGTCTCCTTGTCCCGACCCCGGTAACTTGATTGTTTTCTGCCTCAGACCGTGTCTCCAGGTAAATTAGACTGCTCACTGCCTCTGAGCGACTGTGTTGCAATTGCATCCTCCCACACCCCCTTTTGACATTGCATGTTTTTATATGATATTGAGACATTTAGTATATCATTAATTAATATAAAATTATGGAAAGCTGATGAATTGGAAATAAAACACAAATGGGTTTACTTTGAAACAGAATTTACAAAACATTTAGAAAGTCTTAAAGAGAATGAACCTCTGTCCGAAAGGTGTTTTTTCTCCTGTAAATTAAGAAGTACCTCCATCCTGAATCATTATCAGCTCTTCTGTCAAAAAGGGAACTAAATTTTGTCAGGATTAGTACCTAATTTATATTTGTTATCGGGTTCTTTAATCCCACACTATGCAGCCTTTCTGTGGAGGTAAAACAAAAGCTTTTCCTTGCCGTCTTGTAAGGCTGCACACATTCCCATCAATGGTCTAATTATATGCGTCAAAAACTTCTAATGTGCTCCTGTTATTATCGTGGTGAACAAAGATCTCAAACTACATTGTTAAGAATCCAAATTATTACCTCTTCAAAAGCTCAGTTGTCAGTTTCATGAAACAGGCTGCTATTTCTTTCATTTGCTTTCAATTTATGCTCTCTGTAAGTCTTAACAATAAGACCTATCTAAAGTGTGTTAAAGTCTTCAAACTAAAGTGCAATAGTAAAGAGTGAACTTACCCTCCGCTAAACCTGCTGCCCTTGTTTGTGGTTTTCTCCTGAAGTTGCCATTCAAAAGGCTAAATAGTTGAAATTTAAATCAACAAATTCTAGTAAAACTTACAGAATCCTTTTTCATTCTGTTGTCTCTGATTAAAGAAATCTGTTATTTTTCTCATAGATATTCGACATAGCTACAGTCTTCTAGTCCTCAATGACAAGGCCACGGACTAGTACTGAAAAAAGTTAAGTTTTTTAAAAATAATTTGTATTTATTTTGCAGTGTTTTATTTGGAAAAAAAAAAAATGACTTTAGATTTAACACTCATCATTCTTGCGCTTGGTTGCTGCACACAGCCACACACATGCTGCTGCACGAGCCTTGCGAAAGTGTAATGTACACATACACGTCAATGACGGGAGCATCACACACAGGAACACACATCCGCACAAAGTCATAAATTGGACGTGCACTAGCCACACCAACAAACACACACAACCCCCTCCCCATCCCAATGCCCCTGCCAGTCTGATGAAAACTTGTCTGTCATGAAAGGGGTCTATGGCAGAGGAAAAACTGGAGACCAATGTTCTTGGCTATTACTTTTAAAATGATCAATTGCAATGTTACTTAGCATTGCATTAGTTGTGGCGAAAAGCCAAAATAAGGGAATTTGGTTTCGATGTTTTGCCAGTCGAAGCGCTGAGTGAGAGCCTCACATTATGATTGTGGATTGAAACTATGAATGAGAATAGTCCAGAGTTTTCCAATTTGATTCAATGAATCGGTTTTACATTACTTTTGAAAATACCTTGTCACTGTGAATAACCTTTCCAATCCTTTTGCACATGTATGTTCGATGAGGGGATTGAAGGAAACAGCAGTTATACAGTAAGCAACAGTAGCTTCCATACAGAATCGACAACTAAAAACTCAGCCAGGCTATTGAGAAGGTGCTTGTGTGTTGTCTTTTTTGTTTTTTTGTTTGGTTTTTATATTATATATACATTATTGCAAGAAGAATTGCTGTGGTGTATCCAAAGGGTCATAAAGCACTGCAGGGTACACAGCACACCAATCCACAACAGAGTGAGCCCACAGATATGGACAATTTGGAGAGAGATGATTTGAACCCACAACCTCTGCACTAAGCTTCAGCAACATTGAACACAGAGCAGCCTACATCTGGATGGACTCATTTTGTTATACATTGTTTGTACTAGGCGTTAATGTACACTCTTTTTTTTTAAGGGTGTGGCCTTTACAGCAGACGAAAGCCACAATAGAAAATCATTGCCCACACAAACAGAATTAAAAATCTATTACGCATTGTGACACACTAATTTATTTCCAACGAAATGAATACAAAAATTTCAACAGAAATCTCTATAAAATTGAAGAAAAAAAAGTTCATTTCAATATAATACACCTTTGACACATTTTGTCGTTCGACAAAGAATAGGAAGAAGCCCAGGCTACGTCCTGCGCCCATTCTTCAACATTAACAAATGCAAAATCCAATTTAAAAAAAAAGTAAATGGACAATACAAATAAATACTCCAATCGAGTTATTAAGAACATGTAGAATAGAACACTGTCTCTTTTAGTACAGGGAAAAACCTGTAACATTAAAATGCAAAGTGGAAGACCACTTAAAGAAAAACCTGTCTGAGATAACTCTCACTTAAATTTGCCAATGATGCTTATGTGGTCCTTGATAAAGAATACAGCCCTATACTGAGTACTGAAATCATTCAAAAGTTGCTCCTTATTGATACCTTTAGTAACCTATTTAAAGGAAAGTGGGGCCACCACCAAAGCTAATTTGGCAGGTGCAACACAAAATCTCGATCATTGTGCTCTTTTTTTTTCCATCTAAAAGCGGCTGAGCTTCATTTGTTCTGACGTGAATGCATCCAGGAATTATCGTATATTACACACAGAAAATTATACATGTCAATTCTGGTAAACACATGCAGATGTTTTTAACAGCATAGACAAGTGTCTGACAAAATGGAGCATTCAGTTTGTTTTTAATCCTTCGTGTTTCCCTGCAGGCATGTGCAACCATCACTGTGCTGACTGCACCTTTAATTTTGAAGAGAGAAAAAAACAGTACATTAATTTTTTTTATAAATAAATGGTATTCAGACTCAAATTTATATAGTCTCAACTGTATTTTATTTTTTTAAATTTCAGATCATTTTATATGTTTTGTGTTTCTGTGTCGGAATGTTTGGAAAGAAGAGTTGAAAGATCTCAGTGTGGTTTGCAGGCTTACAGAAAAACTGTCAGGCCACAAAAAGCCAAAGCTTGGGTAGAAGCTCCTGTTCTGCTTACAGAAATCTAATAAATGTCATCTCTCTCGTTGCATCAGGTTTAAGGTTTAGATCGTCTGGATATTTACAGCTGACTTTTCATTTAATGTGTATGTGTACTTTCTGTCTGCAGAGGATGCCATTCGGCATATAGATGGAGCGCAAGGCAACAATAAAATACTGCAAAGTAGGATGAAAAACAGCAAATGTACATTTCTAAAGGATTATATCTTACTATGAATACCTTTGAAGTTGATCTTCAAGTGCCTTTGTTCATCATGTGCAGGTAAAAGTGTAATTTAGAGTTGTCATGTTAAAACAAGGATTAGGTTTACACAAGCTATCAATAAGGGTTATGAAAATGTGGCCAGCAGGTTTAACTGGTCTTAAAGAACTCTGCTTTAACCAATACAGTGCTGTCATTTTATTTTGGCCTATAAAAAACCAGTTATTCACAAAGACTTGTTTGAATGCTAAAGTAGGCCTGGGCTGATAAACGATAAATCAATAAAACGGACCGGTGAAGAAAATGAACTCAGTAAGTTTGCCGGCCTCGGTATATTGCCATATTCATGCGTAATTTGTGGCACGCCTGTCGGCTGCATAGGCTAGTGTTAGCAATGGATATAAACAGTAGATAACTCAGTCAGTTCTAATAATTTCTCAGTGAACCTGCAGCGTAATTACTCTAAAATAGTATGCCACACCAGGCAATCTTAGATTTAGGTAAATCAAACAGTTATAGTCCGGTAGATGAGGTAACTCTAGACCTACTACGTGGCTTCGGATTGCTACGCTGGCTACACCCAGCAGCCTGCGAAGCAGCGGAGCCTCGTACCAGCGGTGTCCGCCAGAGGAGGAGATGTAAGCCGTGTGATCGGAAGCAGAAGCAGGGATGCAGAGTGGGGCTCGCAACCAAGCTAAGTCTAAGTATTTTGTTTTCCTCGTCTTTCACCTCCAAACAGGCTGGATGACAAGAAGGTTCACCCTCAGCACCTGCATGTTTGTTCCATAGCGGAATGAACGGAGTAATCTAGAAACTATTTGGTCCATTCTGTATGATTTAAGACTGTATGAAAACAGAACAGAATGAAACAGGGAGGCGGGGTCGCTAGCAGTTTTGTTTACAAAAGTTCTAACTGGATTGGAAGTGTTACCTGTTAAATAATGGACAACTATATACGTCTGTGCCTCAATGTTTAATATTTATTGCAAGTGCAATTTAGTTTTTTGAGAGAGACTTGATAAACCATTTCATTTATTGCTGTGGTTGTGTGTGGTTTTGCATTTGAGCTGTTTTTTTTTCTTAACAGAGGCAGGGTCTATTTTATTGTTTTTGTTTGAAATTTATTAAAGTGCAATTTTTTGCTAACAGTGCCTGAAAGTCTATTTTATTTTAATTGTTTGTTTTATTTGTTTAAAGTATTTAAAAGTTCTTGACGTTCCAATTACAATGGTAAAAAATACTAAAGAGAAATACAAGTTGATAATATTTGAAAGGGTGTACTTGAATTATTATCATAGGTTATCATTATATTAGTGGTTAATTTGGTCTAAAAAAAATGGCGACAATAATATCATTTATCGGCAATAGTTTGTGGGACAATATATCGTCCAGCAAAATCTGTTGTCGGCCCAGGCCTATGCGACACACAGCTTCCTTTTCTCCGAGACTTTAGGAAAAAGTTAGAAATAATGAGTCCAGTTGTGTCACCTCACAATCATGCAATGTTCAAATGAAAACCAACTTATTTTGTAATCAGGAAACACCTACAATATTCATTTCAGTTTAAGAGCAACGATGAAAGCTCCTTTAGTGAGGAAATATAACACAAGAACAACAACATAGCATAAAACAGAACATCTATTCACATTCTACTCACAGCCGAGCTAATCCATCCTTATCCCTAGCTCCAATCCATGTATATGGAACAGGCAAAAATCGTTAACAAAACAAGTTTGTAACATAAAAATACTATGGTTGCTAGAGTAGAAACATCCTATGGTCAAACCTGTGACTCAAACCCTGAACCTGGCAGTCCAACAGGGGGATGTCACGTAGCTTGAATAAATGACAACAATTCACAACAAAAACAAGACCAACCGCTGATAAGAATCAAGGCTGCAACAAAGAATCGATAAAGTCGATAAAAATCGACTATTAAAAGCGTTGGCAACAAATTTCATTATTGATTCGTTTCTGCCCACGAGTATTTGTTGGTGCGCGCGGACCAGTGTTTGTGTGAGACTAGCATGCGCGCGTTTGTGCGTGAGAGACACTTTTATGTCAGTTTAATCAGCTTAAGCAGAATTTAAATATGCATTCTAGATAAACTGTATGTTTAAAAAAATAAATCTGATTCATCGATTAATTCACTGACCGATTAATCGGTTATAAAAATAATCTTTAGGTGCAGCTCTAATAAGAATGCAGCGAAAGGTAGCTGAATGTGCATTTTTTCAAGTCAGAAAGTCAACAATCAGTCATTGCACTTCCAGTCTGCAGGCAGGATATCTGTTTGTGTGATGGCTGTTCATATATTCAGCATGATGTCCCTGTTAAAAACAGTGACTTTCAACATTTGTGTATAAACTGACATGTTCTACAAAAGAAAATTACAGCCTGTATATGTGTTTTTGTTTGGCCTTATAACAGTTTGTTCACTCACTCATCACATGTGATTGATGGTGAGGTCATGGTGTGTAACAAGCATTCAACTGGGTTTTTGTCTTAAAAACCCAGGTTTATCCCATGGTGAGACAGCCCACATGCTTTTTTGCACTTTTATTAGGATCTGTGATGCAACAGACTTGACCTAAGGTTGCCTCCGATCGCCTGATTGAAGTAGACAAAATGAATGACTGGGCAAAGAAGCCGGAGATTTATTCTCCTCTGATTAATGTGTTTTCCTCGATGCCAATTAAACTCTGATTACAGAAATTAACAACTCAGGGCCACCATAATCACTAAGTGCTCACACAGGGAGTGTGAGGTGTTGATGGAATGGGCTACAAACATATGCATTCAGTAACACACACACAAGCCGCACCCCAATCGTCCTTCTATTCCTGCCCAAATCCCTGTGTCCAATGTTGCCAGGCCTGGCAGTTGTTATAACCTAATGCTTTTAGCTGCATGCCTTCCAAGATAGAGTTACCAACCGCTTTCACAAACCACACACATGCACATGCACACAAGCTCCAAGGGGCAAAAGCCTTAGAAATATGCATACACCAAGCCCCAAACAGACAGCTGGAGTCAAAGAGTGCCGTTAGCAGATCTCCCCTCTGGGATTGGTTGCCACTCCCACCCTCGTCTCCATCAATCTAGAGCTAGAGGTAAAAGAGGAAGACGAGATGTGAGATTAAGAGGAAGGAAATGGGGACAGGGGAGTAGAGGCATGTGATAGAGTTAGAGAGGAGTGATAGTAATAAGAAAAGGAAAGTTATTGAGACTGTAGGTAATGTGACACCTCAAAGTTATGGAGGGAAAGGGTGAGAGGGTGACGGCATGGAAAGACACAGTCAGGTCTGGGCAGAGAGAGCATTAGAGAAAATAGGGAGACAGGAAAGAAAAAAGAGAGGACTTTTTTTAAAACATTTTTTTCCCTTGGGGTAAATTTGACCCCAGGGCTATTTGCCTCTACAAATCGATTTTCAAAAAATTGCTGACCAAGTATTTGTGTCAGGCATTTTATTTATTTATTAAATACATAAAAAAAAACCTTGATAATGAAACCATGACCTGCTCATGAGCCACACTTTTAAATTAGTAAATTTGAGGAGATTTGGATGAAAACTATTCAAAATAAATTAATACTGACAACATTAATGACCACAAGATTATGAACCTTATTTGTTGCAGTCATGATATGACCTTTATTGAAGCGCCACCATCAGGTCAAACTTTCAGTTTTAGAGTTAGTTTATCTTGAAAATCTTTCATCTAAATCTTTTATTATTTGGGGTGCACATTCACAACTCTCACAGAATTAATTTATGTTGGTGACCTCCCCTTTCCTCTCATAAAAACATTTATTTACTTATTTTTATCACTTTTTCATAACATGTTTGGGCTATTCACTATAAACTCCCCTGTCTCGGACACATTCTTCTCTACGTCACATTCACTGTGAAAGAGCTGTTCAAAAACCTCATTGATAGTAAATATTTTCCTAGAGGACATTTTCTAGAGAGAGAGAGAGAGAGAAAGAAAGAGAGAGAGCGTGCAGATACACAAAGCGCACAACAGACAAACAACTTTTACACTGCTTAAACAGCATGGGGTCAAATTGACCCCAGAAGAACACCAATGTATGCTTAATCAATTATGTCCAACAAATTAGGAAAAGTCATGAAATATAAAGCAAAAAGAAAATTATTAATTTTTGAATGATAAACATTGAATGGGGTTAAATTTACCCCAAGGATAATGGGAGGGTTAAAGTAGCTTGTTTTCTATTGTGTTTGTATGCATGTGTATAAATGTATATGATTGCGTGAACATCCATTGAACACTTGAATATTATTACCATAAGGTCAGCACAAACACAAATCCCTGTCTAGCCTTTGGGTGTTGTGTATAAGTGTGCACATATTCTTTCATCAGCAATTGTCCGACACAATGCACTTTCCCTGGTTGTACTGTTTCAGCAGATCTGTGCAGCAGAAAATTGGAAAACAGTAAAATAAAAGTGTTTTTGTCCACCCGAGTGGATCCATACGCATTCCTCTTAAACATGAGTGTGTAGGCTGTTGCTGTTGCTGTGCTGTGCTGTACACTCACACTCGTCTCTGATAGCTGCTGTGCTCTGTCCTTGGTTGCAGTTGGTTTATTCAGATTTATCCTAATTTTTGAAATTCATTAGCTCAGGTTGCTTCTCATTGTGTTGAGAAACAGAGGATACAAAAAAGCAAAACAACAACAACACAATTACATTGACCTTAAAAGGCATACCACGTTCTTACAACAGCAAACAAAGCAAAACACCTCTCCTTCTTCCTACATCTGCATTCATCTATTCATTTATGACAATGCAAGGTTATGGGTGATGTTACCTGCTCTGGTGTGATGAGATGAAAAGGCCCATCTGTTTCATTATACAAACCTAATATATTCATAATTCAAGCTAATTTGAATTAGACTTACTGTGGACAGGATGACCATGAGGTGTAAAAAGAAATGCATTGACAATAAAGCCACACTGACAGAGATGCAGAAGAAGCTGAAGGCTGAGAAATGCTTTCGGCTGTGAATGTGTTGAAAGCAGCTGTTTTAAAAGCCAAATCACCAATACACAAACACACTGCAATTATCCAGAAACCTGGTGCTCGAAAATACCCAGATACACATGATGCTCTCATTCACGCAGCCTACACACATGCAGCTTGATGAGCATCTGACATCCTAATAAGCCACAATGTCACAGAAAGTGGCTCAGTCTAAAAGCACATAATCAAGTACATTTTGCCAGAAACTATAGTCAAAAGTACATTTTAACCCCAAACACAAACACTCACGCCCACAAAGCCCATTGAAGGTGTGCCTGGTGGACATGAGGAGCTGTTTAGAAATGATGCTTTCTGTAATCAGTATAATGTTTGCCTAGGGCTGTAGTCTGACATTTAGAGCAGTGGATTATTGGAGCAAAATGCACGCACAGTGTTTTCAGGAACACTATCATTTCATTAAAAGGAACTATTATGGATTACAGTTAAAATACCAGTGATAGACTGGCCACTGGGGATATGTGCTTCCAGAATGTGAGTCAGATATTTAGTGTGTTATTACAAAACCTATTTTAACGATCATTACACATCCAAAAAGCACTATGATGGCTGGTTGTTCAGGAGAGCTGAACATGTGATTGTTTGATATCAAATGCAGGAAAGTAGGGACGCAAATTCAGTTTCAGGGTATGTGATTTGTGCGTCAAATGTTACACTTTTCTGTGAAACTTTGTACTTTATTAAACTTTCCAAAATAGTACTTAACTTGCTAAATAGAATAAGGTCAATAGAAGGAACTATTGTTATTAATTTTGCATTGATATGCTTAGTTCAGATTAATAATTTAATTAGTTATCGAACGTGCAACTTATTAGTCAATCCTTAATACAGATGAAGCCCTGCATGCATTTTTCAATCACAAAATAACATCTTACTAGTCAAACTGTACCAGTAAAATGGTTTTCATATTTGTCACCCATTTTCAATAGATAATAGCATGTAATTGTGTGATATTGTCCCCAAAACATGCATGAAAGGCATTTCCATTTCATATTGGGGCCCAATTTTAAATAAAGAAATAAAGAAAAATAAAGAAAACTTGGTTTGCTTTTTCAGTTTCAGATTGTGAATACTGTTTTTCGCTGTCAGTTTTCTGCGATCATGAAAACTTAAAGGCTCTTGGAAAGTTACAAAGGGATTATAGCAAAATCAGAATATCTTGAGCATCCAACTGGTAACTCTGTGTTTTTGTGTTTCTGAAACAACTGCTTTTCTACTTTTTTTTTCTTCTCCTGTCTCTATTTCAAGCTCTAAGTCTTCATTGGATGGACAAAAAATACTAAAATAATTTTTTTAAACTCCTTTTTTACTCATTTCTTCACTGTCCCCCTCTCTTTATTCATCATGAATAAAACAGTATATTCCTATTTAAAACAAAAGCTTTTAACCTGATTGGTGGGAAATGCTATGTTAGAGGCCCTGGGAGGAGTTTGTATTAATTGATTTAAGAAACACTGAACTTTAGTCATAAAGTATCTAGAGGGCTGGGGTCCCAAAATCTTATCCTTCAGTGTCACAGTCCAGACATGCTGAGCCGCAGCCCCATGAATCCCCTTAAATAAATGCAACTCTATATACCAGACTAGCCTTTAGGGCCTTATATTGACAGTGCAGAACAAAGCACACGATGGGAAAGGAGCTCAGTGCAGTTGGACAGCACTGACATAATAACTTCCTTTGTTAAGTTCCTTTTCTTTTAAATACCTGCATGTTTCTATGCCAAGGCTATTTTGAAATCGATGCCCTCTAAAGAGACTATAAATCAGGGAAAGTCAGATGCTCTACTGTTTATTCATTTATTTGACATTCCATCATCAGATAATTAATTAAATCACTCTTTTGAGAATGTATTACTCAACAATGCTGTAGATTTAACTGACAGTAATATCACATCGGGGATTTTTTACGACTTTAGGACAGATTAAGTTCTCTCATTCAGAGCCACAAGACATTTCTCTCTGACCTGAACAAAGTGTAGTCTAACATCATCCCCATACAACAAGAGGAGAAATATTTCAACAGGGATTTGTCAGTCATTAAGACCAATAACATATGTTGTGTGTATTTTCCTTTACAATGACTAAAAGCTTTACTAAACGACAAATGTATGGCACAAAAGAACTTTGCTTCTCCTTTATATCATGCTATCTTGCACTCCGTCCACAATCCAATAGAGACATATTCTCCTATTATAGGTAATCACAACACATTGTTTCAGTACAGAAAAGAAGAATGTAAATGAGGGGACTTCAGCAGGGACTGCAGTCAATCATGATTCAATACACAGCCTTAAGAAGGGGCTAAATGTGGACCGGTTTCTGTGGACACAAGGGAAGGGTAACTGAGCAGCTTTGTATGCCTAATTCATTCTTACATGAAAACAGAACACCCCTCACAAAATCAATTCAATCCTCTGAGAGTCCCAACACCCACCACACAAGGACCTCTAATTTCCTGAACGAAGAGAAAACATGTTGGTGTCACAGAGTCATTTTTATAATCCCCATAACCACTGAGCAACAATGACAGGCAGCATCTCAGTGCAGTGCAGCACGAGATATAGCACCAGCACCAGCACATTATTAGACTGCAGCATCAGCAGCTGGAGTTTTGTATGGGCCTCAATAAGAGCCAATCACATCCACTCTTCTCATTCCATTTATATTAGTAGCAGACAATTTAATGGGAGTGAAGAGTCCATGACAGTTTCTATCAATATGTTGGACAAATTGTGACAAGCGGAATACTTTCAAAAACCTTATTGCATCGTACCCTACATAAGTGGTTCCCAAACCTATTCTGATGGGCCCACACATTTTCAGGTCCCCCATCACAACAACATTTCAACAAAATGGGTAAAGAAGTAACTTTTATTGAAAAGGGTAAAAAATGCTCTATTCTTCTCTAAAATTTGTGAAAACTTTTAGAACAGTAAAAAGAAGAATCTTTGAGTGCAAAGTTTTTCATGCTTTAAGTTCTTACACTCTCCTGTCATGAGGTCATACACCCCAGTTTGGGAACCAGTGCTCCCACTAATTCCTCAATCGTTAGTTAGAGGGTGATTTGCTCCTTTCTTACTGCAGGGCGAGCCCAAACACCTCGCTCCAATGTGATGACACGTTTCCCACTTTGATGACCAATTTGACGCGGCACTGAGCCTGAGAAGCCGCACCCCTAGGAAGCTCTCTGCTGTGATTGACAAGTCAACAGACACGCCCACAAAGGTGAGCATTTCAGCATCCTTCGTGCAGGGCTATGTATGTATTTTCGACAGTCTATGTATGTACCGGCGAATGCTCCGCCCCCACGCTCTGTCTCATGTTTATAAAGCAGCATGAGCTCGGCTACGGAGTGGGTGGGAGGAGGGCGGGCCATCCTCTGGCCCTACGTCACCGTGAGGGGAGGAGGAAGTCAGTGTCCCATCTATAGACACGCCCACTCATAAGTAGGCTGCAAATCAGCCTGTTTGTGTACAGTTGCTCAGAAAGTGACTTTTCAGAGGCTAAAACTCTGTAAAACAGGAGAGTTTGAGAAAATAATCCTCAAATATTATGTTTTTGGGGTTCTTAGAACAAATGGAGATGGGTGAAAAATACCATAAAATGGAACCTTTAACTAACATTTAGACACTGAGTTACATTTACAATTGAATTCAATACATCTAAATTAAAATTAGAAAAAAAAACCTGTTGTGAGTTTTGTCACTAGATATATACAAGTATATATGTAATACAAAAACAGACATGATGTGACAGCTACCATTTGCAAGTACTTTAATAGCTCTATTAGTGTGGATCCCTTTAATCTTCAGTCCTACCTTCAAAACTCCGACCACACAATACCAACAATGTAGCTATTTCACATTTGTCAGCTGCACATGTATGATGGAAGCAGCCTAAACCATTGAATAGAATTAGGTACATGATGTTTTCATACTTGAAGCTGCTAGGGACGATAACTAACATTTTATTAACATAGATAAAGAAATAGGCCTCATACTGACGTCAATAAATCAAAGGGATTTCTTTCAAAAAACAGGAGAATTTACTCACAAACCAATGATGAAGGTTAAAATTTGCACTAGCAAGTTTCTTATTGGCTCCTTCACAAACACTGGGTTTCAACAAATTGTCATTTGTTTTGAACTTCAGATAAATTTAAACAGCATTGTGGGATTAGGAATCCTGTAGAATGTTTGAAGTTACGTTTCGGATTTTTAAGGAGTGTTCTTCATTCTAACCAAGATTTCTTGTGTTCCTTTGCCAGACAAGGAAGCCAGTGATTTGTTTGATGCCATTTTTGTTCTGTTTTGGTTATAGACATTACATTTTGGGCTTATTTGTGTGTTTGTCATGGCAGCCACAATATCAACAACTGCCATTGTTTTGGCACAACTTTGAAACCATGAAAACACCAGAAATGTCACTTTGGCAGAGTTTTTAGGGGCAGACTGGCATCAGCAGAGGTGAAGACTTTGTTTTAAATTGGATCTGATAGTAACTTACTCTGCCTCTGTTGCCTTTATGTACATAAGAGACTCACAATTATCCACTAAAATGAAAGTGCAGGCGTGGCAGGGGTTTGGAGCTTTGCGTGGCAAACTCTACAGCGCACACATACCTTCAAAGCCAAATGTCATGTCTGGTGCAGTGATATGGTTACAAGCTGAAGACGAAGCCAACCAGACATAACAATGAATGGCAGTGGTGACTGTCGTTAACATTCTGCTGAGTCAAGCACAGCCGCCGTAGAAAACACAGCTGAGCCACCCGGCTAGGACATAACTCAAGATGACTGAGGTATGAGGTGCGCGTCCGTGTGCGTGCGTGCATGTGTGCATGCAGGGAGTATTTTAAAAGGTTTGCATCGACAGGCAAACAAGATAATTAATTTCTCCCTTTCACCTGAATGCTTTCATTTTATTTTCATTTATTTGCCTTTCTCTCCCTTCATGGCTACATTCACATGACAAAGTAAATCCTACGAGAAGCGACTTGTGGCTCAGCGCACAAATGCATTTATTTTACGATAGCATAACAAAATGACTAGGAGAGTTTGTGTGTGTGCACTATATGAGATTAATGCATGTGCACCTCCCCTTCCCAATTACAGTGAGTGGAGAAGAGAAACAAGTGGGATGGGGAAGGGGAGCCACGGCAAAGAGGGTGGAAGAAAGGACCGATGTGCCACCATTGGAGAGAAACACAAAAGATGAAGTGAGTCTGTTAGCAGGCTAACTATTTTCTCTCTTTCTTTCTGAGGGCCTCACTTCATCTGTCTTGACTAGGAATGTTTGATTATGTCTCTCCATCTCAGTGGCACCTATTCTCTTCTATCAATTTACTCCAGTAACCCAGTAACTGACTCCTCACTTTCCTTTTCATTGACTTATTTTCTCATTTTGATTACTTTTCTTCATTTCAGCATATCTTTCTCACCCATCTGTGCTCATTCATTTGCTTGTCTATCAATCAAACACCTTTCTTCTCTCCTTATAAAAAGACGAGACGTCCCTGATTATTATCTGTAACCTAATGTCAGTCAAGTCCATTATTGAATGACATGGTAATTCTAGGGCCATATGAAAGAGATTTTGATCTTTTAAAAACACGGGTCTGGTGCTTTCACAAGACACTAAAGGTTCATGAGTCCTTACCCTTATATATCATTGTCTTTTAGCTGAGTTTGAATCTCAGTTAGATTTAGTTAATTTTTTAAGTTAACAATCCTATTTTGATATGACGATGTGTCATTGCACCTTTAAGTGCAACTATTTATCTCATGGCAATTATTTCACATTCATAGAAGAATTAATTAAACACTTCAGGAGGTGGCAGCAGTTTGATGCGATATGTAAGATAGTGCAGAAAAGGTTGGAAATAAAAAAAAGCTCAAATATGACAGTGGAAAGAGGACAACTGTTTTAAGTTGTAGAATCATGAACTGGTGGTTCTTTGGTGGAGAGTAAGGCTGAATGATTAACCTTAAACGCATCAATGTTGAGGTTTTCACTCCTGCGATAACCTAACTGCAGATGCAGAGGTTTTTCCTTCCGTCTCCATCATTTCAGTGATATACATTTTTACCAATCAGAAAACAAAAAATAATATTATCTGAAAATTTTTTTATTAATATTTCTAAAAAAAATGGAATTTAAAAAATTGAACGTGAAAAAAACAGAATTTGGAAAACAAAAAAATAAGACGGAATTTGGAAAAAATAAAACGCATATGCATTTAAATGTATAAAATATTTTTAAAAATTGTAAATCGAATCGCAACGGCAATATCTGTCGCAATTAGGTTTTTTTGTCAAAATCGGGCAGCTCTAGTGCAGAGGGTGTGAGGATTTGTCTCATTGCAACTGCAAGGTCTCCTTTGACGGTTCTAAAAACATGGAAGTGAGATGTGTATGTGCCTGTGAGTTTCCATCTTGGTGTGATAGCTTTCTGATGGTGATGACAGGAACAACTGTTCAAGATAAATGAAATTGAAGAACAGGATATGAAAGGACAGACAACAAACATTGAAAAGTTGATAGCTAATAAAGTAGGAAATGTAGCGCTTTATTTATCAGCATATTTACAATTTATAGAAGTATATACTACACAGAAGAAATGTCTGTTTGTAGTCTGTTTATGAATACTCACTTCCAGAACTCTGTAAGTTTACCTGCAGGTTACTGATTTAGTATTAATAAAACAATAATTTGCTAATGTTGACCCCATCTTAAAGCAAAAACATTGAGTGTAACTTGGTAAAAGTAATGCTTAATTATCAGTAAAGGTTTTCAGCCATGAGGGACCAGGTAGCATAAGCAACTTGACAAAACTTTAGTATATTTAAAACTATTGCAATTTATGGAGTCCATCACTCTGACTTTATCAAAAACTGTAAAACTTGTTAAACCAATCTCCTCCCACATTTTTTGCTCAATTGACTCCAAACTTGCCACAGCAAAACTTCAGACTGTCTTACACAAATGATCCACACAGATTCATCAAAAATTGAGCCTTCAGTGCATCAACATGTTTGATGCTAAATCTGTAAAATCTTCAATTTTTGATGTCATTGTAGATTAGAGTATGTATGTAAAATATTAGAAATACATGTCAAAAACTTTCGCTTTCATGTGAGCAAATTTGGAGTGAATGCAAAAAATTGTTTTAAACATCAATTTTTAACTCTATGAAGCCAATAAATCATTGTTTAAAAACTAATTACAAACATTTCCATGCTGGCAAGATGCAATTTGTGTTTTTTGGGATTTTTGTCTTAATAACTGAATTTTTGCCAGATGTTTGAAATCTGCCTTTAAATGCTTACAGCTGCCGTCTTGCACACAGGTGACTGGCTTTGTCAATTGTTATAAGCTATACCTGTCAAAATGTCACAGTATTCTTGGGCAAAACTCTAAACTCTAAGCTGCTCTAAATGGTCGACTAGCACCTTGCATGGCAGCTCTGTCCCATTACTTCATAATGAAAGATGTATTTAAATCTAGTCCATTTTATCATTTACTCTGAAATGTGAAGCATGTTTGTAAAGTTATTAATTCCTCAGCAGTGTTTATATTAGGTCCACATTTTCTGTATCATTGTTTTATTTATTACAATGGACAACACAAGCATGTTTGCTGGAGCTATTTCTGACGTGTCTGAAACTTATTGTGAGCTCCTGTTGTATATCAGAGCAGCCACAGCCGGCCACCAATTTAGTTGAGAACACAGACCTACACCTTCCTACTGGTCTGTGTGGAGTTGAATTGTGTGCCTTCTTGTGCCTAATCAAGGTCTGAGATGAGATTGCTGCAGAGGCTATTGTCACAAGGATTTAGACTTTTGCCTCTGGCAGACGACGTCTCATGGCTGTTTTGATGTTGTTCTGGTGGAGGTGCAATCTGCACTCTGTGGTCACACTATAGACTGGAATTACAAGCACCACTACAGCCAACATTTAAAAGCAGGGAACATTTCTCAAAGTGAAGTGATAAGAAGTCTGCAATCTTGATCCCATAACCATAAGCACTCACTTCGAGGGTAGGAAATCCACATAACTAAATAATATGCTCACTTGCCACCATGTGGTCAGGTATTTTGCTTTGCCCTATAGACACCATGTTGCTTTCATTAAAGAATCAGAATTATTTGCTCCAGCTTACAGGGTTTGTAGATCTTCAATTTTTGGTCCCAATGTAAATCTAATGTCTGAAAACTAAAGGGTAATAGCTTTTTGGCTGTGATAATAAAGGTTTAAAATTGTTTGTAAAATGCTGATGTCATCTGATCAGAAATAGAAAAGCTTTGCAACACGAGCACACAGCTGTCTACAGACACAGGGCATCATAGTGTTAGTGTGACTAACACCTCTATGTTAAGCAGCAAGTTTCTGCAGAAGAAATACATGTCACTGCATCTTGAACACTCAAACACACTGTGCTGAGGTTCAGCCACAATCTCCATAGAGCTGCCTGGCTCCTCACAGATGTATGTTCACCTCTACCATGGATCAAAGGACTGATCTAAAACCCCCTGACCAGATACCTGCTCTCTCTCACACACACACACACGCACACACGCACGCACACACACACAAAGTCAGCTAGTTCTTCCTGCCTGTGTATGGATCAGATCAAAAACTTTTTTTTACTCCTGCAGTGAGTCTGCACTATAAATCTTCATTGGCAGGTGTTCACAGCACACACCCTTATGTTTAAACATACAAGCCCACACACAACCGCTGCCACCTTCCGAACCACTTGTAGCAGATGAAATACATCAAAGTGATGATACACACCTGCAGCAAAGTAAAGAACAATTCAGTTAAACAAGTAAATAACGCTGCGATCACACACACACACACTATCACGTTCGCTCAACACAGCCCTCAGTAAAAGTCTGACTGCTCTTCCACTATGCAAATAGTTTGTGGCTTCACTGCATGAAAACAGAGGTAAAAAAAGCCAAGTGTGTTGGTAGGGTGTGTGGGGAAGAATCACTCGACACCCTGTGGATGCTTCCCAAAAAATGACAAAACTTAAAATCACAACATAAAAAAAGTGTAATAAAGACTAGTTTTGTCAAAAAACTCGATACTGAATAAAATATCAAAACCAAAAAAGTGAGTATCGGATACGATACTTGACAGAGTATCAATTTTTTTTCTTTTTCTTTTTTTTTAACACACTGCCTCATCATAACACTGAGTTAGCTCATTTTGGCACGGCTGCAGCATGGCTAGTGCTGCTGCTGGGGGGCCTGCGCAACCAGTTTTAGTCAAAAATGAGAAGGAAAAGTATTTTGCATATCAAGCAAACGCCGAAGGGAAAGCAACAGATTTCGACAGGCCTGTATGCAAGCAATGCTTCAAAGTGGTGGCAACAAAGTCCAGTAGCATTGTAAAGCATCTGAAAGACCAACAATGTGGTCTCTATGAGGAATTTCAAAAGGTCAGTAAAGCTCCCCTTATCATGAACGTTTACCCAACCGGTGGCATACATTAATGTTAGACATTTAACAATTACCCGATAGCCATATTAGCCGTCTCGTATTACACTAGCGGCTATGGCTATTAATAAAACAACCAACGTTAATGTGGGAGCTCAGCAGCAAACGTAAACAGTCCTGCCCGTCTGTAACATAAACAGACTATGTTTAATTAAAGGACAAATCAATTATTTTTGTCTGAAAATGTTATGTTTCTCTTCAAGTCCCAGAATGAAGCTGAGAATAGTGGACCAGCAGCTACTAGACAGAAACCATGGCAGCCTCAGACTCAGCCTACCCTACCAGCCCTTTCTGACCGGCAAAGAAAATATGCAGCCAAGTCACCAGAAGCACAAAAAATAAACTGGGCAGTAGCTGAATACTTGAGCATACTCATTTTTGAGCCTATTTAAATACTTGTACTATGATCACAACAGTTGTTTTTAAATTTGGCACATTGTTCTTAAAAATGTTTAATAGTATTTGTTTTGCACTATGTAGTTAAAAAAAAGTTATTAAAGTTTAATTAAAACAATTTAATAGTTTTGTTGTTTACAAGTGTTGCACTACATTTCACTTATTTTAAAAAATACTTTGTATACTGTTCATAGTTTGTATTCTCAACTTTATTAAAAGAAATTATGCTTCTACATGTTTTGTCTTTTTTTGCCCCACGGTATCGAAAATGGTATCGAGTATCAAGTTGTTTTCTGAGTATTGGTATCGAGCTTGAAGTTCTAGTATCGTGACAACCCTAATAAAGACGTACGAAAGACAGAGAAAGTGATAAACAGTGAGAAAGAAAAAAATAAATAAAATACGACAGAAACTGCCTGAGGTATGATCCACTGGAAAGTTGCCTGTCGGAATCCTAAAAGTGACTGAAACATTCTGGAGAGTCACTTTATTCACCTCACTGTGAGTCTGCGCCTAAGCCTTCAACTAATCTAGTGCTGCCACTATATGGCTGCCAGTACAAGTCAGGGTTTTAAAGGTTTTTCCCAGGTGTTCACAGAGTGTGCGCGTCTCTCTGATGTATTTCCAGCCACCTGCTACTTTATTTCCACCAGTTGTTCTGAGATTGCCTTCAGAACCCTGAAACCGGCAATTGTACGCCAACTAAACTCTGGCTGCTCTCGCTTTTATTAAATTCAATTTTGGAGATATTAACCCTATTTTATTTTTGACATTATGGAGTACATATCTTAGAAATAGTAATATGCTTCTCATAAGTGCATGTGTGTATGTCAAATTTGCTATCACATCTGCAACATCATAAACAAACATAGACAAATTACTAGCAGACATGCAGAGTAATGGCCCGAAAATTACGTTAACACATGTACCACCTGTAGTGTGGTGTTGAAAAAAATCAATTTGGCGATATATCGCGATATTACGTCATGCGATTCTTGGATCGATTTTATAAAAAAAATGTTTGCCTTAATTTGACCAGGAAAGTCTTTTCCACTGCAGGAGACATTGTAACTATCAAAGAAGTGTTTTTTCTAAAAAGAAAGTACTAAGTTTCTGCATTTATTTGTTGTTCTAGGCATATACCTCAGTTAAGTTGCACTAAAGTCATGTTGCACTAAAGTCAAAGTTGGTTTAAAAGCCACAGGCAGATTGTATGTTACTTTTTATTTTAAATTGTTGGCACATGGCATGTTAAAGCCAATGTTTTGAGTGTAAAATATGCCAGTAAAATATATTTCATACATAATGTTCTCATGAAGGTGTACACATTTACAAATTAGTTGCTTCTTAAGTCATATATATATTAAAAAAAAAATCGTAATAATTGCCATGTACTTTAATATCGGGATATATCGTATTGCAAGTATTGTGACCTATGTATCAGGAAACGAATTGTATCACCAGATGCCAGGCAATACACACCCCTACGAGCTTCCAACAAAAAGATGAGAAAGCAGATTAACGCAAAATGCCTCCATTTAATATATTTTAGTAATGTTTTCTATTTACACTGGGGCTGAGTGGGATCTCTCTCCAGTTTAATCCCACACTCCAAAAACGTGCATCTAAAGTCGTAAACAGACCATAGGAGTCGATATCGCTATCTGCAATTGGATGACAACCCATTCAAGGTGTGATATGCCTCACACTCTGAGTAAGGTCACATTTAAGATCAATCACAACCTTGATCAGGATAAAGAATACATAATTTAGATAGATGTGCATTGTTATACTGCTTTGGCACTTGAACTAAAGAAATCCTGTATTATTTATAATGTGCAACACACACTCTCCCAACACATTTGCCACTATAAAACAACATGATAACTCCCTTCAAAGTTCTGTTATAGCTGTCTGCTTTTTTAGCAATTTATGTACAACTACAGTATTTATCTAGTACAAATAGAAAAAAGTAGGTTTAGAAAAGAAAATATTAAAAAGAAAGGGGAAATAAATTGTTTAATATATTTAAACTTGTGACATCCATCTATCCATTTTCTATTCAGGTTCATGACAGTCTGCTGGTGCCTATTTCCAGCTCATAATGGGTGTAAGGTGGGATACGCCCTGTATGGGACGCCTGCCAGTAGGGATTAGGATTACAAAGGTAATTATCTAGTTTGCGCTGTCAATATTATGTTTGAACATGCTTTATTATCAAATTGCAGGAAAAAAACTTGAAAAGGAGTTGTGGAAGCAAATCAGGAATTTGATTGTGACTGTGAATTGTCATTATAGTGTTTTTAGTCTGTGGATATGTCTGGATTTTCTTTCACAGTTAGAAATCATTGAAAATTGACAGTGATTACTGTCTAAAAAATTTGATTTAGGCAATGTCTGGAATTTTATCAAAGTGTCAGCCAGAGTGAACTCACAACACTTCCAGATGATACCTGTCCAGTTCCTTAAATGAGTCAGAATATATTTCAGTGCTCTGCTCCCTGCTCTGGATAAGTGGGTGTACAATAAAGAATGAAGGGTTTCAGCTATCCTCCCAGGCCAAAATCATTGTGCTTATGATGAACAAGGTAAGTATCAGGAGCCCTTCAGAACTTATTCGTGACTGTGAAATAATAATGTTGAATTTAGTGAAACTAAATCAAGGAACAAAGCACTTTTCACAAACAGCGATTTCAGACGCCACCAGAGTAATTATTGCATAATCAAAGGATAATTCTCACCGGCCTATCTACGTTTTTTCTTTTATTTCTCAAGTACTGTTGTGTATAACTTTACAGTGATCACACGATTTAAAATACTGAGTGTCATTAACACCCTCTGACTCACTGTTGAATCCTGCCAGTTTTAAATGCTACCTCACTTCAACCAGTCCCTCCAGGATTTCACAACCAATCTGTGATTGCTGCCTAAAACACAGGATTTTGCAACATTTAGTTTTATTTTTCTTAAATGCAGCAACAATTTCAACATTTTAAGGTTGTATTGTTTTTCATAATTCTGCATTAACAGGCCAATTTGCAAAAAAATAAAAAATAAATGAACTAGTTGGCTTTGAAGTCTTTAATAGAAGAGGGCTCAGAACTACAACAAATTAATAAGATATGGATATTTGTAATATTTCTTGTGCGTCTCTAAGGCAAATAATTTCCCCCTGGAATAAATAAAGTATTTCTGATTCTGATCATTTCTATTACATTTTAAAGGTTTTCAGCGCAGACACAGATTAAGTGGTTGTTTAAGTGTTGGCAACAAAAAGAAAATTCCTCAAATCACTACATGGTACTTTTACTGTAAGAACCTCCTCAACGCAGGATTGACATATGCGCCAAAAATGGATTGGTTTGCATTATAACAAATATGTATTACATACAATTTTTTATATGTATATTCAACATCAGAGTTAGGGCTGTCCCGATCCCATATTGATATCGGATATTGGTCCAATATCTGCCAGAAAACAAATATCGGATTTTATCAAACTGCATCTAAAATCTCCGATATATATTATATCATATTTATTCAATTGTAAAATACTGTAGATATTATGTTGAAGGTTAAAATGTATGTAACCAATTGGTTATTAATAAATGGGTCAGTTTTTCTCATACCTACTGTTGCTGACTTTTGTTCTCTGTTTGAGTGACATCACTTAATTAGATAGATAGATAGATAGATAGATAGATAGATAGATAGATAGATAGATAGATAGATAAATTAAGAAGTTAAAAACACATAAATAAGCAATAAATACATAACAGTCCAAGAGAAGTTAAGACACTGCAAGACAATGTTCAAGACATTTCCCTCTCTCCTCCTCTGCTCAGCCTTTTCTAACATTACATAATAAGTTATAAAAGTATGTATGATTTGTGATGATATTGTATCAGATCGATATCAACCAATACTTAAGGCTGCAATATCGGTATCGTATCGGAAATGAAAAAGCTGTATTGAGACATCCCTAATCAGAGTACCACAATAAAAACATTTTTTCTGGTCTCTTCATCTATAAACTGGTCCTCCCTGAGCCTGCCAAGAACGAGGAAAACAAGTAATCCCTGCATGGTCTCTGCAGCCCACCCACTGGTAATATGTCGCTCCTACAAGATCTTCAGATTCAGAGCCTGTTATGAAGTAACCAAAAGAGTCATTTTCATAGACCAACCTCCTCTGAACAGTGATAGAAGTCTTTGTGACACAATGTGATGCGGCGGTTGGACAAAACAGTAGACCATCACCTTGAATTGACTATTCCTCTTCAGAAGAGGAGATGATGACAAAGCGACTTAGCCACTTCGGTAAGCGTTTGAAGTGTTTGAACTCCTCTGCTGCTGGTGCTGCTACTGCTCTGGTTCTGCAGACATACTGTATACTGCAGGTGCGCGACACACACTTCATGAAACAGTGTTTTTCTGCCTCACAATCACAATAGCCGCTTAAATAGCCATGTGTTTTACTGTAATGTGCAGTTTTTTAAGAGTGTGTGGATAGCGTCTCCAGACACACCTACTCATGAATATGCATAAGTAGGCCGCAAATCAGCCCGTTGTTAGAATTGCTCAGGACGTCACTTTTCAGAGGGCTAAAACTCCACAAAACAGGCGAGTTTGGGAAAATAAACCTCAAATACTATGTTGTTGGGGTTCTTAGAACAAATGGAGATGGGTGAAAAATAACATAATTTAGGACCTTTAATAGTAAATGTCCAGTTTGTGTCAGTGATGTGTCTGCAGGTTGTTTCTGGAGCATGTGTGGTATGAAATGTTTAATTGTTCAGTCTTTACTTTGCTCTGGAACTTTCCATCACATTAAAATGTAACCAAACACTCACTTTTGTCATCTTTACAGCGTGTGTAGGACCAAGTCTCTCACGTTATCATTTTTCCCTCCATTCTGGCTTCTGTTCTGTGCCCTGCTCAGAATATATGACCTGCTCACCATACTGTGGGTGTAGCCCCTCCCCTCCACTATATTGACCAATTATCATATAATGTTGTATACACACGTATTGTACTCAGGTCTACTGTGTTCAGGGAGACAGCCCACATGCAGAGCTGTTACCAGCGAGGTAACCTTGAAATAAAATAAAAACACTTTTATTTGGATTGAGTGTCTTGTCATCCTTCAGTCCCTGTTTGATCAAATATTAGCTTTGTTTAAGAACATTAATCAATAATAGAACTATTGTATCAGTGGAAGGCTGTCTTGCATGGATGACATTTTTAAAAATACATAAATAGTTCTATCCTTTTCATTTTTGACAAGACATTTTGTAACCAGAGTTTCATTTTTTATCTGCACCTTTTTTCTTTGCTTTTTTAATGCTTCTTTTTTTTTTTTCAATCACATGCTGCAGGAAAAAAAAACATCATGAAAGGTCGTGTTCACCAAGGAACAGTCAGCCAGAAATAAACTCCAACAGTAGCAATACTACGCACTAAAAATACAATAAGTACAGACTAAGTATATGAACTGTTGAATGGAATTGCAGTGAATATTTGAATGCATTCATGCTGTCTCATTTTAATGAATTGTGTGTATTGTGTTTCCCACTAAAGCCCTGCAGTAAGTTCTGTTCATAGAAAGCTTTTGGTGTTCAGCCATTGTTCACTTGCAGGTCCTGCCTGTTTCAGTTAGAAGTGTGGGAGAAAAGAAAGTGTATGTGTTGTCTGCAGTAGACCCACAGTGGGAAAGAAAACCTGAATTTACTAGCAAATTGTTAAACATGTCAGACTACTTGGTTCCACAATTACCACCAATTAACAATTCAAGAAACAGTTATTATATCTAATCAATCATTCAACGGGTAAGACACTGCTCTCCAACTGAAATGTTAAAAAGGAAATGTTATTTTTATTATTTAGATTTCGAGATGAGCCCCAAAAACTGTTGTGTGATTTTGTGGAGACAAACTCAGAGCCAAAGAAGAAAAGTCACATGTGAGCAGGGTTTATTATCAAAGTTGTAGAGGGAGACAAACAGGCCTGGAGCTCAGTAGCTTCACCAAATGTGATCAGGGTTTCACTACAAATCTGCTGGTTTCTTACACATTTAGGAGTGTAAAGTTGCTGATAACAGCAACCAAACCCTGTTGAAGTCACCAGGTGCAAAGACCTTGAGTAGATTTTATCGAGTGTACTGCAGCTACTGGAGCCAGCCTGTGCTGCTCAGGGCTTTAAAGTCCCTCTGAACAAAAGAAGCAACAGGTCACAGTTCACAGCTAGAAATATGGAAATAATCTTTCTGGAATTATTTATTTAGAAAGTGTATGGTTAGAAAAACTTGAAAGGATTTATGTGTTTAAATGTATCGGCAGTGCAGTGCAGGTTGCAAGTGGAAGAACATTTGAACTATCTAGATAAATATGTCATGTACTCATTATGTTTATTTTGTATATTCTGGTACAGGTGACTCATCAGTCATCCATACTTCTTGAATAAAGACAGAGGAAGATAGTTACCTGTCTATGACTGATGAGTCACCTTGACTTAAATAAAACAGAATATAAAGTTTATTTTGTGCTTTTTTTTTTTTCTTTTCTCTGATT
This sequence comes from Gouania willdenowi, assembly GCF_900634775.1. Lineage (NCBI taxonomy): Eukaryota > Metazoa > Chordata > Actinopteri > Blenniiformes > Gobiesocidae > Gouania > Gouania willdenowi. Next base: position 15,355,261 of record NC_041044.1, read on the forward strand.
TAGATTGTTTGATAGAAAGATTGAATTTCCTTATCCAAAAACAGAAGTAGAATCAAATACTTTTAGAAACAATATATAAGTCATAGTTATGGTCTTATGGTCACATATACAGATGTGGTTAAAAAATTGTCACCAAAACAATTATGATAAATCAATCGATAATTTTTCCCTACCCCTATAATTGAATTTGCAAACATTGTTCACCTTCTATTCAAGTCCAAATCTGGTGATTCCTGTAACATTGTATGAACATATAACCATCTAAAAGGATTTTGGCGATCAATGAACGATAATTTTATGGAGCTTAATAAAACTTGATTTTTAAATCTAATCTAGTAGTTACAACAATCTGCACATCTACAAAAATAAAGTCAACATATATTTTTTAAGCTCTGTTTATTGGAGCCAGGGTGACCTGTGTCAACACCTTGGTGTGAGTGGTCAGTTCAAAGTTTGATCATAAGCTAAAAATTGAAGGGTAGTAAGTAGTACTATAGTATGAGACTGTGCTACAAGTTAAATACAACAGTGAACATTAACCCTTCTTTATGTCATCTCCCTGTTATCATTGAGCTTTTCCATTAGCCAGAGGACTTGTAAAAAATAACTGTGCAAATGAATGTCAAATGAATTTCTGTGAATGCAACCATGTCGGAAATGAACTGAATAAATAAATAAATAAATAAATAAAACAAAATTATCTGCACTGCAGCCAGTAGAATGCTATGATCTGACTTTCTGTGACTCTGACCTAATTTGACTTTTAATTAAGCAATGAATTAGAACTTTATTACTATTTTTGAACACAGCCCTCAGGCAAACTGCACTAAAGCTGAACTCATAGGTCATCACATTATTTGATTCAACAAATCAAGTACTTCAAATTAAAGCCAAAAGTCTTCTCCCCTGTATGCCAGAAAGAAGATGTCAGGGTCAGACCACAGGAAGGATGCTTTCCTCTGACAGGGAATTCAATTGGTTGCTTCTTTTATTATATCTACGTATACCACGGCTCTTGCACTGTGCTGCTGTTTATCAGTCTGCACTCTGTTGGCAAATGTTACAGGATAGCTGTCTCCAGACCTTCCAGATAACTAATAAAAATGATGAATGTTTTTACACTTCTGTATTTTCAGTGTTATTGAAAGAAAATAAGAGAGGTTTGCTTTCCATCATGTAAAAAGAAAGGGTTAAAAGGGTTTACAACTTTCTATACAATGACCAATACAATTCTGAAACTTATTTTCTCATAATTTGATAAATCACACAGTAAATGGATATTGCATCCTGTAATATCGCAGTATAAACACCATTTACAGTTTGTTTAGTGGTGAGGGTCACAAGCAGTGTCCTTATTAGAGGTGGGCCGATATATATATCGGCCAGCCGATATATGGACTTTTTTTTTTATTTAGCACTTTATTAAAGGTTAAAAGAAAAAACAAAAAAAAACATTAATTCGGCTGTATGAATATACAACTCCAGCAAAAAGTAATGTGCATGGGAGAGGTAGAAGCCAATTGGCTTACAAATAAAAAGAGGATATAATAGGATAAAGTGTCTGATCAATAGTGCCTGATCAAATATCCTAATCCTATTGTTGTCGTGCTTCACTGCTACTTACCCGTCCTGTACTTTTTGTTTTACTTGGTTGTGTACAGGTATATTTAAAGTTCATAAATGTTAAGAGTTCTATTGGTGTATTTAATTTAATTTCTAATATATACATTTTTATCATATGAATGTTTCAATTGTCTTTCATAATTAATGTGCAACTTTTTTTTTTAATCGGTATCTGCATCGACCTTTGAAAATCCCACATTGGTCAACCTCTAGTCCTTATCCAATATTGATATCGGATATCGGTTCCAGTATCAGATTATATCGACCTGCATCTAAAATCTGATATAAACACTCCTTTGCAAGCAGTCCATCCCAGACTCTGTTGGATCACTTCTAACAAATGGCTCACTTTTTGTCATACCGACTGTTGCTGACTATTATTTTCTTCTTGAGTAATATCACTAAATCAAGCCCTTTCTAACACTGCACACAACTAAATAAGCAATAAAAGTATGTATGTGTCTCGCTAACATCGGATTTAATCAATATCGTTTTTGGCCAAGGCTGCAATATCGGTACCATATCGGAAGTAAAATGTACTGTGTACTTGAGTAGTGCATTATAAAGTACAATCTGATTACACCAACAGATATTTAGTATATCCATCTAAAAAGTGTTTCAAAGCAAATGTTTCCTAACCCAGAAACACAATGCTTATATTTAAAGGGGAAAGATCAAAGAACACTGAGTCAGCATACATATCTACATGGAATACAGCCTGAAGCCAATAGGAAGAAAACAGGCTTGGCTTCCTCAATAGAAGTAAGGACTCTAATTTTCCATTTCAAGGTATAACCATTTCTGCAACAATTATTTACCCATTTCCATTTTGTTTCCATCGCCCTTCCTTATTTAGATGACATTACTGGCTAATAAACTTCCAAAAATTGTATGAAACATGCTAAATAATCGAATCAACTACTGTTATACATTTTTATATGTATATGCTTCAAAAAACTTATGGAAGACATTTTCCACAACCAGAAGCCCATTTTACAGGAAAAATACCATGGAAATGTGTGACACTTAAATGAGGGTTTAGCATGCATCTTATACAGTAGCTCTATCCATTTCATTTCAAGCAAAATAACAGTAACCGGCGAGTCATACCTTAAGTTTTGCACAAAATCCACACGATTTTAAACTAGATCTACAACTTCTGTCAAAATTACTGGGTGACCCACCCATAGAGTTCCATGCATCAGTATCTGACCATCACACAATGCCACACTCCACAAGTGCGTGCACTTAAGTTTAAATAAAGATTTGCAGGAACGAAGTCACTCCTAGAAATACTCATGAGACTCGTAATGACAGAATACAGTAGTAAAGTAAGGTATGAGGTTTTAAAACATAATGAAACAGTAACTAACCTTTCTTTAAATTTCAATATTTACATAGCAGTGATACAAAGTTCTAAAGACCCAAGTGCGTTAATTCTACTTTGTGGTCCTGAGTAATTGTTTCTTTTGTGCCCCTTGGTGAAGAGAATCAAAAAATGATAGGATATTGAAAGAGCAATCTCAAAAAAAAAAAATCAAGAGAAAAAAGAACAAAAGCACGGACAGAGGCAGGGAGAGATAAAAGACATGGTTTAGAGTTCATTTCAAACTTCTGAAGAACATTTTAGTGAGAAATACATCCGAGATAGAACTTTTTACAAGGTGAAGTGCTGCACACTTCCCACACATTTATCACAAGTTGCCTTTGCTGTGTGCTGAAATGACCACATTTGAGTGAACATTAAAGCAGAGTGTATAAAGGGGCAGTCTGACCCCTTAATGACATCAATTAATCACCTAAAAAGCACAAATACCTTATAGCAGAAGTTTGTGCATATGTACGTGTGTGAATAAGGGAGAGCGAGAGAGAGAAAGAGAGAGAGAGCGAATGGATGCACCTGCAAACATTTGCACACCAAGAAAAACACAAACACGTACACACAATTGATTAACTTTCATTAACACTCTCTGGTTGCTTTTAGACCCACCTCTTTGGAGGCTTTAAAAAGAAAACACTTAAGACTGATAGTGGTTTAACATCAGTCTGACACACACACACATTTTACCTCGTAGGCAGCACACACACTATGAAGTCTGCCATCCTGTCAAGACCAAAAACCTGCTTCCCATACCAAGTCTGCGCACACAGGCAGCCACACACACACACACATACATTTACACACCAGTGTGGTGTCTATCCAAAGAAACAGGCACGCACACACTCACTGCACAATGTGTCAGGTGGCTGTGGAAACCCAGTGATTTGTTCCTCCTGACAGACAGGAAATAAGGGAGTCAACCAGGGACCTCACTTCCTTTAAACCTGACTAAGCTGACATCTAGCAGGAATCCAAACACACATGCACACACTTTCACACAGTCCTATCTACTGTTTGGCTTCCCTCCACTGATACGCACTGCCACATACATAAACAAACACACTCATTCAGAATTCAGACTGAAAAGTCTCTTCTGAGGCCTGCAAAGATTCAAATACTGGATTAGGATTGTGTATGTGGACAAAGAAAGAACAAGAAGAAATGTATTCTCCTAGCTCGATTGAAAAAAATACATCAAAATGTTTGGGTTGCATGCTCAAATAAACAGAAAACAGCCTTTAACTAACGTTGCAGCTATCAAATGTTTTTTGTAATCGAGTATTCTGTTGCGTAGCGGATAAATTACACTTATGTGTTTGGAAACAACTATTATAAATACCTTATTGTGGTAATACCACAATGTTATATAGCACTTTTTTGGGGACTCAAAGTAGCTTTACAGAATATAGAAAAATAAAAATAAAATAAAAAATAAAGAAATAACAATGAAAGTAAAAAAAGGGTTAAGAAAAGCAAGTTTAAAAAGGTGGGTTTTATGGAGTGTTTTAAAGTTCTGTAATGAGTCTGGGAGTGAATTCCTGGGGGTGGGGGCAGCGGCAGCAAAGGCTCGGTCCCCCAAGGTTGGGTGCTTAGTGCGGGTGATGGGTGTAAGGAGGTGGCGGATGAGGAAGTAGGGGCCAGGTTATGGAGTGACTTGTAGGTGAGGAGGAGGAGCTTGTCGTGAATGCAATATTGTAATTGTATTGGAAACTTATGTGAGTAAGATTTCAGTGCCTTTGCCCTCTTGTTACTTATGCCTCATCACTATTAACTCATAATATAGGCTAAAATGCATTACCCTGTAGAGGCTCCAACTCCGAGTCCACTTGGAGAAGTGGCATTCAAGTGAGGATGTTTTCTTTCGAGATGCTGCTGCATTGTGGAAGTACCGTTATGGTAGGCTAGATCCATCTTACAGTACCTACACTGGACCACGTTCTCCGCCTTGCGAAGTGTAAAATGGTCCCAAGCTTTAGACATTTTCTGTCTTTTTCACACTCCATCGGTATCCACATCTTCTGCCATTGCCAGAGAGAAAATGATGTGCGTCAATATATTCAGTCCGAGTGAAACATGATGTCGCCAGAGACCATCTACAAAGCGGCAGTGATACGATAGTAGAGCCATTAAAAGTAAACAGACTTTGGTGGCATGAATTAAACGTGTCTCGATAGCTGTAAGTGCCGCTTACCTTCAATCAATGAGACAGACGGATCTGAATAGAAAAAGTGGCAACCATTTTCTTTCCATACATAAAACAGGAAACCTCCCTAGCCCCAAGAGGGCGCTCCAGGGTAGCGCGTGGATAAAACCACTACTCTAACAAAACGAAGCCTCGAGGCAGAGAATTTGCCTTGAGGCTTTTTTGTTATCGAATTATTCGAGTTATTCGAGGAATTGTTTCAGTCCTACCTTTAACACAAGTTAATTTAGTGGAATATTAATAATATTTTGTCTCAATGATAAGTAGAAGACTATCAACAGAGTCACAGCAAAAACACCCCAAGCACCTTTAAGATGGAGTCAGGAAAACGCAAAGCCCAAAATCTAATACAGACAACTGTTCATGTCTACATTTATTGTCACCATTGGTAATGTCAGTGTTATTGTCGTAGTGTGTGAAATCCAGCACGCAACTCTTCCCGATTGGTGCATTGACCTCACATTCAGAACTTTCTCCACCCTGAAGCGCGCTATCCAATCGTCCTATACCTGACCTCAATTCACTTGACCATGCCCAGTGGTCCAATCAGCGGCGAGTTGTGGCCCAGCCAAGCCAATGGCAGGTGTCAGATCAAACCCGGTCACCCAGTGACAGATTCACTAAGTGGGTCAAGCAGCATTGCAGTAGAATCCCTTTCTTAGCCCTGCCGGGAAAGATCGAGACTTCCGTCTTAGGAGGAGAAAGTCCTGAGAGCATCACTGACTGTGACATGCAGTGACAGCCAGAAGTACAATGGTTTAACAGCTGAGAGCTTCAAACCACATTTTTATGCAATTACCTTGGGCAAGGTTAGCAATAATGACCGCCAGCAGCATTTTTCATTAAACTTCGGCTACTTATGGGCCATTATCATTACCCACATCAGAATCAGGGACAAAAATCATTCTCCACATACCATAAAGCTAATGATCCAGCAGATTTTTTTCTAGATGAGACATTTTTATGTTTTAAAGTCTTTTAAACCGTAAAGGACTGCAGCGAAGACCAAGTTTTACAAAATGTTCATAAGACTAAAATAAAACAGAAACAGAAAGATAAGGTGTCCTGACTGTCTGTTGGTCATGCCTGTGTAATACAACTGACTGTGACCCATGCATGACTTCCCTCTCAATATAAAGTGCACAACAGGGCTCTGTCTGAGTCCATGCTTAAAATGGAAATCAGTCAAACAGCTGTGGAGCAGAACCCGCTCAGTGACAGCCAGGGAAGGTGGGGGTGGAGTGACTGCGGCGCTGGTGCTGTGGGGTGCAGTGAGATAAGTTATGAATAAAGAGGCGAGGGTGGAGAGGTGAGCAGATGAGAGGTGGAGGAGGAGAGAGAGAGACGGTAAAATGCTGCCGTCACTTAAACTCTAAAATGAAAGATCGATGAGCTTATTTAAATGTGCTGCTAGAAACGAGCATTGGCTCATATAAACCCGTGCATTTATGAGGAGGGGTGCGGGCATCGATTGACTGAGAGAAGATGGGCGAGGGAGGGGGAGAGAGAAAGGCAGGGGAGCAAGAGAGAGAGACGAGGAGAGTTCCGGAGGATCAGCTTGGCTCATGAATTTCATCCTTTTCCTCTGAAATAAAACATGGTATTAAATGCTGAGGGACAGAGGGGTCGGAAACACCAGGCTTCTACAGCCTTCGATTGGCTGCCTGGCTCAGCTTATCTAATCAATAACACCAACCTCGCCTTCTTTTTGCCCGGGCCACTCACAACAACCTTCTTTGTCCGGAGTCTGACACTAATATCCAACACCCCCCCCCCAACCCACCCTCTACTAAACACCACCACTTCATCCAGGACAGCTGGGAGGGGGTGGGTGGGAACACTGAAGGCAAAGGGTGAGTGGGGGTGTCCTGGGGGGTGCTGGTGAGACCTTGACAAGAATGGGAGGAATGAGGGAGCTGACTCCGCATCCACGGGAGGAAAAGAGGAGAGGGGTTGGGGGGGTGTGGGGGAAAGGAAGGAGGAGAGCAACTTTTGACACACACTGAGGTGTTGTCATACCGTCATCATCGATTGAACTGCGGGCACATCTTTCTGAGTGACAAGCACGTTGCACCAGATTCACCCTCCAACCTTTCTCTCCTCTCCTTGTCTTTCTCCTTCTTCTACCAATGGCCACAATCAGGACTTTATCACCCTCCTCTCAAGCCGTGCTCCTTTTCTCACACTTCACACACAGACACTCTCCTGCTCTTCAAGACACTTTCCCATATTCTCTGTACGATCACAAATAGCACATACCCCCCCACGCCCCCCCAACACACATGCATTCCTATGTCCCCGCCCCCTCCTCTGCATTAACCCCAAAGTCCCACAGCCATACATCGGCCCACCGTGGCCATCTGTGACCCAGAGAAAAGAGTGTGTCAACACCAGCCTGACCTTTTCTCTGTGCTTTGTTTTGCCACACAGAACGCGATCCCTCGAGGAACACATACAACAACACATCAGTGTCTCCATGACATCATCCCAACAGAGCAAACCACAAATACTCCAGCTATGACCAGCAAATCGATACTAAATCAGATGGGATTCTTTGTTGCTATATTAAAGAAGTGCTCCACAAACCAACCAACCTGTGCAGGTAAATCACCCACCCAGCCTACTGATGGACACCTGCCAGCAGCAACAGGGTCAACACTAACGACAACAACTTTGGATTCATACACTCAGTGTGTGGCTGCTTGTTTGTGTAATTGTACCAAATGGAGAAATATAAGCAGGTCATTGACTAGGGGGAGATTATCTCTGCCAGCAAACTGTGACACTAACACTCACTCACCTCCTAATATACAAACCCATCACCTTAATCCTACAATCTATGGATAATCACAACAACAGGGGCCAGCAAATCTCCATGGAAAACTGTTGCTGATTTATTTTACAAACCATGGATGATGTGGAGTTTATTTAAAGCTTATTTAAAATTCAAAAGTAAATGTACGTTCCAGTTTATTGGTGACCATCTGTGTTTAGTCTCATTCTGTCTCCACTGAGACACCAGCGAGTGTCTGAGCTAAAATATATATATATATATATATATATATATATATATACTCCTCGGATCATCTCACACTTGGACACAGATGGGGGCTCAGCTCTTACCTTGTCCGTGCAACATGTGGCAGCAGCTGCTGAAGAACACCAGGAGGAGGAGAGGAAGCCTCTGTGTGGTCCCAGTCCCCGCCATCATCCCCACCACCATCAACATCATCTTCTGTTGGCTCCAGTAGCAAAGACCCCCACAGGATGATCCTTTAAACGCTGGGTTGAGTGGGAGCTTTGTGTGTGTGTGTGTGTGTGTGCAGGTAACTCTTTCCACCAGGTGTTTGCGTATGGGAGCAGCAGGGATATGAGCAGCTCGAAGCACTTCACCTCCTGGGTCGGACTTTCTAAGATCTCCCAAAAAAAAAAAAACTCTACAGGAGAGCAAAAAAATAAATAAAAAATGAAGGAAAATGAAAACAGCTCTCTCACTGGTGTGTCAGTCCGTGCGTAAGAGCAACCGGTGATGTCTCCTGTCCATCTGGATTGATCAACAGCGCAGAAATTAATACATTTGAGTGAGCTTTTACTTATCGGCTTATTCCCCGCTATCTGCTTGTTATGATGTCTTCAATGGGGATTTGTCCCGCTGGTCATTTAGTTATATTTACAATGGAGCGGCTCAAAGCGCATATCTTCCATCCGTGCCCGCTCAGAAATCAATTCACTTAATTGAACCAGTGCATTCCCATGGATTTGATCTGAAAACCATCCGGGAACAGCCTGTGTCCACCGGGCTCCACTTAGTGATCCAGAGCAGGAGAGCCCAGCCAACAGGTTCAAGTTAGTGTGCAGCAGAGAGAGCCGCAGACTCCGAGGACTGAGTCCGAGCTCAAAGTGCGGAACAGAGCCGAAATGTTCCACCGAAACAACACAGCTAAGCGTATTCTCCTCTAAATCCTGCCAGAGAGGAAACACACACTTTAAGAGCGTTTAACCGGCGTCCTCACAGGAGTTTGAGTCCCCGGCTGGAGCTCTTTCTCTTTCAGCCGCTTTCCCTCCGTCCTCCCGGCTGGAGTGCTGCGTCTCTCAGATGAACACCTGCCCTCCTGCTCACACACAGCCACGGAAGGAGAGAGAGCCGCTGTAGAGCCCTAATGAAGCTCTTTAAAACTCTACTATAAATATTCAGGCACCTTTTAATACTATAAATGTGTTGTTCATCGCCTCCTGCTCGCACTCCGTCCCTCGCCGTTACACGCTCCCTCAATCTAAACTTAAAAAAAAAAAGTTACATTTACTATCATCCGTGGCTGGTGATTGGCTGAGCCAGTGCACCCGCTCTTTCTATTGGTCAATCCGAATTTGGAGGCGGGTTCAATAGTGCCGGTACAATTAGAGCGGTGGGTGCGTCCCCTCGCTTTTACTCACAGCATCGTTCACTTTAGGCTCTCATTCTGAACATATAGCGCTGTTACTGGTATCTCAATACTACTAAATACTACATCTTATTCTCTCTCACACACGCAGACACATACACGTGTATGAGAAAGAGGATGGAGCCCCATTTGACATAAAAAAATAATTGTGGCCACAATTAAAAACTAGTGTGTAATATTAGTTCTTTCTTTCTTTCTTTCTTTCTTTCTTTCTTTCTTTCTTTCTTTCTTTCTTTCTTTCTTTCTTACATTTTGCAGTCAAGTTGCATACCTTTGCTACATAAACAAGCCAATAGTCCTATAGGTAAGCTTCTAGAGCTGGAACGATATCTAAAGTTCACGGGGCAATAGACAATAATGGGCTCACAATAATGATATGGGGCGATATTTTTGTATGCATTGTTTTTTTATGCTACAAAAATGATCCTCCATGAGTCTTCAGGGCATCCTATAGTTTGTCTGTAAACAGTGAAGTAAACACATAGCCTACTTGCAAATTTTTGCTAAATACATTTAAAATTTCTATTGAAAAAAAAGATGATGTTTTGAATATATCAAAATGTTATCTCAAAAATGACAGTTTTTACAGCATTGTATATTTTCATGAACATGCTCTCATGTGAACAATTAGAGTCAATGCAAAAATTGCATTCAGTTCACTTAACAAACAAATAAATCATTGTTAAAAACAAATTCCAAAAATCTCCATGCTGTCTGGTTGAAATTTGTGCATTTTGGGATTTTTGTCTTTATTCACTGACTTCCATTGACCTACATATATAATCTTTTACAATCCAACCGTTCACTGCCATTGACGAATATGTACGTCAATTATGTTTTTCAACGAGGGTTGCTAGGAGACACTGTGGCGAGTTCTCCCATGAATATCAGACGTGCACTGTGATGTAGTGACCAACTGGTGCCATGTAGGTGGCAGCACACTGCAACTTTGGATGAAAAATCACTTGTGATGGGCATACAGTATATACTATATAGTCGAGACGAAGTCAAGAGTTGACGAAAGAGAAAGTGGCGCAACAAGAGAAGACGGTGAAGCTCAAGCCGCGCAGATGTGTTGACCTAAGTCGACTATTGAGAGTGTCGCAATTGTGAGAGAAGACGATCAACAACCCGGGCGAAGCAGTGAGACTGTGCGGTAGGAGGAGTATTGCGGGTGTGGGGACTGAGGGGGTGGGGACTTGGAGGAAGGCCAACATACTGTAAGGGCACCATATAACTCTGACTCAGATAGCAAAATAATAATGATTTTTCCATCAAAAGCTCGATCTCAGTGTTGTTTTTGTTGTTTTATAGAAGGAAACAAATGTTAAGATGTTTGAGGTGTCACTAAAGCAAAAAACAGTTGCCTCAAAGTCACTGCTCTGCATAACAGGTTGTTGTTGTTTTTGTGTTTTTTTCTCACAAAAAGCTTGTTTTCTCAGCTTTTTGTTCAGAAACTGGCATTTTGTGTGAAACCTATATTCAACTGCTGATTACGGAAGAACGAAACAAGCTAGAAACAAAACTTTTTTTTACTGATGAAAGTAGAGTCTATTCTTTCAGAATCTGGTTTCAGATTTTACTTAGTCATAGTACCAACATTTCCTGTGGGTCTTAAAAGATCCGTCAAAATGCTCTAAAATGACTGGCAGGGAGGGGGTATCTGTTCTGAAAATGGCTGGCAGTCAATGAGTTGATAAATACATTTCTGACACCCATGTGACAGCTGCGGTCTTGCACACAGGTGCCTGGCTTTGTCAATTAGCTACAGGTGACATTTTTATGTGCTAATTAGCTCAGTGACTTAGACAAGAGGATGCTTTATCATGAAATAGTTGTGATTTCATGATGTGTTTGACTTATTGCTTTATTGACTAATCAATATAGTTGTAGAATTCCTATGAGATAGAAGTTTTAAACGTACTGCAGAGTTGTCTCTTACTAATTACAGTAACTGAGGGATATAGAGCATTGTCTCTTGTGCCAGAAATTGTGAGTTCAAGCCTCAAATGATGTAAAATATACATTAGAATGTCACCATTTTTTTCATCTCCCTTTTCTCTGCTTGTTGCTCAGAATTGCCAGGCACCAAACATTTCCGCGCAGTAGTAATGGTCAGTGCCAGGTGCACACACAAAAAGCAAAAAACAAAACAAAACTGTTTTGTGTTCTAGGACTCAATTTTGTGTATTTTTGTTGTTCTGTTGTGTATTTTTCTGTAAATGTGTACGTTTTTGGCGTCATTCTGTGCGTTTAGTTTGGGAGCCGCACAAATCATACTAAGAACCTCATGCAGCCCCACAGTTGTTAATGTCAGCAGTAAACAAAAACATGTCTTCACACACTCATATACAAAAGGAACTGGTGCCCACACGAAGAGTGAGAAAAAGATTCACACAAACAATTGTTAAAACACACCTCATACACCCTGAGCGAAAAAGAGATTCATGAAATCAAACTCTAAATATAATATATACATATAAAATAGAGAGAAATACGGTCTATCTACCTATTTGTCACACATACACATACACACAATTGGTCCCATGTGCTGGATGAGTCTGCACAGCAGGGATTTAGCGTTCGCCCACACACAGGGCCGTCTTCCCGAAAGGCAACACAGGCGGTCGCCTAGGGCGCCACCTGCTGGAGGGGCTTCAAATTGCACCCACCCCCAAATAATAATAATAATAATAATAATAAATAAATAAATAATTTAAAAAAGTATAATCAACGTGAAACACACCCTTTACAATCATTGTACATGTTTTCTCTTAATTAAATATTAATTTTATACCAGCCTTCTGCCCACATTTATATTTATTTTTATTTCATTCTTGTTCTATTCTATATAATTCTATTTTGTTGTTTGCTCATTGTGTTCTTTGGTTTTATGATTTGTGTTACTCACTAGTAACACCAAACAGGAAAGTATAAATGTCCTTGCACTGAAAATTTTATATTTCATTTTAACTTTTTATTGCACTGTTTTGCATTGCTTTTGGATTTTGCACCATCGTTGTTGTTGTTCCCTCAGGACATTTGCACTATACCTGTAGGTGTTATATAGTATTATAGTGTATAATTCTACTTCTTACAACAGGTTGTACTTTTTATTTTTCAATGGTTTGTTGTCTTGATATTCAAAATAAATAATAATGTGTACACACTGTGTATAGACTTTAAAAAAAAATCCACTCTTCGGGCACCGAATGACCTAAAGCCGGCTCTGCTCACAAACACAGACATATGTTCTCATAAAGTTTCTCTCAGTCAACCTGGTCACTATTCATTGTGTTTAGGAACTGAACATTATTTTATTTACTGCATGAATTGGCCGTGTGATGCTAGGGACCCGTTAATAGCCATCACTACAATAGAGAGGATTTCAGCCTGGGGACTTCTTCACCTTGCTTACTTTAAAGAAAAATCAGTATACAGTATATTATTTCACTAAAGAGGGGAGCTTCTGAAGCAGCACTGGAGGCACACACACACACACACACACACACACATTACATAATACCTGCCTGGAGCTATATATTTGGACTACTGATAACCTAGTTTCTTCCATGGTGAAGATCATTAAAAGGCACATTAATATTAAAGCCTACAACACAGTGACCTTATCTTTTATTGCCTCAATAAATCCTCATAGACAGACGTTCCATCCCATGAGTGGCCAAATAGTCTCTGTGGGTTGTCCGGCTGTCCCCATTGCACTTTCCCAAAGTACCAACACCTCACCCAATCTATCTATCTTCACCTCCAGGCTTATTTGACAATTGGCTTCCGGAATGGGTAGCTACTTAGTCTATAGAAGATTATGTATCTGACTAAATGTGTTTTCAAAACGTATGTAATAAAAATTTATTTTCTGTTTGTATTTATCAATGCAACACCAAGTCTTGTATTTTATTGTTTTTAAACAATTGTATGGATTTAAAGTTCACAAGACGTCAATGATTATTAAGATAGGGGATGAATGTTTCATATAAGCCAGGAGTGTCAAACTCATTTTAGTCCAGGGGTCAAATACAGAGTAGTTTGATATCAAGTGTGCCACAGATTTGATGTGGGAAAACAAGTACTGCAACATTATTGTGCCCTAGTTTTCACTTCTACATATACAAAGGACAAAATGTGTAAGAAATGACCAAATCGAAGCAATAAGTGATCATATTAGTCCCAACATGATCTTCAGTTTAATTTTCCTGGATATGTGAATTAAGAAAAACACTATGTAATAATGTGAGGAAAAATAAAAGATTTTGTAAGAATTTTGAGGGTTTTTTTTTTTAACAGTTTACCATTAAAAATGACTGTAATCATGCAATATATAAGCACAGGAAAACTGTTGAGCTTCATTTACACAATGATTCATTTTTACTTTCTCCTGTGGGCTGAATTGGATGCTACAAATGGCCCGTTTTGGCCCCTGGGCCTTGAGTTTGACACATGTGATATAAGCAATCACACACGTAAATAAAAAACGTAATTCATTAAATGTATGCTTTAAAAAAAAAAAATTCTTCTACATTTTTGAAAAAGGTTTTGTTGATTTTCTTTGAAAGTATAACCACATACTGTACTCTGTGTACTGTAGAGTGTGTGTGTTTCTAGATATCATTAAAGAGCTTAATGAAGAAGGTGAAGTTATCAGTTATTTCCTTAAGAAAAGAAAAGAACAGCAGTGTCAGTCTGAATAGCAGATAATGTACCATGAGTTTCCCTGAGCTCTCTCTGTGTTAGAACAGATGCCTGATGTGGCCTGAAGATGTGCTATGAGTGCAAACAATTAGTTGTACAATGATCTGAAACCCACAATGATGCTCTGTCAAATGAGAAGAATAAATTAACCATCTGGGAATTTAATGTTCTGATTCGTCTGTAATACATTGTAAACCTTATGAAAACATTAAAAAAATAATAGATACAAGCTGTTAAATGTGATTCTGGAAAATCTTGACCTGTTGAGTGAACAATCATTGAGTGGTGCACTCTACCTGACCGTCATCAAATGCTTACAAAGAGAAGACATCCATTAATTGGATGTAAAGGCAACTTGGAGCTATTCGCGAGTGCTGGTGCATTTTTCTGCAACACAGATTCTCAGTTAGAGGATAACGAGTCAGTTCATGACCCGTAACAACGTTTGAAAAGAAACTCCAAGAATTCACAATGTATGACTATACAATACAATGAAATACTACCATATAACCATGGATGAATGGATGGATAGATGGATGAATGGATGGAATGAAATAATCCAAAATATGAATGTCTCAGCCATTCATGATACATTTTAACATGCCTATATATAGGTCCCTATTTCATGTATTGTTACACAGATTTCTATGATCATGTGTAGAGCAAAGAAGCAGCTCACTGAGGGCTTAGAACATGTCTCTAGTAATGTTACAAATCCCCATGAGCTGGTTCTTTTGCTCTATACAAAATTCCTCCCTGACAGAACAACACGTTCTTTTCTTTCTTTCTTACAACTCGCCGCTGTCAGCATCACACAAATTCAGCAAGTGGTTTTCAATGTCGTCATGACATTGCTGAGTCTGGACCAAAATCAGTTTCAACATTTTTAACCAGTGATAATGTCTTTTATGTTGCAACGTCCCTTGATATTCACATTAATATTTATTGTTTTTTTTTACATCCACTATACAGTTAAAACCAGTTGACATTATAATGTAACAGAATTAAGTAAATCACTAATTAGAATGAAGTTGGCAAATAAAAAAAAATTATCTTAAATTGTGTTAAAATTCATATAGATTCTGTTTCATCATAGAAAAGAAAGGATTACTGATTGGGGCCTGTCAACTCAGTTATAGCTGAGTAACACAATAGTTTACACACAATTGAACTCAATGAACACTGGTATCCACTCCTTGCTTTTTTACGTGTCCCTTGTTTTAGAAACCAATCCATTTCTGGCCATACAAAATTGTGAATAGCTGACAAAGAGAATGGATAATAAATCTTTGGATTTCTCTACCTGAAAAGATTTTCACAACATGACTTGGTCCTCAAATCTCCACACTAGTTTTGTCATCCATCCACCCACAGACAGACTGATGTTTGAAGTTCAGAGTTCAAAGCCACACACGTGTAAGTAGTTGTTAAGAAAAAACATTGCATTTATTGAGAATTTTTAATAATAATACGTTTTAACAACAATGTTGACGCTTTTGCTGCTTTTTTTCTCCAAACAAATGCTCCATTACACTTGAACAATTCAAGCTTTGAACAGTAGCATCTCAAAGCATGACAAAAAAAAAAAAAAACATGTATTTTGTTTGTCCTTATCATGGTTTCACAAATAAATGATCATTGCGTAGCATTGAATCCTACTACAGGTGTTTAATATTCACTAAGTTAAATAAATGACTAGATACAGCTCTAGTTTGGCTGTAGATTTACACTAAACTACTGTACTACAAATGTTATGATACTGGGAATAACAATTATTTATCTTTAATCAAAGACAACCGAGTCATTTGTCAGGGCCAGATCTCTTCTTCAGTTTTCTTTTTTAAAAAAGTTATTGGAAAAAAGGTACTTTCCTCAATCTATTTTCAACCTGCATTTTTAGGTCCACAACCACCTTTTTTAACCTCTTCAATTACTGCCAATGCTATTACAGCATGCACACGCTACCCGTGTGGTGTTTTTGCCAAATCTGAAGTGTTTCCCTTGAGGCAATCTGAGGCTGAGGAGATTGGAAAGCACTGCTATATCATAATATATGAAGGCCAAATGGTATAAAAATAAACTGATGCATCTGAATTATATTTGAGTCACATCCATTAAAATAGAAAAGAGAACCTGACGCAGGAGCAACAGGAAGGTCTTTAATTGCTTTTCATAAATGTCACCGGTGTTGTAGCTTGGCTGACGACAGCGTTTCATATAGATGCATCACACTTGCAAAACTTCACAGCTTGATATTCAAACTTTGTTGATTTCTTACTACTTAGAAGGTGTGTGAAATGTGTTTGGGGGAAAAAAAACTAAAATAACAATGCTGACCTGTTCTGCCCTTTTTCTTTCTGACAGTTTTTTTTTTTTTTTTTTTTATCAGTCATCTTCAGTATTTTTACTACCTTGATGCCATTAGGATTTCTAGATAGTCAAAGGTTGCTTCACATTTTGGATGCCAGCCAGTTGCTACGATACAATCTCAACCTTCAAGCGTGCTAAGACACAGCGTGATGTCTGTCCTGCTTTTACAATCACTCTTGTTTGTAAGCAGGATGTTTATCAAAAAGCATTCGGTGTCTCCTTGTCTGGAGCTCAATATGTTTAGGCATAAAACAGATTAACATCCATTAAATATACTGTTTTGTGCCATTGACCAGTTATGAGATATTGCTCTCACTTTGGTCAAAGAATGTGAAGTCTAAACAGAATTCTAAATAATTGATCAGATGGGAAAGTACACACATAATATGAGCTCTAATTGTATAGATCCTCATTTTAATGCAAAAAGAGCCCTGAGTAGGAGACCACTAAACCTCTGAAGGTTGTCTGTGGTGTCAAGCACCATTTACTCTATCAATATAGTGGATCCTTTATGTAATGTATGCTGCAAGATATGGTCTTCAAAGATTTGCTGCATACTGTATAATTTGTCTGAGATGGTTGACTAGAAAGAGCGCTGAGCACCAAAATCATTTATTAAATGCTTAGGTAAAATTTAAAAAAAAAATTAAAAAAAAACTAGGACTAGAGGTGGAACGGTATACATATACAGTATATAAAGCTTATGAGACTAGGCATTATACGATTCTGCACTCACGATAATGATTTGGGACAATATTTTTAGAAAGGAAAACAAACCATGCTTTTATTTGACAAAAGTTTACATTTTATTATTGTTTTGTTAATTTTACATTTTATTTTCCCTTGAGATGAATAGGTCATACTCAGCTAATACAGGTGCTCGTCATAAAATTACAATATCATGAAAAAGTTGATTTATTTCAGTAATTCCATTCAAAAAGTGAAACTTGTATATTATATCATTCATTACACACAAACTGATTTCTTTTCTTTTTGATGATTATAATTGACAACTAATGAGAATCCCAAATTCATTATCTCAGAAAATTAGAATATTACTTAAGACCAATACAAAAAAAAAAAAAATTCTAGAAATGTTGGCCAACTGAAAAGTATGAACATGAAAAGTATGAGCATGTACAGCACTCAATACTTGGTTGGGGATCCTTTTGCCTGAATTACTGCAGCAATGAGGCGTGGCATGGAGTCCATCAGTCTGTGGCACTGCTCAGGTGTTATGAGAGCCCAGGTTGCTCTGATAGTGGCCTTCAGCTCTTCTGCATTGTTGGGTCTGGTGTCTCGGATCTTCCTCTTCACAATACCCCATAGATTTTCTATAGGGTTAAGGTCAGGTGAGTTTGCTGGCCAATCAAGAACAGGGATACTGTGGTCCTTAAACCAGGTCCTGGTAGCTTTGGCACTGTGTGCAGGTGCCAAATCCTGTTAGAAAATGAAATCTGCATCTCCATAAAGTTGGTCAGCAGCAGGAAGCATGAAGTGCTCTAAAACTTCCTGGTAGATGGCTGCATTGACCTTGGACCTAAGGAAATACAGTGGACCAACACCAGCACATGACATGGCACCCCAAACCATCACTGACTGTGGAAACTTTACACTTGACGTCAAGCAACGTGGATTCCGTGCCTCTCCTCTCTTCCTCCAGACTCTGGGACCATGATTTCCAAAGGACGTGCAAAATGTACTTTCATTAGAGAACATAACGTTAACTTTGGACCACTCAGCAGCTGTCCAGTCCTTTTTGTCTTTAGCCCAGGTAAGACGCTTCTGACGCTGTCTCTTGTTCAAGAGTGGCTTGACACAAGGAAAGCGAGAGCTCATAAAGCCAGTTGGAATTACGTAAATGTTGCACTTCTTTGAGTAATTACTACACACTGTTTGTCAAACATGTTGATCTGTGTGAGTGCCTGTGAGTTTAAAGTGTTTTTATGGCATATGCAGCTTCGAAATTGCCTCTCATTCCTATCAGTAAATGGTAAATGGACTTGATTCATATAATGTTTTATCCCTTCACTGAAGTAGTCTCAAAGCACTTTACAATATCAACTCATTCACCCATTCACACACCAATGGGACTGAGCTGCTATGCAAGGCACTAGTCAACCACTGGGAGCAACTTAGGGTTCAGTGACTTGCCCAAGGACACTTCAACACATAGACATGGATGGTATGGAACTGGGATCAAACCCCCAACTTCTGGATCAGGAGACCACCCCTTTACCACAGTCGCCCGCAGTGAAGGCTACATTATGATAGTCTTTTTTTTTTTAGATGTGTTTCTAATCTGGATTGAGTATCCCTAAAATTTGCAAAGCATTCTTCCTAATCCATTGCTATCTATCACCAGGGAAATCCATTCATCCATCCATCTTCATACCCGCTTATTCCCGTTTATCAGGGTCGCGGGGGTCTGCCGGTGCCAATCTCCGGCTCTCATAGGGCGCTAGGCGAGGGTACACCATGGACAGGGCGCCAGTCCATCACCAGAGAAATCTATTATGTATTTTGTTTTTTATTTAAACTGAGACACACTCATGCATGACACATACATGTCAACACACAGATTTGTGCACATAATATTCATTGTGTATTGTTACATCAGATGGATGGCGCACTAGACATGTGAGCAGCTTTCCATCTCCATGCATCCTGATACATGTTTGCCAAATTTCTCTCACACTGCAACCTTACACTCACACTTTCCTCAGCGTGCTGCTCGCTGTGCTGCAACCTTTTGACCTGAGCAATGGGACTCCCTGATAGACTTGAACAATGACACTGATCCCTCTTTCCCTCTCAGAGGCAAACGCTGGGAACGTTTCCCGTCCCTTTAACACCTGCTTGACAAGGCTAATGACTTCTATAGCAGCAATCAACATTGACGTGCATCCGCGTGCACACTGTAACAGAAGGTAAAATTTATCCAGGCACATACAGAGCGGATGAGTGGCGTCCTGCTTGCTCAAGCTGTTGAAGCGGTGCAGGGAGATAATGTCAATATTAACTGACCTGTCATAGCTGCGGAGTGGTAGGCAGATGCACACAATGACAAGGCTTTACCTCACAGCAGTTTGACAAAAAGCATCACCTGCTGTTCTTGTCGCTTACAACATCATCAGAAAGGCTTTTGTTTTTCTTTTTAATGTCTGGTGTTTTCAGCTTGAAGCTAAATCACCCAGTGTGCCACACCTTTGTGAGGCAATCCTGAATAATAACGAGTGCAGATTACTCTGCACAGTCTTTGTGTATTGAATGCATTACAAAGTAAAGCCAAGGCCACGGTGAAGCAAAAATAAACTCCCACAATTTGCTGTCTCAGGCTTGTGTGCTTGTTTTCAAGAGTACACAAGAATTATTGTCTCTTCCCTAATCTCTTTTTCTGCCTCCTCGCCCTCTCTCCACATTACTGAGAAAAATAATTATGGAGGAACACACCACATTAAAAGCTAATAAAGTAGACAGATAGAAGCTCACTTTACTAATCGAAGTCACTTATAATGACTGCACAGGAAAACTTCGAAGCCTCGCTCTGTGTGTGGTTTATTGTTTAGTTTCATTGTAGCCCAGGGTGATGCTGCATTCTTGCATTTCAGGCAGATGGAAACTTGATCCTGCTCCCTCTGAAAGCAGTGACTCCACCTGTTATCTGAGCTATCTCCTGGGGCAAAATTCGAGGGCGAGTTAACACCAAAAGAAAAAAAAAGAAAAAGAGCAGGAAAGGGAGTAGTGTGGAGCCTTTAATGTGGTGGAAAAAGGGGGGCAGAAAAGAAAATGAGTAGAGAATTGTGAGGAGTTAGGTCACACCTGTAGAAGACTCAAAGAGATAGGAGGGATATGGGGATAAGTGTAACACCAGTGGGGAAAAAGGAGGCTCGCTGCAGTGAGGGATCACATTTTAGTGAGCCGAGCAGATAGAAAGAGTGTGAAAATCACAGCCTAGGCTTTCAGGACACTTTTATAGAAGAAGTAGCATTAAAAATAGTAAGTGAGAAATCAGAATGAAAGAGCTTACTGAAACACAAAAAGCAGAAATGTCACAGATTCAGAGAAGATCATTTCTAAACTAAGCCTCATGTAGGGAACTGGTGGAGGAATCTGTTGTTCTACATTTATTGTGTGTTTTTATCGTTCTTTATGCGTGTGTATTCTGCTCTGCATCTTCACTGTAATAATAACAAAGACGAGCTGCTCCTCTAAGGCTTAGCTTGACGCTCCTCACGTGTGTGTCCAACAGCGGGGCCTCCCAGCTGGTGTCAGACAAATCCAGGGCAGTGGTTTCGGGATCGCACCATGAGGCTCTTTTCAATGCACCTGAAATCACACACAATTACCCAGCATCATGCTGTTGGAGGCTAAGGAGAACAGAATGTGGATGCACGGTGCAGCGATGAAGTGCACATAAAAGAAAAGATAACAGAAAAGGAGACCAAAGCAAAATATAACATCGCTCTGATGTAAGAGCAGATATTGCCGAGACATAAACAGCCACTTAATTAGAAATGCTGGGCGAGTCTGCTCTCGCACCCTCAGACCTGTCGGAGCATGTGTGCTTGTATGATTGTACACAGAGATGCCTGAGGGCAGGCACTACGGGCCTTTCCACAAGGTGTGGACTGTGTTACAGAGATCTGAAAGGAAAGCATCGTGGTACCCTCAGGCAAACACAGGATGAGCTTTAATTTCTCCCTTTTCCATCCTGTGATCTCTCTCTGTTTCTTTCTTTCTTTCTCTCCCACTATACTGCTCTACTCACCATCACCCTCAAAACTCTGTTTTTCCCCTTTAATCCAATTGCATTCTTTCACCAAAGAAAAAAAAAAAAAAATGCGTCTGCCCTGTGGGGATGACAAACATAGAAGCTATTCATCTTTTCAACTTGTACCGTACATCTTCTACTCAACACTTCGTCCCACCACTACCTCAGTTACGTTTGGCTCAATTTAGACCATTGTGGAATTTCTAATTGGAAATACTTCCTATCCTCCACCCATCCATCCATCTATCCATCCATGCATTCATCCATCCATCCATCCATGGCCTTTTCAGAAATTGGTTATTGGAACCTTTCCAGATGCTTAATTGTGCAAGACAGGATAGAAAGTTGCCTGTTCATCCCTGAGCTAGCACCTAAAACACATCAAAGCACATCATTATTCCACCATTTAGAAACATCCATTATATTCCACATTGTGAGAGTGGACCCCTGTGGTGTGAACACTGAGGCTCGAGTACAGGGACATAAACCAACAGCGTTGTATGAACAGAATTTCTAAGTAAAAACACAAAAAACAAGCATCTATCGATCAACAGAGCTCTACAATGTTTAAAGCTGCAACCCACGATATGTGGAGTCCCACAAACGGATGCATGGAAGTGTTTTTACTTCATTCTTAATGGGATTTATTGTGTTTCTTTGCCTGAAAAGAAGAACAGTGATTTGCTTGACACCATTTCTGTATTCAGTATTCCCCCATAATATCGGATTGAGGTTAAAGACACATCTATCCTTCCATCTCTGTGACTTCATATCCCACAATGCATTGCACAAAAATGCCAATAGTGTTTACAGTGGAGGAGATGAAACTTTTGACTGGAAATTTCGACCTTTTTCCTTTTTTTTTTTTTTTGAGTAAATGATGTTCAATTCATTGATCTATGAGGCACACGCCATGACTTTATCTAATAAAAACATATTATAACATTAAGCACACAAACAGCAGAGTGTATATGAGATTTAGAAAGGACTTTGTCATCATTTTTGGGTTTTGAAATTGCAGACAAACACAGTTTTTAACTTTGAGCTGCACTTAATGCAGTTTTGAGGATTCCTTAAAGGTGCAGTCTGCAACTCTTATAAAAGTGACTTTTTGTCATATGTGCTAAAACTGTCACTATGTAAGGACAGCTTTATCTGAAACTAGTAGTTTGTGTGGAAAAACAGGCTCACAGAGTCCACCCTGCTGCTCCTGCTGCCTTTGGCAGATTGCCAGAATGCACCACGACCGAGCAAAAAGAACCAATCAGAGCCAGGATTGTGTTTGATGGACTGTCTTTTTTACAGTGTATGGTCTGGAAGAGTAGAAGATGGAATTAGCAACTTTTCTGCATGCTGCTTGATTTACATTATGTTTGATTTGTAATTGTTAAACTAGAACTCTGTAGTGCATGTGTTGTTCATGTGTGCGCAGCAGCCTCCATGTGGCTGCTGTAAGTGACACCGTTGCTGCTGCTGCTGCTGCTGAGGTGTGTGCACATAGAGAGAGAGAAGAGCTGCAGTAATATGCTTTTAACAGAGCATGTTATATTACTGTGATGTTGCTGTCGGACTAACGTTAGCTTGCTAGCTCCTCTGAGGGAGGGACTTTGGAAAAGTTTGGAGGCAGGGCAAGAGAGCAGCGGGGAGGGAAGGGGAGCGAAGGACCTGAGAGTTGCGGACTGCATCTTTAACCCACGTATCGAGCCATAACAATTTCACTCTTATCAAAATCAATTAAAATGCTATTTTTCTGACTTGTATCACGTCTTTGAGACTAATCTATCCCATTAAGTCACAGGTAAATATCAGTGTTTTTAACCTCAGTTGTCAGTGGTCGTACTGTAATGGCAGAACTCTGAGTTTGTAAATATCACGTAACAAATAAAACAAACTAAGATGCTTTAATGTATCAGGAGCAAGTAATTAAGGAAATGAAATATAACATCTCTACAGTAAGATATTTATGATAAGATTGTATTTCAAAAACAATTACCTGTGGTAAATCCAAAGCACTTATTTCCACCACTATTAATTTTCTCCATTTTAACTACATTGCTATGTATTATTTCCTACCATACTGGATCATTGTTTGGCTTCATTTTTGTAGTTTTTTTTTGTTGGCATAAAAGTGAGACTCCTAAAACTCTGTAGTGATTCAACATATTCAGTGCTCATTTATCTGCTTACAGGAGATGATGATAAATACATGGAAATGTTGTTACATAAGCAAATATTTGGTAAGAAAAACACATTCCCATTTAACCAGAACCGTGTTAATATATTACAGAAAGAAGAATGTTGAAAGAGAATCAGTTGAGCACCCATGGGCAAACTTTGACACATTGATAAATATGCTTTTTTCACATAAGGAAGGTTAGACGAGGAGACCAAACTTTTCTCATTATTCTCTTTAAAGCTGCTGCTGTGAGGTGCTGATTACTGTTTTACTCAAACTGTGGTGAGCGTATGTGTGGTATGTGGTGTGTGTGTGTATGTGGTTGGTTGTGGGGGGGATGGTTTTGCCCTCCAATCATTATAAAATGCTCTAACACTTCAAATTACTACCAGGTAATAACTGGCTAAGCACTTAGGGTAAGAAAAAAAGGAAGTGGAAGCTGTTTCTGTGTGGTATGCATCTGATTAGCTGGTGGATTCTCATTTCTTGACACCAGTTTATTGCTTTATTAAAATAGTTATTTTCTTAGCATTTTGAAGTGAACAATAGCAATTATTAGTTTACTTATTAGTCTACTTTTAAGGAGCCTGATAACATGGATGAAGATCATTTTGTATTTTGTTAGAAATTATTGTAGGCTATACGCAGCCTACAATCATTTACTGTATGTGTGAATGTTAAGAAAGAAGTAATGCTATGTGGCCTGTTCATGTTTTTTGTTAAAGCTGCAGTATGTAATTTATTTAATTATTACTGGCTTCATTTGGTCAAAAATCCAAAATCACATGAGCATATTGTACTTAAGTGTTCTGACCTCTGCACCTTCTGTTGACTCATTATAAGACCCTTAGAAATCCAGGAACGTGACTCGACCTTTCAGCCAATCAAAGATCTTTTTCCAAACAGAGTGCTCCAAGAGTTATTTTGGGGTGTCGCTTTTGGCTGCCCAACTAAAGTCGATACGCATTCACATACCATCAATAGTAAACGTGCAATGGAGGACGTTCCAGCAGGAGAAATCTTCCTTGCAGCAGTAGGCACAACGGTTAAATGACAAAGCAAGCGGGAAAAGGAAGAACGACGTGGAGAAGCAACAGTTTAAAGGTATTAATATACCCAGGTGGAACAGACCGGTTTGCATCTTCGCAGATCCCAGTTACTGTGCAGGGTTTGCCCCACATACTGGCTTTAAACGAAGAGAGAACAGATGGGATAAATCACGTGTAAACCTATGAGAAGCTTATCCAAGGTGAAGAGAACAGACACAATTAATTTGAGGTCTGGATGCGGAGTGATGTTGTAACCCCGGTCTGAGCGGCAGCTGGGACCACAGCTGCCTCTGTGCGCTTTCTGACGGGGACGAGCTCACGGAAGCAGCCGCTGTTCAAGACAGTAACTACAGAGAGATACGGGCATTCATGTCAGAGTCTCTAAAACATCAGAAAACATTCCAATAACACAAGTCACTAGTCTCTATTGAGAAGAAAGTTGCAAAGGGCTCCACAGTTATGAGCGTTCACAAGGATACTGGTAAGGGACAATGAGTTTCAAAACAGGGAGGGGAGGGGGGAGTGTGGTTGTTTCTATACAAGTCTCACAATTCTACATACTGCAGCTTTAAGTGTGTTGGTTTCCCTGCTCATGTAAAAATGTTGGGTATTTACAATATAGCTCTATTTACATGAAGCGTAAATTAATTGAATTATTGTATGTCAGTGTTTTGTTTGTTTGTTTGCCAACAATTTTTTTCCCACAACTAAAATTACAATTAAACTAGAAACTGAATGCAAACAAAAGAAGGATGGCAAAAAGTTTAAAATAATTTTGATTTGGTCAAACAAAACAAAAGAACAACAACAACATGCCTTTAGGAAGAAAACCTAACTCTGAACTGATTGTTAATTTTGAGTACAAAATGGTGATACGTGATATCAAATGAGTTAATCAGAATTTATCTTTATTGGAGTCAGACACAGGACTCTGTGGATCTTTCTTGCTGACAGAAAGATCAAAAATAACTGTCAAAACCTTTGTGAATTTAGTCGGCTCAAACCAAAGAAAAAAAATTATTCTGATATCTACTTTGGGACTGAAACTACATTACTGTAATTTAAAGACAAAGTCAAATTTAGGAGTGAAAATATACACTGAATGAATGCACATTGTGACCAAATGTGCCATATAAACCTTGACTAATATTTATATTAGTGATGCATGGTATACAATATTTGGATAATAATTTACAACTTATTTGGTCAATAACCGATACCCATACTTTCCTCCCTGAATGCCAAGTTGCAGAGATTATCTATAGCTTCTGTAGCGGGATTAACAATATTCTGCAGATTATTGATCAAGTTGGCCTGCTGGCAAATGCAGACATAAGACAAAACTGAAAATAATGCAACATCACTAATCGTTCCTTGTGCAAAATCAGAAAAATACATCAACTTATGTGATGTAAAACACAAAACAATGAAGATATTTGCATCCTATCCTACTTAAAACACTACCAACTTATACCTATTTAAAGTTTGTATTTGAGAGGTGAAAATGGCATTTGACAATCTTCAAGCGTTCTGTCGTAGCCATATTATACATGAGGGAAAAAATCTAAATGTTTGGAAATCTGTAAATTCAGTGAATAATTCTACTTTGACATTGTTGAGCGCCTACAAATACTCCTGCAGTCTGCTCCAGAAACACATGATGGCTGTGCTTAGTCAATGAGGGAACTATGTATATGATGTCTGGGGTTGATCAAAGAAGTGAAGCCTGTTATTATATCGGTTAATTATATCGGCGGATTTGCCGATATCTAACACTTAATTATAAAGCCAATATCGGCCAATACAGATAGCGTACAGATAATATTGTGCATCACTAGTTTGAATGCTAATTTTGTTTTAGCATGGAATCAATGACCAATGGAAAACCAATTCAACATCTAGGTAACAATGCTGACCCGGTTCCTACCGATAAACAAACCCAGAACTTTCCTTCTCTGAAGTCTAAATGGTAACCAAATATCCTGCATTTTAAATAACTAGTACAGTGCTCGTTGGAAGTATGTATTCATATAGTGGGAGGGGCTTAAGTATCAATAATGACCAAATGAGTATGTGTTTGAAGGTTGGATGTACAAAGAGGTTTACATACTCTGTACTCTGTAGTGTTATAAAGGGGTATATTTGTGGGTGAAAAGTAAAATAGCGTGTGCGATTTCCCTGGTTTAATTCTATGTGACATGTGCATGATAAATGTGTTTATTGTTTTTTTTTACTCAT
The DNA here is from genome assembly GCF_900634775.1 of Gouania willdenowi. Lineage (NCBI taxonomy): Eukaryota > Metazoa > Chordata > Actinopteri > Blenniiformes > Gobiesocidae > Gouania > Gouania willdenowi. The sequence goes on from NC_041044.1 coordinate 15,382,227, forward strand.
TTTTATATTTTTTTAATTTGGTGTATTTTTCTGTAATGTATGTTTTTGGACTCCTTATGTGTATTTTTGTATCTTTCTGTTGTCTTTTTGTGCATTTTTGTATAATTATAGTTTGTGGTTGCCATTGTAGTGTGATTCTGGAGTCATTTTATGTAATTTTGTATCTTTTTTAGTGTAGTTTTGTGCATTACTGTCGTCATTTTGAGAGTGTGTGTGCGTGTGTGCGAGAGACTGCTGGTTGGGACTATCTCCATCTCCTCCGTGGGTTCTCTCTCACACACACGCACGTGCATGCACATATTCCATCACAGGTTGTTGAAATGCGTGTGGAAAAGAGATAAAAAAAATAACAGAACCGCGGGAACTATTTAAAACTTCCGGGACCTTTTTCATTGTCGCAACTCTCTCTCTAAATGGTTCTGTGTGCGTTCAGCATGTACATCGAAGGTGCGCATTTGGTTATATAGCACATGGTGAAAATATCAGCGTTTATAATGCCATATTCGTGAAGAAATGTGCAGCTTTCAACACAGCCGTAGCCATAGTCCGTCAATAACTTCCGGGTCCCATCCGTCCGGTCTAAATAGCGAACGGTCAAACAAACATGAAAATAAACGTTTTGAAAGGTAATCACTAAACAAGGAACAGTCAAATGTATGTTTCCTCACACTGAGGTCAAAAATAGGTTTCACTTCTGGGCAAACATGAATGTTAATGTACACACTAGGGGTATTTGGAAGCCGTTGACAAAGTTTCAGGTCTAACAGATACACTCCACAAACACGCAAACGCAGACCTTCCTTGCTTTCATAGGTAGATGTTGTTAATTTTTTTTGTTATAAATAATACTTGCAGTGCTTCATTGTTGGTCTGCTAGACTACGTTTAGCTTTCAAATAAAAAAGATACTGTAGATTTGTTCATGCAATTTGGGAAAAACATTTTTCCTGGTCTTCAAAATGAAACCGTACATCCTTCTTTCTCCATTTAAGTCATGCATGAAGACATAACTTCAGGGTTACAGCACAAAGTCAACAATATGTGGCTGGCTATGGTGGCTACTGGTGCATGTGCACCTTACCTTGACATGCTTTCCACATGCACATCTGTCACACATCACATCACATCGCAGCTCACCATGTCACTCCCCCCACATCACACACACACACACACACACACACACACACACACACACACACACACACACACACACACACACACACACACACACACACACACACACACACACACACACACACACACACACACACACACACACACACACAGCTATTCATATCAACTTTCACAATACGTATTTATTGTACGCATTTCCTAAGTATGTCACCCTTCTTAAAAGGCCTGAAACCCTCACCTATGAGAAGTGAAAAACAAGCCTACCAGGCCTTGCATGAGCAACAAAAGGAGATTGAGTAAGGGAGGCACAAAGGCTTCCTTCTGAAGATATGAATTTGAATGAGATGCAACAGGAAATCCTGTACAATAGTAACTGTGAAGGGAAGAAGACTACAGGGTGAAGACATATCCAAGACTAATCTCTTATGCAGGTCTCATATCAGACTCATCACAGAGTCACACTGCCCCCCTCAGGCCAGCCGACCCTCAGTCCATCTTGTAGTAGGAGAACAAGTCATTGAATGTTTTATTCAGTGAACAAAATGAGCATCCATACATGAGTACCAGTGGAGTACCAATGTGTGTGTGTGTGTGTGTGTTCCTGCATAATGATAAAGAGTTTTCATCTTGTAGCTTAGTCACAGGAACCAATCAGAGCCCCATGTTTCACGATGACCTGACTATGAAAACTTATTTTGTATATGAATGCAGTCTGAAAAAAAACGGACAAAAAAATTATGTGGTTTGCCCAGTATAACACACACGGTTTTGCACAAAACATACACACACGCACGCACGCACACACACACACACACACACACACACACACACACACACACACACACACACACACACACACACACACACACACACACACACACACACACACACACACACACACACACACACACACTAAAATTAACTGCCAACTGCTGCTGCACACCTGCCCTCTCACTCAGGAGGAGATTTGATTGGTTTTGGTTTTTACAAGCATTTAGGTCTACCATGCAGCTGGAGAACAGCATGTGCATATTGTGTGAGACTGTGTGTGTGTAAGTGAATGGGTGGGCTCAGCTGCGCTGGTTGGAAATCAATTTACCTGAATGCACTATGCTTTAAATGCTTTTATTTGCGTTTTCATTCACCATCTTTTCCCATAATTGGTTAAAAGCTAATCTTCCACTGTCGGGGAACACTGGCATTGCATTTTTTGACTCCCGCTGTTTCTATCAACAGCCATGTGTTAATGTGGAAAAAGATTAAAGCTTTAAAACACAGAAGGCCAAATACACACAAGAAGGGCTTTGGGAGTTGCTGAAAAGTCATGCTTCTACTGTTTGTAGGAAAAGTTCCTTTACCTTAATGTCCACATGCCAAAAAAAAAAAAAAAGCTCTGCTCCATCTCAGTAGGTGTTCAGACGCTCCTTGTGATGTGTTGTGAAGATGACAACACATCCTAATGACAGCATGGATAACAGAACAGGTTGAGGTTTCAAACTTTGCTAATCAAGTACACATGCTGAGCTGATTGGTGCACTACAAACATCTTTCACTGATTGCCATCAGGATAATGATAGAAATAACCTCTAACTGTGCAAGAAATGACTCTATATGGAAAAACAATTGAAATATTGAAGAACAATGACCTCCACATGACATTTTAATGCAACTTTATAGCTCACAGATCGTCCATCTGGTCACGTGTATCAAACTTAAAAACAATTTTGACCTCAGAGAATCCTATCCAGCTAGTGAGATGGTTTGGGCACAGTACAAATGAAAGAGGGCCAACTTTTATTAAAAGTGAAACATCACCAAGTTCATTTCCAGAATTCCACTTTTTGATCTAAAAACAATTTTCATGGATAATTCAATTCAATTCAACTTTATTTATATAGCGCAAATTACAACAGTCATCTCAAAGCACTTAACAAAATATAAAGTCCACAGTAAGAAAGAAAGAACCCAACAAGATCCACATGAACAAGCTTTTAGTGACAGTGGGAAGAAAAAAGACGAAAAACTCCCTCTTTTTTATAGGAAGAAATCTCCAGCAGAACCAGGTTCAGAGGTGGCAGCCATCTGCTTTGACTGGTTGGGGTTAGTGGACAGAATGGCAAACAGAATAGAATAGAAGGATAGACCATCCCAGTCTCCCAGCCACGAACCAGAAGATAAGATAGGATAAGTGATAAATGGCGACAAATATAGCACAATTTAGGCTTAAAAAAATGCTTCTTTTTTTTTTACATCTAGAAATATTCTATATTTCAAACTCCTGCTCTTGTAGTTTTAACTCCAGTGCTTGTGATCTGTGGGATTTTCTAATATATTTTCAGATGTTTGCAGTTCAATCAGATCACTGAAAAGTCAATCACCTTCAATAGTTGAAAAACAAACTTACTGAGCCAAGTAAAATAGCCAAATGCAGCGTTTTACACTTTTGTTTGAAAATTGCAATATTGGTGCATTTGCTAAACCAGATTACTGGTTTCTCAGAGTAGGACGATATATCATGAGACAATACAGTATATTGTGATAATAAATTGTCACAGTATTTATCGTCAATTGTATGAGTAGTGTTGCTATAACGCAGGGTTTTAATTTTAGACTGGCATGCTATATGCAGAGTAGCACTTTTTGGAAAAATTGGTCTTATTTATGTAATTGTTCATGTATTTGTTTATATTCCTATTGAGTTGAAAAGGTCATACCCACCGTAACTAAGTTTGCCCAGAGTTAAAGTCCAATAACATCACGGTTATTTTTTAAAACTTATTCCCCTTTCCGAAATATTGTATCGTTATTGTGAGCACATTATCACCTATTGTATCGTGAACTCTGTCTTGTCTCACCCCTACCTGTATCTTTGTACTTTTGTTTACTTCTAATAATGTTTATTTTAACTATGAACATCAAAAGACTGCTTGGTTTGATGGCTTTTCAGAAAAACTGTTGCTGACAGTTTAGAGCAGTATTTCTCAAATAGGGGTACGTGTACCCCTAGGGGTATGCAATGACACTACAGGGGGTATTTGAGAAAGAGGAAGGTGAAAATTAACAAATGAAAGCATTAAAAATATGGGGTTTTATGTTTATCTTTCGTTAAAAAAATGTTAGTCATAATAATGATGATGGAAATGATCTTGAGTAGCACATGAAGTGAAAATACAAGGGTCAGTCTGGGTCCCAAACCAAGCGTGAGATGACCAGAAATAATAAAAAAGTTTATAAATAAACCCATTCAGGAGGCACTAAATAGTGTTTATTTCTACTTATTTAGAATGGGATTGTTTTTTTTATTTTTTATTTTTTTTAATGTGTTATCACTTGTTCATCTGAGCAAAATGTTATTGTTAGACAAAGGGGGTACTTGGGCCAAAAAAAGTTTGAGAATAACTGTTTTAGAACATTTGACAAGAGAGCACGTCATCAACATTCATTGTTTAAGCACAGACGACTAAGGGAAGTCAAAACTTTGCTCCCATGGTGCCAAAAATAAAAGAACGGTCCAGCCTTTGATCTTGTGCTTTTGATCTCCAATAATCCAAAAAGTTTTCCTGTTTTTCCCTTTAACTTTTCTGTTAATATTAAAATTTCAAAATGATGTAACATTCGATGAAGCTCAACATGCAGGAAGTCCTGATGAGCAGTTCTCCACTCTATGTTTTATGGGGCCGGTCAACATGTGGCCATTCAGAAATCATCATAACTTCTCACGGCAACTGGTTGTACTAAGAGGAAAAGGGGGGTAGATACTTTAACACACCCCACTTTTCAGTTTTTTATCTATAAAAAAAATTCAAAATCATGTATACATTTCATTTCACTTCAAGATTGTGCGTCACTTCGTGGGTATCTTTCACTTAAAATGTCAACTAAATATACCTATGTGTGTGGTCCATAGCGTGGCAAAATGTCAAAAATGTTCAAGGGGTGCGGATACTTATGCAACCACTCACTGTAAATGAAATATTAATTGCAAATAATTTGATGTCATTATTAAAACCAATTCCCATTAGTTGTGTTTTCATTAAGTTGATTTTTAAGTGGTCCGTGGCCTCATGTGCTGTTTCACAGAAGTAATTTGTCTGAACTCTGCTGAGCCTGAGGAGTGGAGAGTTTTGTGGGGAAGAGAGAAGTGGTTTTGAATCAGTAGCTGAAATCTGCAGATAAAAACTATTTCCATTTCTCAGAGGAATAGAAAAATGAGCGCATCCCAAAATCAAAGAAGGAGAGAGTTTTGACTTCAGAGACATGAATGAAAGAAACTTTTGAGGAAAAGCCAAGGCGAGTCTTATTAGGCCAGGACGCAAAAAGGTCTGGTTTCTCTGAAGAAGGTGCACGACTGGAAATATTATTCAGTTGCGATTTGACTTTTACTTTGTATACATTTTTAGATTTTTTTTATTTTATTTTTTGGAATACATTTTGATCTTTTTTAAATGGACAAATAGTTTACCACGGGAAACCCAAGATTTATGTATGATTTCAAAATATGAAAAAAAACATATCCTCTGCTGAGGAATCATACATCAATAAAAAATAATCCAACCTGTAATAACAAAGAAACCTTTTTCTTTTCAAGTCTCACATAAAACACCTTTTCTCTGATTCGGGATGTTATTTCACATCCTGTCATTGATCATTGGTTCTGGTTATGGCAGATAGAGCCGTTATTGATCTGGGGCTGATTTGTGATGCCCTGCTTTACAAAGAGTCAAAAAGACGTGATGGAGGGCACACATATAGCAGGAGATTAATGAAGGACACTTCATCCCGCTGTTAAGTAACAAGAAGGAAGCCGGAACCATTCATCCAAGAATGGAAATGGAACAAGTTTATAAATGAAATGAAATAGGGTGAAAAACCCAAAAAGCAAACTAAACCAATATATGGGTAGTAACTTTTAAGGGGCAACAATATGAAGCTGTTCAACTGAGCCCTCCGGTTACAACATAAAAGAAGAAATTATATAATGCTTGACATAACTAAAAAAAAAAAGAAAAAAGATTCCACATATTGAATATATTATTTTGTTGCTTGTTGATTGAAAAAAGACTTCCTGTATCATCACACTCATCTATCTATCTATCTATCTATCTATCTATCTATCTATCTATCTATCTATCTATCTATCTATCTATGCTAGTGAGCGTACAATAAATCAAATGAAGGTCATGATATTTGATGGCCTTAGCTTTTTTTTTTTGTAAAGTTTGAATGTTCTCCTTAACTGTATGGTAGTTGTACTGGTTTGGTCCCATCACTGTGTTTCTTACCTCATACCCTGAGGAAGTTGTGATAGGATCTAGTTTTACAGTAAATGAACAGTCAGAAGATGGATATAGACAAATCCAATGACAGCATGAGGGATCAGTACCAGTATTTACACTTTGCTCCTAAAGATACTCTGCTTTGAGCCTGGCGACCACCAGAGTTTTAGAAAAATTTTCATATTCCTCTGGGATCCAAATCTATATCTGCTGTGCACTATCAGGGTATACCTTTTATTTACGCTCAACACTGTAACTTCATCTCTTTTTTCTCATTTTCAGTACATACAGTATTAGCTTTGTTATTGTCATTCATTCAATCATCTACATCACTTACTTCCTCTCCTGCAGCTCTAGGACAGCGGGGGCCACAAAAATGTGGTTGTATCTGTTCCGAGGGCCACATTATCAGATTTTAGCATATATAAAGGGGATGGAGATGTGAAGGGTTTTGTATTTTCTTTGTCTTTGTCTGTGGTTTTGTTGTTTTGTCAATTTTTTGATAATTTTGTGTGTTATTGGAGTCATTATGTGTGTTTTTGTTGTGTTCTTGTTGTAATTATGTGTATTTTTTTCGTCATTTTCTGCATTTTTGTTGTGGATTTGTGCATTTTTGGGGTCACTTTCTGTATTTTTGTTGTTGTTTTTCTGTATTTTCCTGTCATGTTGTGTCATTTTCTCGACAGTGTGTGTCTTTGAGCTATTCTGTAATGCGTTTTTGTAGTCTTTTTATTTGTTTAAGCGGTTGTCGTGTCTGTCTTTGTTGCCATTTTGCGCTTTATGAGTCATTTTGTGTTTTGTGTACTTTTTTTTTTGCTGTCAATTTGTGTGTTTTGGGAGTTATTTTGTGTAATATGTTGGGCTGTATACTCTTTCCAACTTCTTGAAATACAATTTTTGGGGATTTGCTTTGGGACGCCAGTTGTACATGTCTGATCTACAGGGGGGCAGGGGTCGACTTGTGCCCAAGACAGAAAAGTATTGCGCAAAGCAAAGACTGGATGAACAACTCGACCACAGTCTTTCTTTCACAATAATAATAATTGGAAATTCATTATATTGAAACAATTTTTGTGATTATGTTTGGATTTCATTTTCAAGTGACAAGCCTTTGACTTACAGATTACAGTAATCAATCTCTTTTATTCAGAAGTGTATTGCCTTTAAAGGCTGTGACTAGAGTTACTGTTCTTACATTTTCAAAGGCACACATTGGAACTGTGATTTAATACACTCCCACGTTCAGTGTGAATTCAAGGGCCTACTTGCCAAAAGTAGCTAAAATCAATATTTGTGTGCAAACAGCCAATGTCAGTGGGACAGTATGGAAGTGGTCATTGGAGGGGGTGAACTAGAGTGAATTATCTGCAGCTGCAGAATGCCCCTGCTCTGTTATCACAGGACCCTCACTAGAAGCAGGATGCAGCTGCTTTCAGCACAAAAGCTTTAAAAGCCCACTTTACCTGCTCAGCTGCTCACAGCCGACAAACAGAGGATGGACCTGCTGGCACATTTAGCAGCTGGAAACCCATGATACTCTTAAAACTAGATGGAAAATAAAAGCTGTGAACAAAAGGTGTGAACATCTGGAAATGTATTATCATACAGTATTACTATATGTAAGTGGGAGTGTATTACAGTTTTTTTCTCAGTCGCTTTAGTACATTTCTTCGAATCGTCCTCAGCATTTGCATAACAGTCAGAACATTTCTCAGAACAATTCGTACAAATAGCCAAACGCCATGGATCCCCTGCCAAGCCTTCGTTCATCTCTCAAAAGTCATTGAAAATGTCAGTGCAATCGAAATGATAAGTCCTCGTGTCATTGTGTACGGATAACCCAGTCAAAATGCTTAGTCATGTTGTCGATAGAACAGTGTAATCTGGAGGGACGTTCTGATGTAAACTATGGCTAAAATTTGGATGCAAATTGTAAGTTACAGGTTAGTGTAGGTAGGAGATTGATTGCAGGAGACTGGACAACATTCACATTTACTCTTTTACAGTTTGGACAGTAATTTGTTGATGGACCATGTCATTGTGATGCAGAAAGGAAAATCCATCACTGTACAGCACAAAAGTAAAAGAAAAAAGAAGGGAAAAAAAACTAAAGTAGAAATGTGAATATATGAGGAAAATCTGTACATGCAAGACTGTCAGTGACGTGCAGTCAGGGTAGGCAAGGTAGGCAGTGCCAACCCAAGGGTGAATTGATATTTTGATTATTTGTTTTAATTATAATATAATTATAAGTTATTTATTTTTCCATTTCCAATAGCCTCCAGTAGCTATAAGTTTTAAAGTGTCCGCATTTTGTGCGTTTCATAGCCCAAATTACTAAACAGCGCTATTTCCTGGAACAGCTGCAGTCTCACTCCGCTTTAAGGCAGGAGGAGGCCACACCCTCTCCCATAGCGTGTTTTTATGTCAGTTCCCCAAGATGAAAACCATTTACGTAAAAAGGCAGCTCTCTATGCAGCCTTTAGACGTAACCACGCTATACTAAATGCTACAGTATATGTAAGTTCACAGTGCATTAGTGAATTGATCCCACGTGGCTGCTGCTGCTACGTTCTCTTTCGCTCTAGCGAATGGGCGGGATAACACTACAGGCAGGATGACAGCGCTAGAGGAAAAACGACAGCTTTTAAAAGATGGGAGACCAACACCTGAGCTACCAGACCTTCAGCAAAGGAAAGGTCAGAAAATTGTTCGTATTTTCTACAGTGAATGGAAGGATGGTCTTTGTGGAGGCACCTCACTGAGGCTGTTCCGAGTTGTTGTTGTTGTTGTGATTTCTGTGTTTCCAACACAAACAACAGATGCGCTGCCGTGTCATGAGATATATCTTGTTGGGAGAGTATGGAGGCTATAATAAATAATTGTTTATGTTTCTTGTTCATGCGGATCTTGTTGGGTTTTTTCTTTCTTATTATGAATTTTATATTTTGATAAGCGCATTGAGATGACTTTGTTGTAAATTGCTTTATACAAATAAAGTTGAATTGAATTGAATTAACACTTGCCAGCAGAAACATATGAAATTGTCATTGATGCAACACCCTACCTACCCAACCATAGTGGTCACGGCACGTCACTGAGGACTGTAGTGTGCGATGGATGAAAGGTCTGAATGATTGAGGACACATGTTGTTGTCCTAACATTTGGCTGCACCCTTTGACCAACCTTGGCCATTTTAAGTCCGTGATTGAGAACGTGCTCTACCTCTGTAGCTCTACCTCATCCAGAACATTCTGTCCTTGGCTTCTTCTGCTTCTTCTTCTGTTTTACCTCCCTATGCTCCTCCCCACACTGCATCACTCCTCTTCCTCATATACACTTGCTAGTTTTTTGTTTCTGAGATGCATCTTTGAACTATTTAAAAAAACTGCTCAATCATTGGTTGATCCAGCACCGAATTTCCACTGGATGCGTATCTGCTCCAAAACTGCTCTGCAGTGCAATCTGCAGTCAGGGAATCCTTACCGCCTCCATCTATGATGCGTATCTGTTGCAGCAGGGACTCAGGAGATCCCGCTAATTCACGCGTAATCACGCATTATAGTGAGTTGTAGTCAATACAAAGAGAACCACAAAACCAAACAAACAGTTCATTGTGTCCTTTGAGAGGAGCCCTGTAGATCTTCTGCTTTTATGGAGATTATTATGATTCAACCATAGATAAGGTCAAAATTTAAGCTGGAGATAGGCACCAGCAGACCCCAGCCATCCTAAAAAGAAGCAAGTGGGTCCGGAAATGGATGGAAATAAGATCTGCCTTGATCACTTAGTATTTTATTTAGAAAAGTGTCTGTGCACTACTTCCTGTCCCGCACGGGCTTATCTTTGATGAATGTATGCATCTGTTGCACGTGGTTTAAATTGGCACATTGATTTCAATGGAAACGTATCAGCTCTGTTGCGGCTCCGCAGCAGATACGGAGCAGTTACGCATCCGGTGGAAATTGGGAGTAATGCTTCACTTATTACCTTTGTTAGAAGGAGTCAAGAGTCACCTTAGTGCAACTTAAAAAGTAAGGACAGACTTAGAATATTTTAATGGAAATGTATAGAACTATGCTCGACATATTATAACAACATTTTGCATGTAAAGACTTAAATGATGAACTAATGCCTAATTGTTGCGGGGGTTGGGACTATTCAGCAGATAGTCATATAATTAAATTTGATCAACACGACATAAGTGATGGATAATAGGAAAAAGAGCAGATGCGTAATTGTACTCAATCATTTGAATGGATGTACCAAAGCATGCAACTTGTTCAAAGAAATGAGAAACTGCTTTTCTGATGTGCACAAGTGGCACAAAGATGTGAAAATTGAACAAGATGTTCTAAGAATTTCAATCCAGATCAGAGAAATGTACCAAAGCGACTGAGAAAAACTGTATGCCATGGAAAATTACTATATATATTGGGGTGCTCACAACCTTTCTTTAATAACGTGCTCAGGGGAGCACCTCGAGTTGTTGCTTGGCGATCACTATTATTAAATGTTTTCTGACACCACCTCACCGGAGGAAGACAATAGACAGTGGATAACGTGACATTTACTACGACATAAACTGAAAATGAAAAGAAGCAGCACAAGTTAATATCTGCTGTTTAAAGCCATAAAGAATATTACGTTTTCTAAGGAAATGACTGAAAACGAAATGAAATGACAGCTTTTAGAGCACTTCCAACAGTTGCTATTTCAAAACACTAAAGATTCTGCCATCCTACAGAATGTCATCATCCTTATAATTTCAATCATCATCATCACCATCACTCTCCATCTGACCGTCTTTCTCTATTTAAAAATCAGTAGAAGACTTTGGCTCCAAAGTGGCTCCTCAGATTTTTAGTTGCTTGAAATAATTATTTGTAAGAAAAAAAAAAAAAAAAAACTACATAAATTATATCAAGTAATTATTATTTATATGATTTTATTTGTATAATTAAAAACAAACAGATGCTGCGTTAATAAATGATAACTACTAAAAGTCATAGTAATGTCCCAGATGGATGGACGGCTCTCATGTGTCACTGATGCAGGATGTTTGTGGAGTCTGTGTGACATGAAATGTTTTTGATGACTCAGTCTACACTCTGCTCTGGAACTGTCCATCACATTAAAATGTCTCCAAATGTTGTGCCTTCATATCTTTTTTCATGTTGATCTCTTTTTTCCTGGTGTGTGTGGTGTGCAGCACTCTGGAGCTCCACAGACGGAGCCAGACGTCGAACACAGGCAGGGAAAACACCAACACTGACTACCAACCCATAAATTATAAAATAATATAAAATAAATAAAACCTCACCTTGAATCAGTTCAACAAAACTCACAATCCAAGCCAAAACTCGCACTACTACTATTACAAACACTGATGAATTGTTCATCGACTGACTGATCCCGAAGGATTTTTTTTATTTTATTTATTTTTTTATTTCTGATTGAAATCTAATAATGTTCTTAAACTAAAGCCACCAATATTTCTATGCAGGAAAATACCTACAAAATAAAAATGAATAAATATCAAAGTCTTGATTAAAGGTATTGTGGATGATGTTTAACTTCCTGGTGGACCATCAAGACTATTGGTCCTCCTAATTGTCAATCATGTTTACGGAAGGCCGTCGTATGTGCTCGTGCCCGTGCCCGGTGTGCACCGGGTCTTTTGAAAATGGATTTTCACTTACCGGTGGCAAGTTTGACAAAGTTAGAAAAGTGCAAATCTTCTTTTGGTAAGTAAGCTTGTATGACCGATGTCCACACCAACTTGTAAAAAGAGCTGTGCACGGGGAAGACTGGACTCGTGCACGCTCTCCCTCACACATATGCGTGTTGTGCATGCGCATTTTTTTTTCAAAAACTGGAGAGTGCATTTGTTTTCTAAACATCTTCCACAATACCTTTAACTTATACTGTACTTGGGTCAGAATTTGGTCACACTTTATTTGAAGTTTTATATATAAAGGTGTACTCACACTGGCAACCAGGGCCGTTCCTAACCAGCTCTGTACATGTGTGAAACCATGGGGGGCCATTGTCTGGCCTGCGTAGGTGTGAACTGCACCACAGGGGGGTTAACGGCCCGATGGTCCTGCTGGAAGAGGTGGTCCAAACCTTGGCCGCGCATGCGCACGCACAATTCGACTCGACCCGCGCGCAAAATGTGATGACGTTGGTAAAGCACGACGCTTTACGGCACATAAACATCCTCATTCCGCAATGATAGCAGTGTCAGAAGTGCTCGTTAGCCGATGAAAAGTTCAGAGTTGGCGTTACCTGATATATATGAACAACACCACAGGGAAACTCATGGAGGAAGAGGACAACATGACCGTCAGGACTTCTCTTTGTTCAGCCGACAGTGGGACAGTAACGGAGTGTAGCAGCTCATCATCAGGTCCGGGTATTTCCGAGGGTATAAATATACATATAAACACATATTACTGGCATATTAACCCATATAAACCAGAAAATATGGAAATGGGACATTTTACTGCTGCAAATGTGTAACATATTACTGGTATTTTGTGGACAGGACACATGTGGTTGGCTATTATATAACCCAGAAAAAAATGGAAATTGGACATTGTACTGCTGCTAATGTATAAATATTATAAATATATATATATATATATATATATATATATGGTGTTTCAGTGTTCTGGGACACATACTCACAAACTCTGTAGAATGAAAACAAACACAGTGTCTTGGGGAGCAAAGTGTAGTGTATTAATTTATTCATCTAAATGTAACCAAAAACAGAACATCACAAATACAAGCCCAAATAAATGAAATGTCTGAAAGAAAAGGTAATAATTTTCCAAACAAAAATCAATAAGCCAGAAATAAAGTGCAACCTTTTGCAAAATGTAACATGAACCTTAAAAACAAAACATTTAAACATTGGAAGTACAAGGATGGGAATATTATGACAGCAGAACCTGGAACAATACTGCAAATTGTTGCAACTATTTATTTATTTTTAATCTTATTTTATTTCTCTTCTTAGGTCGTGTTGTGTTAGTGCACATGTGGCAATACCAATTTTCAGTATGTGGAGTTCCTGTTAGTCCTGCACAACTATAATGAATTGTGTCCTGTTCTCAAAATACCAGTAATATGTTACACAGTACACAGCTGTAAAATGTCCCATTTCTATATTTTTTGGTTTATATGGGTTAATATACCAGTAATGTGTTTATATGCATGTTTATACCCTCAAAATTACCTTGGAATTTTGGGTTTTACTCGGACCCCTCATCATCACGTCTCTGCAGAAGAAGACCCTCCGCTGCACCTCAGCACTTTAACAACTCACTAATTTCATAATTTAAATACACTATTTATACCTTTGTTTTTCTGTTTGCATGTCATTTGCTTTGTACAGTATTTAATAAAATGGTTTCTCCAACAGTTGGTTAAATCTACACATTTATACTGTATATAATGCACATACAGGATGATGTGTAACAATAATCAGTAAAATTAGCTGTAAACACATTTTCTAGAACTAAATATAAGGTTATGCTGTGAACAGAAAGAAAGGAAGACGAGCCAGATAATTCTAAACTTTAGAATACAATACAATCATAACTTTTAATCATAAATATCTTCTCAAAACAACAAACTTTGATATCTTTGTCACACAATATCTAAGCTTCCAATGAATAATTTATAAAAAAAAAAAAAAAAAAAAGTTCACTGACGGTGACATTGAGATCTCAATGTCACCATCAGTGAACTTTTTTTTAATTTGTAAATTATTCACTGGAAGCTTCTCTGGTGGCGTGTGCAGTGGTTGTTATTATTATTATTATTATTGTATGAAGCCAACATTACTGTAGCTCTGCACATCATTGTTGTCCTGTTAAAATATTTTTATACAAAGACTTAAAAACAATCTGAAATTAGTGATGACTCAAGTAAATCACCTTTATTATGCATTATAACAATCTGTTCCTTAAGTCTCTACATTATTGAAACAATTAAAAACATCTCTTAAAAAATAAAATTACAGAAAATTAAATAATCATTTAATATACATTTCAATAAATAAGTGCATCCCATGTTCCCATGTTGACTCTGAGCTTTATTCTGTGTGGAAGTGATGGGTCTAAACCAGATGATGGAAACTAGGATCAGCTCATGCTTTTAATGTCCAGGGAGGGGCGTGTCCACTCTGTATGGACTTAAAGAAGAAGAAATAAAAGAAGAGTTAGATAATGTCATGTTCATCAAATGGAAAACTGAAAGTGATGGAGATAAATATGATCAAATGGACACAGACACAAACACACACACAAAGTTTAAACAAACACACAAATACTCTGTCCTAAATTGTCTCACATTAAAAGCATCTATTTACACTTATATTAATGTACACAAAGACTAGCTCCACAAAATCAGAACGACATTTATTGATCCAGAAATTAAACTGATCTTACCTTTATAGGCTCAGTTTCCTCCTTTGTTTTCAAATCCATTTGAACCTCCATTCATGGTGGTTTTTATCGTCAGAGAGAGTCTTTCATTTTTAATAAATCCACCGTTATTTGGTCTGTTTCAATCTTTCTTTCTCACTCACTTGGTTCTCTCTGTTCCTTGTGTCGATTTCGTCAAAACAAAGCAGCATCTTTAATGTTTCCGTTACGTGTGAGTAAAATTACCGCAATGTACCGACACTGGCTGTAAAGAGTAACTTATTATCTTTCATAAACTGGTGGAATTTCTCCGATAGAACAAATATGAGCAGAGTTACGGTCATTTAAATTAACGTGATGCGTTCAGGGACCCTGGGAAACCCAGTCTGTGAAAAGAGCACGTGTCTGGGTAAATCTTGGTTTATAGTTACCCTACGCAACAGAAAATACTGTCAACAACAAACCCAGAGTCGCTTAATGGTGACGTAACGCCATACGTGTGTCATAAATTAACGTGATGATGTGTTTCTCTGTGGGAACCGAGTTGAGCTGGTGATCACGTCCGTTCGACCGTGCCAGAAAAGGGACAGGGAGGGGGGGGTTCCTGCTGTGAGCTTGGAACGGCCCCAGTTGCCAGTGTGAGTACACCCTAAGGCTCACATTACTCTGTCATAATCTGTCATTAGCATGAATAAGGTGTCATGAAGGCTGTCATTAAGTGTCGTTTGCTAAATTATGACACCTTTGGAGCTATGTTGGCATTTTTTGGGTTAGGTGGAGGGATCTAGTGGAGTTAGGTAGGGTACTGAATGACACCTTATTCATGCTAATGACAGGTGTCATGTCATAATATTGACAGCGTAATGTCAGTTCTAAAATGGTTCTTTACATTTACAGCTAAGAGTAGCAGGTACATATTTCAGGACTCATTTTCATCCAAGGAAATGAGTCCTGAAAGGCGAAGTAAGCTCTGGATGTTGTTCCATGTCTATGTAGCAGCACAGGAGAAAACAGCAAGTTCTGTATGTACATTATACAGCATCCACACTGTACACACTGTAAGATGGAGACACCAAGTAGCACAGATCAAATCAATTAACCAAAACTTTATTCTTATTGTACTTTTTATACATGGACAAAACAATTGGAAATGTATAAAATATATATATTCATTTCAATTGTCGTAGAACACATTAAGGATTACATTAATACCTTGCTTATGAACTAAGACATAGTAATGTGTTTATACAAGAAAGGGTTAAATCTAACAGTGGAAAATACAACACTGCCAATAGAACTATCAACAGCTGGAATAACCTTGATGTTGAGACAAAACAAGCTGCAAACGTTGTGTGTCCAAAAGAGACATTCCCAAGTGGTGACGTCATGGATGGAAAGGGAAAAACCTTTCGAACAACTTCGAAAGAAGATGAACTTTACTTGAACTGGAGGAATGCAAACAAGTCTGGCAGGGAACAAGGCTGACATGAACAACGATAGAGAGGAGGAGGAATTAAAAAAAAGACAACACTGACTACAGATGAATAAATCCTACACAAAAAAGGACTGTTCAGAACAACCTAAGAATGTTTGACCAGAGAGTCAAGCTTTGATGTAAATTTTCGGTGTACAAACCAGGGGACGGGACCTAGATAAGCAAACTGCTTCTCTCGTCTCCTTTTTCGGCATTTACAAAAAAAAAAAAAATATATAAATAAAAGTGAATGTAAACATGTCGGAAATAAACTGAATAAAAAAAAATAAAAAAATAAAAAAATAAAAAAATAAATATAACAGGAGCAAAATAAGAATATACACGCACACTTTTTAATTTGTACATGTACATACTTGCATGCAGACCTATTATCGAGCAAGGAAAAAAATAGAACAAAACTAAAAGGATATAATCTACTAAAACCTAAAAGTTTAGTTAAAAGCCAGGATAAATATATTTGTCTCAGCTTCTCTCAGGTCTTCAGGTATAGACTGTTCCACAGATAAGGACCTTAATGACTAAAATGTGGGCAGTTTCTGCAGGATGGCTTTGTGAATAAAAAGGATGCGGTGAAAGTGAGGGCCAGGAGACCAGAGAGTATAAAGCACAGGTAGGGCTCCTGAATGCTGAGGGTTAGCTCATCTGTTGAATCACATTTTCTTACATAAATATATACTATTGTGTGGCCATTGCAACTAAGATAGCAAATGTTTTCATCAAGATAACAGGATTTATATATATATATATATCCTCTAGAGCAGTGGTTCTCGACTGGTATCACCCTGGGATCCACATTTTGCTCCCGTCTTTAAATGTTGTTTTTCAAAAATAGCTGTTGAAAACTCACTATATAATCTTTTTCAAAAGATAAATCTATGTATTTTCCTGTGCAACATGCATTTCACAGGATGCCTGTTAAAAGAAAAGTCCAACATGAGAGACACTGAGTATTTATTTATTTTTGACCAGTTGTTTGCGACCCACCTATTACACTTTTGAGTCCTGACCCACCAGTTGAGAATCACTGCTCAAGATTTTAATCTTAATCGCAATAAATGTTAAACGCAATAAATCAGAATCGCAATACAGATCGAATCAGCACCCAAATATCACAAAATAATCCAATCCAAGACAAAAGCGTGTGGTTCCAGCCGTGGTAAAAATGGTTCAACAATAACTTTAGGGAAGTTGAAGATGTTGGCTTCACTTTCAAATTCCCAGGATCTGTGTGTGTGAATGAACTGCTGTCCTCGGGGTTAATGGCCTGTTGACACATATTGGTTTACATATTTTTTTTATTCCTCTTTCTGTTGCTCTTACATTGGACGCTGCGTTGTTGTAACATGTGCTCACACACATAATTGAGTATAGCAAAAATAAGAAAGTGTTCAGTGTGAATTTACAAATATTCAAATTTCCATTCATAGTTACTGTCAGCCTATGCTTCATGTCTGTTATATTGTTAAATTGCCCCATTCAGGAATTTAGGCATTTGAAATAGCCAACCAAAAAGTGTGTGTGTGTGTGTGTGTGTGTGTAGTTTTTTCTTTTACAATACGTGAGCTGGAGTATAAATAACACATTTGATTCACAGCCACACTAGAAACCTGTTTTGCCACCTCTGTTCAGGGCTGCGTGTCATAACTCATATTTGAATCACACTGAAAAATATCCACACAAAAAATGAAAGAGAAAATTATCAAAACCTCTCAACATCTAACGCCAAAGCAGAAAGACTGATGTGGAGAGGAGCCATTGGTTCCTGATCGGCAGATTTAGATTCAAATACAACCAATTAGCAAAGGCAGATGTTGTCTAAAGGAACCTTATTCACATGGATTCCAACATTTGCCCACAGAAAATGGTTTGAAAGCCTATTCATAAAGTCAGTGTTGGAAGCAGAAGATACAAAACAGGGCTTTGAAACAAGAGGTTTCATCATTATATTTCAGCTTCTGGCGTCTTATAGCATAGCCTGGTGCTCAGAGGGCCTTAATTCATGTGCAAATGTAACTGGTGAAAGACGTAAAGCAAGGTTCCCTCCAAATATATAACACACTATGGAGAGCAAAGTATAAGCCGTGATGTGTCACAACACTGTAAAACAGGACAAACTCTGCAGCTTCTCGACATGGCTTTTAAAAGGACTTGGCATGAAGGAAGCTCCAACATCTTTCTATAGATTCAGGCTCAGTGTTTTCTGGCTCCACATGTTTTCTCTGAGTGATCCATGGTATTGAGATCAAAACTCAGTGGGGTTCATACCAGCTCTTTTTGATTTTCATGCTGTTTATCTTCTAGCTCTTTAGCTGGCTGTATTTAATTGAATGTTCTCAAGTTGCCTATTAAGAAAAACCAATTGGATGCTGCTGTTCTACTGTAGAGACAACACATATTGATATTATTTATTTTTATTGTCCTCTCCATGAACCGCCACTTTAAAATGGTGGAGCGGTTTGAGCACCCTAATAATCCTGGGAGCTATGTTGTCGGGGGCTTAATGTCCCCCGTAGGGTCTTCCAAGGCAAATGTGTCCCAGGTGACAGGTCCGACCAAGAGTGGTTCAAAAGCCACATATGACGAATAACCAACAGAGGAAGTTCACGTTGCCCGGATTGGAGCTATCAGGGGCCCCACCCTGGAGCCAGGCCTGGTGTTGGGGCTTGATAGCGAGCGCCTGGTGGCCGGGTCTCTGCCCACGAGCCCCAGCCAGGAACCAGCCTTCTCAAAAAGAAGGCTTAGGCCATTAATTAGTACTAATAATTATGTTCTGAAATAGCTAAAGCAGCTAAAAAAAGAGAAAGTTCCATTGACATACTGGAGATAATAGTTATTGTTTCAAGTTTGCCTAAAACAAATATTATCAACAGAAAATTCAAAACCATCAGTGCATGTCTTAACACATTACAGACGGATGATTGCAGGTGATTTTTTTAGGGTGAAACATGGCATTCAATTTTCAACTCCCTGAGCTATTTATCCTTTGTTTTCACACAGTTTTACCTCTTTGTGCAGATCATGGATGTGCATCCTCACAATGTGACTTTGTAATCCTCCGCTCGGGAAGGAGTCACGTAAGCTCTCCATAGAAAATCCTCTGGAAATAACAGAGCACTGCTTTGGGTTTTGACAGAAAATACTTTTTCACTTGACCTCTAAGGCCTTGTCCACATGTAGCCGGGAATTTTTATAAACAAATATTCACCCCCCTCCATTTAAAAAAAAAAGTTAAATGCACACATCATCGTTGTTTTGCCCAAAAATTAGAACCCTTCTATCCAACCAGAGAAAGCTTCCCAGCTAAACAGTACAGGGTGCAAGCAACTATTTTAACCTCACTGACTGGTGTTTGCATGATAGTGACCTGTCCCTCTATATGAGGAGCGAGGACTGGGTCATGCTGACATTTTTAAGCCACTCATCCGAGACGACGTCTTCCTTTTTAAAGTGGTCCCACCAGCTGGCAGTGCTTCCAGTTCTTTAACGAGCAGTTGGAGGAAGGGCTATGTGATGTAAAATAGCGACTTCTTTGCTCTTCAAGAAGAAGCAGTAGTTGGACTCATAAAAACAAACAATCAAAGAGTGTCTGTACAAACATTGATACAAGTTAGCACAGTATCAATGCTGCCCACTGCCCGACATAAACAAGGGAGCAAATATGACATTTCTTCATTAGATGCCGCAGACAGTTTGGAAACTTAAAACTCGAGGTCTCTATGTCCACACTGTGATGACCCCAAGTGGGTGGGGTTGCAGGTGTGTTTGTCTCTCTGTTATCTATATTCTTGTTTTCACAGAGCAAATGACTGCATTGGACTCAGGTGTGTGTGGCTGCTTGGAAGGCGTGGCCTACCCATTAAAGTCACCTGAGGACTCACCCTCCAGTTCCCTTTCGTTCCATGCTTGGCCTGGCTCTGGCTGGTTGTGGCTGTTCCTGTGGCCATATTATTATTTGTTGCCCTGAGGTCTTGGGGAATAAATGCTAATGCAGACATTTATCTACCTCTTGTTGTTTTATTCTTGTCATGGTCTTAAGCCAATCTGTGACAATTGGGGGCTTGTCCGGGATCACTTTTGGGGGGCACCTTATCATTGGGGTCAGCTCCTCTGAGTGACATTTTGTTTTGTTTGACTGGTGCAAATTTTGTTTTACTGGCTATGTGTTATGTAGTGGTAATTGTGCAGTGATGACTGTGTTTTTTCCTTGTGCTACCGTAAGGCGCGATGGCCTTGGAATTTTCACCACAGTACTTTGTTTTATTGCCACTACTTTGGCAAATTGTGGCAGCAACTTTTGTTGAGTCTAGTGTTCTGTCTTGGTGATGGCTCTAGTAATGTTGTTCCTTTGTTTAGTTTTGTTCTGCCTATTGGTTTTGGGTTGTAGCCCAGCACTAGGCCTGTTACGTTAATACTTTGTGTCATTTCAGTTAAATGTTTGCTTTTGTTCCAATGTTTTGCATTGATTTATCTGGTTCCCGGTTCTTTGATTTTTGTCACATGTTGTTTTCATGAGTTGTTGTGCTACGTTTTGTGTCTGTGACTCACCCTTTTGTTTTATTTTTCAGGTGTTCAGAGTCACCTGAGATTTTTGTATTGTGAATGTGGAAGCAGGGCTCCACATTCACAATTTTAAGGGCGGTGGTATTACGGCTGGTGCCTCCTGGCCTCTCAGCCTGCCCAGCCTCCCTCTCACATGACACACCTGATTCACATCAGTAATCAGGTGGGGAGGGAGGAGGAGCTGTAGAAAGGGCTGAGAGGACCAGAAGGAAGGAGGCACAACATCAGACCAGCAGCAGACATGTGGGGAGAGTTCTTCTGCTCCCCACTCAATGTCCTGTAAGTTTGTTATTTTAGTTTGGGCTGGAGATTTCAGGTAGTCTTGTTTTTGTGTTCCTGTAGTTTAGTGTTTTGTAACTTTTTGAGTTTCGAAATGGGATGCTGGGTCGACGGCCCTGTATATGGTTGGCTCAGTGTCCTCCCTACTTTTGTTCAGTTAAGCCAGGATCTCCAGTCTTTTAGTTTGTTGTGTTGCTACCTTTAAGATTTTGTTAGTACTTTTGATAAATCTTGCTTTCTGTGTGACGTCCTGTTTATGTTGCGGCCCCTCAAGCCTTGGTATTAAATCCTAGAGGGGGTCGAAACAACACTCAAACGCAAACTGTTTTTCAAAATCTTCGCTTTGGTGAGTGTTTTCCATAAGCCCCATTTTTAATGACCTTGTCCTGCGTTTTTGTGTAGATCACAGGTCAAAACAAGTGTATCTCTCCCTTGGGAGATGCAACACCCACACTTTCATAAAAACAAAAAATCCTCCCACTCACTAATTACAGAGGGATTCATTGTTAAAAACATATTGGTCCTGTTAGATTGATTGAATGGTGATCAAGCCAATCACAGCCAGCCATTTGACAAAGCCGCCATTCCGAGAAGTTAGACAAAGAGTAATTAGCGATGAGTAAAGTGTCAGTAAAATGAGTAACGGGGCAAAAAATGGTCCAAAAGTGACAAAAACATGGTAAGAAAACTGTGAAAAGTTACCAAAATGGGCCAAAAGCCTTCAAGAGTACCAAAAAAATGGGCAATAAAAGAGGAAATAGGTGGTATGTAATGGGAAAAGGTAGCTTATATGAGCAAAATGTGGCAACAATAATGAAAAAATGTGAAACAAAATGTAGGGGAAAAAGGTAACAAGTGTTATTTGTTGGGCAAAAGGTAGCTTATTTGGAAGGTGGTTAAAGAATCAACCATAACTGGTTAAAAGTGTCAAAAGGAACTGACAAAAATGAGGAATAAGGGATATTTATTAGCAAAAGGAAGCTAAAGTCTGAAAAAAACCAGAAATTACAAACAAAAGAGGCAAAAATGGGACAAAGGAAGTTGCAAAATGGCAAAAGAAATATATTTAAAAAAAGGGTTAAATTGTTTCCCCCTTTTAATGTTTTCTGGGGGAATAATAATTAAAATTAAGATATAAAGAGAAACATAGAGAATAACTGACTTAATACCAGCTTTATCATGATTATAGTAAACTAAATTATTAAACTAAATTGGGTGTCGAAGGTTGCCCTACCGTTAGAACATCCTCACTTTTGATATTGCTGCTCCACTCCTGTGCCAAACCGTACAAAAATATATTTGTTTTAGTTGATACCTGGCTACGTGTGGACAGGGCCTAGTTTGCTCCTTTATTGCCTTGCTGTATGGCTAAATTTTATGCCAATTCTTGTTGCGTAGAACAGTAGAACGACCATCTAACCGGCATCTGACAAAAGATTTAATTGTCGGTATGTTCTTTATATTCTACAAATTCTCTCTTCTTTTGACTGGTTGGTTCTGATTGATTTACTGCTGTTGTTTTACACCAAATGTGTTTAAAAACAGACAACTGCCTAAATGAAGGGATTAGTTAAGGCTCCTCAATGTGGTGAACACCATCTGAGCCCACTGCAATCTGGTAAAGACCAAAGCGCTTCTTTGTTCTTTGAGATTCTCTCTCACTTAGCAAAATTTGATTCTGAAAGTGAGGAGCAATGTTTCTTCTTAAAACTCAAAGATATGCTCTTCATGGTCAGGAGACACCAAGACGCAATGCAACATACTACACACAAAAGCCTTATTGGAAGAAGCTCTGTCAGACACGAAGAGATTCTGACACATTCGTGTATTAAACCAGTAGTTCTCAACTGGTCTCACACTGGGACCCACATTTTGCCACGTTCTTTAAATTGCGACCACTTTTTTTTTTTTCTTTTAGGATTCTACCAACCAAAGTTAATTTTTTCCAAAATAGCTGTTGAAAACACACATACATAATCTTTTTTTTAAACATAAATCTATTTATTTTCCTATGCAACATGAATTCCACATCATGCCTTTCAAAATAAAAGTTCATTTAAAAGACAAGTCCAATGTGAGAGACCTCAAGTATTTATTTATGTTTGACCAGCTGTCCGCGACCCACTCAGTACAGGTCCGCGACCCACTTTTGGGTCCGCGACCCACCAGTTGAGTACGACTGTATTAAACAATCTGTCTGTGGCTCCAGGTTTAGATTTTCAAAGCTTGTAAAATACTGTGTTAAAAGACGTGAGGGAAATATCACCAGCATGTTTTTGCTGTCAGTGCTGTTGTTCCCTCAGATTAAAAAAATGAATTAAAGCTCATTAAGGCAGTTGTGATTTTAGGCCATGATGTGCCGTGAATTCTCTGAGTCTAGCTCTCATCAGCTCACTTCCTCTTTTTTTCCCGTCCAACTCCTCAGGGTGTGTATCTGGTGTCGTTGCTTGTGTTCCTGGCATCAGTCATTTATTCTTCATTATGGCTTGTCTGTCACTATGAGGGTGTATTAGTCCTGGCACAGACTGTGAGCCAGATTTGAGTAGTTTACGTTTGTGACAACATCCCCCTCTGATACACATGCAGGCACACACACACACACACACACACACACACACACACACACACACACACACACACACACACACACACACACACACACACACACACACACACACAAAATGAAAAAAGAAACATCAAAATCACAGGTACATATGAATGCTGTGGATCATTGCAATATGTTTGGCAAAGGGTCGTTTCATTTTTTAATTTCTTTAGGGCTCTTAGACCCAGTCCATGGCTGAAGGACCTCACATTGTGGCCCCCAAATCTGTTGCTACCAGTTTGGGTAACAAACAGTTTTGAATTACTGTTAGCTTGAGAATTTTAGAGTTTTGAGATTTGAAGTGACATTTTAGGCCGCAACATATATAGGACACCAAACAAAAACATATTATTTAAATGGGACCTGAAAAAGCAGCAACAGCTAAAAGTTTTCATCTACTACATTTTTTTAGGTGATAATAACTAAACTATGATTCATTTAAAAACAAACGTGCAAAAGAAAACTTAATCAAATATCTTTATATTTTCATCAACTATAAAAACTAATATATAATTCATGTTATGTGGTCTTACGCTTTGATCACATCAAATCTGTCTGTGTGTATTTACAAACATTAATACCATCCAATATCTAGTTGATATTGTAATTCAATCTTATATTTCGTATATTTTAGTCAACTATATCGGTAACAGATTTAGTCAACAAAAAACAAGACTGGAACCAAAATAGTCCTGATGACTACATTTTGACTAAAACTAAGTTGCATTTTAGTCAAAAGACTAAAACCAAATCAAAATTTGCTTCCCAAAATTCCAAATGAACACAGAAAGAAACACAATTATTAATACATAAAAGGTAGTGGAAACTAGGTATGGGTACCGAATTGGGTACTTTTTTAGGTACCGACCAAATTCCTCCAGTATTACCTGGTACCAATTCCTGTAAAATAAAATGATACCATGTTTCAGTACCTAAACACATCCTCGTGACTGTAAGGGAGTGGAAGAGTAGGTGATAAAAAAGTACCAATTTTGGTACCCATCCCTCGTCTCCACTACCTTCTTTCAGTGTTAATTTGGAAATTTGGATAGCAAATTTTGATTTGGTTATAGTCTAAAATGCAACTTAGTTTTAGTCAAAATTGACAGGTGACAGGATGACTCTCTGGAAGTTTTTCCAGATCATCCCTCCTTGACAGTAGTTGGCATTATTATACCTTAACGTTGCATGCCAACTGCCATTTCAAAGAAGAACACTGTCCAGAAAGAAAACGAACATGGAAGAAGTAAGATGAGTCTACTGGAAAAAATGAATCGAATAAGCGGATCTACAAAAAGAGAAAGAGAAAAGACGCCAATAAGTATTTGGCAATGCTGCTAAAGCTGACATACTTTATCATTGTTAGGGATACGGACACAAACAACAACGTCCCAAGCGTTGAACATCCTGGTAGCTATGAAGTGATGATAGGTGACGCTAACCTCAAACAAGATGTTGTTGCCACCCATCGTCACTGACAGTGTTATCAGCATAGATGCAGATGATGACATGGAAGAGTGGTCCGGTGATGACCATTTTGAAACTGATGATAACACTGATGGTGCTATGGTGAGTCAACTGCCTGGTTCTGCAAGTAATCCTAATGCCAACAACCAAAGCACAGTTGGCTTGCTGACAGATGAGCCCGCTCTCTGGAGAAGATAAACAGGACGTGGGTGGTCTACAGTGAAACGGGGACAGTGTTATGTGCTTTTGTTACCGACTTTTTGGAGAGGGGAACACATATTTAAGTTCAGATGGTTTTAACAGCTGGAGAAACCTTCTCCAGCTGAACATGGGTCTCTTATGGAGTTCTGGCACAACGTTACCCAAAGACTTCAGATAGGAACAGCAAAAGATCAACTAAACCATAATGCAAAAACGGGAGAAATTGAGAAATGGAAAAGGGGTTTTTAAAAGATTGCTTGCCATAACTACCCATGTAACTGAACAAAATCTTTCTTTTCATGGTCATACAGATAATTTATGAGTATGGGAATAGAAACTTCCTAGGATAATAATAATGCATTGGATTTTATATAACGCCTTATCATAGACACTCAAAGCGCTTTACAGAATTAAAGCACTATTCTTTCACTCCGCAGTTGGTGGTGGTAAGCTACTAATGTAGCCACAGCTGCCCTGGGGCAGACTGACTGAAGTGAGGCTGCCATCGGCCCCTCCGACCACCACCAACACTTACTCACTCACTCGATTCATACTTGGCAATTCTCAATGGTCTCCAATTCAACTACTAATTAGGCCCAGACCTGCTTAGCTTCCGAGATCTAACGAGATCAGGCAATGACAGGCTGGTATGGCCACACAAATAAGTATAGCTGATGGCAACATTTCCCCTTCCACAAGGGCATGTCCATTCACAAGCTTTTTGTAGGCTTTCTTTTTGCAGAGGACACAACTGGCAAAAACTTACTTGAACCTTTCCTTGAACATCTGGAAATACTGCACCTGGATGTTATATGCAGGGAAAGAAGCTGGGGGCACAAAAGAGGGTTCTTGACCTCAACCCCAAAACCCTCTGTGTCCTGTGTGGAAGTCACACACTGAACCTGGTCAGTGGGGATACTGTTAAATCCTCCACAATATCCCTTAACTGCTGTGGTGTGTTGGCTTTGTTCAATGGTTGGCCATTCTCCAGGCATTTGTGAAGAATTTTACTATCAAGGCCTTGTCTAGCACCAGATGGGAGTGCTGTGTGGAGGCTGTAAAAGCTGTACGATATCAGCTTCCAGACATTTTGAATTCCCTGAAGGCTTTACATAACTTCACCATTGCAAAGTGGGATTCAGAGAGTGCATCCATTTCTTCAAGCCCTTGCCAGGAACTGAAGAAATGGTCATTTATGGTGAGTTGTGTGATATGGTATAATGTGTTGTACATCATAATAAAAGTTAGTAAGATCCTATGGGTCCCAAAGTGAGCATTGAGACCATAAAGAGGGAAATCTCTGCAGTCATAGACCAAGATTTCAGGCAGCAAGAATACAATGCCAGCAAAATAGATGCCAGGGGAAGAGAAGATTTAGGTGGAGATGAACTGGCCAGTTATTGGGCAGAAAAAAACTGACTATGAATGCACAGAGGAGACTAATTCTTAAGTTATTCTTACTCCTAGTTGATACTTCTCTGATCATGACTAGGGAGAGATTCTCAAACATGGGCTACGTTCACACTGCAGTCAAATGCGACCCAAATCCAATCTTTTTGCTCATATTCGACCTGTTTCCGCTCTGGTAAAGACAGTCTGAACAGCACAATTCCGATTTTTTCAAATTCGACTCAGGTCATTTTCATTTCTGGTCCTAAATCCAATACCGTATCTGATTTTTTTGCAATTTGACTGCAGTTTGGACAGCCAAGGCACTTTCTATTCAACTCCTATGTCATAACCATGCAAAAACGTCATTTTTCATATTTAATTATTCCTTTTGTCATTCAAAAATTGGAACTGAACTCTTCATCATTGAAGCCGCTGACATCCCTATCCCACCACTGTTGACTCAGACTCCGCATCCAAACAGTCCATTGTGAAGATGTAGCAGCCATCACACTGCCTGTCTTCTTTTTCACTCTCAAAGTTATGAAGTGCTGACTTCTGTTGGAAATAAACTTTCCCAGTGTGACACACATTCCTACATTGGACACCTCCATATTTACTTTCATATGACCTTTTCTGTGCATGTGGATCATGTGCATCACTTCAGTGTCACATTCCATTCATACTCCAAACTGAATGAAGATGCATTTAATATGTAATAGGAACGATCACCCAAAAAAATCTGTTTTTTTTTTAAATCTGAATTGTTCATTAAGACCTGCATTGTGAACATAGTGATAGAGAACATTTTTAAGTTGAAAGGATTCCTCTACTCTACTGATAAAATGAAAAGTGGATGTGGATGCAAGGAACCCTAAAATAGAAGTTACAGGTAATGTTATGTCTTTCCCACACATCTTATCATCATTGGAAGTCCTTAACTACATACACAAAGAGAATGTGTTCACATGTCACATAGACGTGCTACATAGTGAAGCGCGCCTGATCGCTATCGCTTCACTCACGCCACTCCTGCGTCTATTATATATTTATGTTTGTTAGGGGTACATCCAGGTGGGGCGTAGGTGTGCATACACATTAAAGCACATATGCGGACGTGACTTGTGCATTGTGCCCGTGTACCCATTCAAAGTCTATGAAGAATGTAGATCAGACGTGCGGACGTGCAGGCACAGGGTAAGCGTTTGTTGACGCGTTCGATAGACTGGTGTGCATGAATTTAGAAGCGATCCACCCCCCATATGTGTGTGCGTGCATGTGTGTGTGAGTGTGTTTGTGCGTGTGTATGGGGGGTAGATCGCTTCTAAATTCATAATAATAATAAAACATTTATTGGATTTTTTACAACGTCGTTTCACTTTTTTCTTTTTGTAGATCTGCTTATTTGATTCATTTTTGCTAGTAGACTCGTCTTACATCTTCCATGTTCATTTTCTTTCTGGACTGTCTTCTTCTTTTAAATGGCAGTTGGCATGCAACGTTAAGGTATAATAATGCCAACTACTGTCAAGGAGGAATAATCTGGAAAAACTTCCAGAGAATCATCTTGTCACAGTGTGTTTATCTTTTGCACAACGTTAGGACTAGTCTATTTCATTGTGGAAGTAGGCAGTGTATGCATTGGGACAGATTACAATGAACTGGATATTTTAACTATGTTTCAACATTTTTCTCAAGAATATTTATAAAAAATACATGCCATACTTTTTAGAATCAGAATCAGAATCATTTATTAATGGCCACACAACAGAGTTGGTGGAATTTGAAATGTTCATGATTATATGAACAATTTTCTTTCCTTTCCTTTTTTTTGAGGTTAGTTGGAGAGCCCCAAGCAGCAGTCTACCTATGCGTCTAAGTTAAGACCGCCTATGTTCCAGTGTCCACCAACCCCCTGAAAATAACTGAAATGTCCCGTATTAAAAAGAAAGTATAAGGGAGCGCCTCTTCAATCAGACCCTCCTTTTACCAAATAAACAAAACACAGAGAAATGCTAACACTAGACATTTACTCCACTTTCAGAATCGATAAACTCAGGAAGAAGACCGGGCCCAGCCCCTGAATCACTTTCACAATCAAAAATCCTATCCTATCTCTAACCATCTGCAAAATTTAGATAAATTCATACCTTGGTTTGTAATTTATCAAATTATGTAATTTGACTCAGTTATGTCAGGTTGGTTCCTCAATCACCCAACTGAGTTTCATCTGAATCAGATTGAGATTACGCATTTAATCATGATCTGGGAGTTCCCCAACAATTAATTAATGTATTTATTTATTTATCAGGGACGATGCGATTAACATAGTTACAATTAAGGTTTGCAGATGATTCGATGCATAAAGAGCTTCTAGCTAGTGATAATTCACAGCTCATATCCCCCGGTTGGGCTTTTCTACACAATTTACAATAATAAAATACATTAATACAACATTTGCACAACACTTTTTCAATCACACAATTGGGGGATATACAAATATTCTAAGCCATTAAAGTTTGAATGATCATGGTACCAGGATCACTGATCTACATAACTGTGAATATCTGGCAAAGAAGATATTTGATACTTGGCGAACGTTTTTGCTGTGTTTGCTTAAGAGTGTTAAAGATTGTTTACTTTTTTTAGTTTTTAACTAAATCCAATTTCCTGCCTAATCTGAGATGTTATTTTTAATTCAACTGGCCTTTAGGGTCTTGTTTACTGTTGTGTTTTATTGCATATTTTGGAAACCAAGTTTTGTTTAGTATTTAATGCAGTGTGAAACCCCAGTGAAAACCACAGCAGGCTTGAGTTTAAAGCCTGAGTGACCGTCATACTGATTTGCATGGCCGCTATAGAAGGGAATTAAGAGCTGATCATTTTGGAGCAAATAAGACATTTTAACAGCTAACACATCCTAAAGAGGAGAAAAAACCAATAAACACAAAGTTACGCCTACTTTAGAGACATTGACAGATAAGGGGATGACTTTTTGTCTGGTTTTTTTTCACTTTACTAAGGTATTTTCACTGTTGGTACAGAGGATTCTCCACACGCTGAGGTTAAAATACACTCAAATGCAGATTTTTATGTAAATAATTTTCATAAAAATGTTGAATGAGAGGGTTTGGAGCTCAAGCTGCGTCACTTCCACTTGAAAGCGGTCCTTCAATGTTGTGATAGTTGGAGTAAAAAGTCACAGAGAGCTCTTTACTGCTTACAGAGACCTCATTGCTAATGTCAATGTCAGGCCCACAGGCTTGAACTAGAAAAAAGTCCAGACTTGACCGAGGCTTCATAAAGTAGACTGAATAAATTTGTCTTTCAGCAGTTGTGGGTTGAGTTGTGAGTGTAGCAGTCAGAGAACCTTTCATTGTGATAAAGGCCCACAGAGACAACACTGCACTTCCACTCTCACAGCAATAGAACAGAGGTGACTTTATTCCATCCCTCCCTGCTGATCAAAGCCTCTTTCACTCCTCTTTCCCCTTTGAATCCTCCAGTTAGTCTCTTTTCAGTCTGTTTCTGTCCTTCCTCTGCTGCCTCTGCTTCTATTTAGTGCAGTAGTTCTCAATTTCTTTTTTTGCGCCCCCCTTTGAATGAGTGAAACAATTTCAGCCCTTCCCCATTCCAACAAAATGTCAACAAAAAGGTAACCTTTATTGAAAAAGCTAAATCAATAAAGAAATGACAAAAATGCGCACATAAAATCCCACAATTTTTATTTGTATTTTATTTGGGGTAGAGGAGGGGACATTCTTCCACCCCTCCCCCCTGTCATGACACTACCACCTCACAATTTCAGAGAAACACATTTTAATATAAAGCACTAGAACAAAAATGTTTTTTCCAGAGGAACATTGTAATTACTACTACCGGGAAATCTCATTACATTAATGAGGCAAGGATCGTCTGAAGGATAATAAAGAAATATGTATTGTAATAATTTTAAAGGTTATTACATCGCCAATATGGACCTATTAATGTTATGCTTTTCATTTTGTTATTCGATTTATGGGCCAACAGGGTCTTCTTGCTAGCTTGACCATAATCAGAATCAATGAACCATGGTTGAACAGAATGTGTTACAGTATGTCACGAGGCTCTGGCAGGACTCACTGTAACACAGTTGCTCCAAAAACTGAGTGAAAAAGTATCTGATTCCACCATAAACAATCAGGTTGTTGACAAATGGTCATGTGACTTCCACTTTCGATGAGTTTTGCCCTTTGCATTGTGGAATTTGGTGTGCTCTAAAACAAAGCAAATATGAAACAGAAGAGGAAAAAAATTCTGTAAGATGTGTTTTTACTTTACTTTGTTTTTACAGTGAGTTCTTTTGTTTCACATACGTACAAAAGAAGAATATCTTACCATAAAGGTAGATGGCACCAAATATACATTTGACCTCAGATTCACATACATAGCCCACCTGTAGCTGTAACACACACACACACACACACACACACACACACACACACACACACACACACACACACACACACACACACACACACACACACACACACACACACACACACACACACACACACACACACACACACACACACACACACACCTACAAAGGCAAGCAAATGTATTTACTGATGACTGAGCCAATCAGTGGAGCACACACACACAAGGACAGTTTAAATCAACATAACAAAAGTACCAGTTGCCATTTTTCTAAAAAATAATAATGCAATAAATGAACCATTATTATAATGAATTATGGTTGGACCCATCACTTTGCTTGAGTGATGGCATTAATCCATGCAAAATTATTGGTGGAGTGTGTGTTGTGTGTGTGTGTGTGTGTGTGTGTGTGTGTGTGTGTGTGTGTGTGTGTGTGTGTGTGTGTGTGTGTGTGTGTGTGTGTGTGTGTGTGTGTGCTACAGCTACAGGTGGACTATGTATTAGGGGTTGAACAACTTCATAATTTTAAAAGTCAACTCTATGTGCATTCTAGTCGAGTCAACGTCACCCAGTTGATGACGTCACTAAGAGCCAAAGCCCAGTCTGCACCCAACGGAGCGTCATGTTTAAAGGGGAGTAAATAGCTCCTTAATAGCTGCGAAGAGGTTTATGCAGTTGACGTGGCACTCTCCTTCGGTCACAGATTTTTTTGGGTCACAGACTTTGGCACTAAGTTCCTGGGACACGGGACATGTTGTAGAAGCTAAGTAAACCCAGTAACACTGCTGCTTCCTCAGAGACTTTGTTTGGGCTGTTTTTACGGTAGCTTTGGCTTCCTTCAACAGATTTTTTTGGGTCACAGATTTTGGCACAACAGCGGTCTTCCCCCGCTAACGGAGCCTTCGTCCTACACTGCTGATGTTTTCCAGAACTGCTTAATACACAGACATGTTATCACTAATTGCTTTTGTTACAGCCACAGAAAAAAAATCACAAATAAAAGAAGAAAAATGTTAACAAAGACAAAAGAAAGTATAAGCAATAAATAAGCGTATGATTAAGCAAAAGATCAGAAACACCCACATTACAGTAGTAGAAAATAAAGTAGGATAGATAATAATAATAATAATAATAATAATAATAATAATAATAATAATAATAATAATAATAATAATACAAATGTACAAATATATACCAATATGATTCAGATATTTACAAAAATAATACAAATATACAAATATGATTTAGATATGTACAGCAATCAAGCTGTGAGGTTATACAGTTTGATCGCCACAGGCAGGAATGATTTCCTGTAGCGTTCTGTGGAGCACCGTGGTTGGATCAGCCTTGTGCTGAAGGTGCTTCTGTGATTGAAAAGCACATCATGGAGTGGGTGGGACTCATTGACCAAGATGGATTTCACTTTGAACAGGCTCCTCCTCTCCGTCACCACTGTCAGAGAGTCCAGTTTAATCCCCACAACGTCACTGGCCCTGCGGATGAGTCTGTTGGGTCTGTTGGCGTCTGCGACCCTCAGTCTGCTCCCCCAGGAAACAACAGTGTAGAGGATGGCACTCGCCACCACTGACTCTTAAAACATCCTCAGCATTTTCCTGCAGATGTTGAAGGACCTCAGCTGTCTCAGAAAATAGCGGCGGCTTTGGCCCTTCCTGTAGAGGGAGCCAGTGTTTCTCCCCCAGTCCAGTTTATTGTCAATCACCACTCCCAGGTATTTGTACTCCTCCACAGTGTCCACACTGACCCCCTGGATTGAGACAAGGCTGACTGGCCTCTTGGTTCTCCTCAGGTCCACAATCAGCTCCTTAGTCTTTGTCACATTGAGCTCTAGATGGTTCTGCTCACTCCATGTGACAAAGCTGTCCACAGCAGCCCTGTACTTCACCTCGTCCCCCTCCCTGATACATCCAACCACTGCAGAGTCATCCGAGAACTTCTGGAGATGACAGGTGTCAGTGCCAGCGACCTCAGTTGCCCATGGTAACAGAGGGGATACTCAGTTTAAAACATTTTTTGTCCATAAACCTCAGCTGTTTCAACCTGGCTTTGTTAGTTGGCTGTCTTTTACCTCCCCTGCAGCCTCTATGAGTCCTTTTTTCCAAATCTCTTTGGGGATATTCTCCGCTCTGGTCTGCGTACCAGCCAGCTTCAGCCTCATCAGCTGATCTCTGGTGGAAACAATGCGAGCGTGTTGCTGCGCGCGGCAGAGTCCGCTGGAGGAAAGAAGCACGTCCATCGCACAAAAACTATTAAAAAGTGTAAGTAAGCAAGTCCAAACAAGCAAGTAACTAGAGAAAAATGACATAAAACAAGTTAAAGGTTGAAAAAGTATGAAAAAAGCAGGAGTGGCTGTAACAGGCAGCATGAACGTTGGCGTATGCGCACTAAAATGAAAATGTGAGGAGATGTGGCAACTGTGGGCTCAGGCATCAGTTTTCCTCTTAACCGACTATGTACAGAAACATTGTGCTTGCTAGGAAGATATTAACACATGTGAAACATAATCTGTGATGGACTGGTGCCCTATCCATGGTGTACCCCTGCCTAGCACCCAGTGTGAGCTGGAGATAAGCACAGGCAGACCCCCGTGACCCTGAAATAGGACAAAGCGGGTCTGAAAATGGATGGATGGATGAAACATAATCAATCATCTTGGCCAGGGGACTACAGATGAAAAATAGCCTCCTGGCTAATTCTGGCTTTTTTTAACCATGTTTGTTCATAGGTTATATGAAATTGCACTGTCCCCTTTCAAATAAACCAATACAATACAATACAATCAGGTGTTTTCCAAATTGCCAGTACAGTAGGACTGTTAAGTAATTAAATAATTGCAAGATCAGGGTACAGTATGCAAAGGCCGGATAATCATCTTTTTTTTATAACATCTACAATTTTCTGAATTTGGCACCAAATCTTTCAATACATTTGGAGGTATATTGTACAAATCCTTCAATCACTTTGCATGTGCTAGATTGATCTATATACATTTCCTCCAATCATTATTTCTTCTTCAGCTTTCTGCCCAGATACATTAAAAGACAAATGTGCTCAATATGTTATTTTGCAAGTTTGCAATGCAAGTTTATTTTTAGGGTTAGTAGATCATCTGCATTTATTTTCTCACATAGTGCAGTTTGCTCAAATCTTTTGGGGGAAGAGAAAACACTCCCCATTGTTTCTCACATGCCCTAACAAACTCATACCGACAAGACATGGAGTGCCTGTAAACCTAGAGAGGAGCCAAAACCCACAAAATATAAAGAAAATAAAAACAGAGCAAAAATAAAACTTAAAGGGGACATATGCTAAATCCACTTTTTTAGCCCTCAAATGCTGTTTGTTGTATATTTAGAGTGCTTAGAAGTACAGAAAAGTTCAAATTAGTCTCTTCAGGTGCTCCGTTGATATCTTTATATTCTGTTTTGGTCATATTTTTCAATCTGTTTTGATTTTTCTATTCTCTATTACGTTTTTTGAACAATAACATCACAGTATTTGCAGCGGAACTGCCAAATTAGGACATCGACTCCAGGCCCAACACTTCGAGCAATCCGCCATTTTTATTTCTCGCTGCGATTTTGTTACGAAGTTACGAGAGGATAAGTCAAAATGTTCGGTTGTTGGATGTAGTAACCCACACGCTTCATTACACCGTCGCCCAGCATCAGAACCTTTTTGAAGTGCCTGGTATTTTTTTTTATTTATGGAAATGTACCCACATCTGTGGGTAAGGTCATTTTTGTGTGCGCGAAGCACTTCAAGGATGACTGCTTCAGCAACCTCCGCCAGTATAAAGAAGGATTTGCCGAAAGACTTTGTCTGATTGAGGGTTCAATTCCTTCTATCTTTGGAGACGACGAACAGAGCACTTTGGTAAGCTGTAAATAACGCTAAAAAGTGTGATGATAAGACGTCCCTGTCATTGTTTTGTTAGCATTAGCAGTTGCATCGTCTTCACATGTTTGCGCTGTGTGCTCGTTTTAGATCCTTGATGATATGGCCTACGTGATTTAATTTAAGTCTAAAGTTTTCATTAGTCATTTCATTTTGCCGTTTTTGTCTCCAAAAAGACTGTATTAAAATGCATTTCGTGACGTTAGCTTGGCGCTAGCGTTAGCTCGGTGTTTGTGTTAGCTCACTTGTTAGGGTTCTGCAGGTTCATCATCTTCATTTTCATCTCGTTCCACTGGGTCCGACTCTGGCTCGAACATGTAAGGCTGGATGGACAAGTCTTCTGTTGTTGACAATGTGTAAATAACGTGTGAATAAAAAGTTTATGCGCCGCTACATAGCCGTATCTCTTCTATCAAACTACAAAAATGGCCGAGCAGGGTGGAGTTGAACCGAGTGTCACCTGAAGAGGGGGCGGGGTATGGAGTGTCTCATTTGCATTTAAAGAGACAGCACCAAAACGAGTTGCTCTCAGAAGCACATCAGAAAAGTGGTAGAAAAGGGGCCTGTGGAGCTATAATAATGAGGAATTCAGACCCAATCATTGCAGTTTCGCTTTATATAGACCACAACTGTATGATTTATATCTAAAAAGAAAGGATTTAAAATCATGATATGTCCCCTTTAACAGATAATCAGGCGATTATGAATCGAACTCTCAAAGTTTGGCATGCAAACGGATAACAAAAACTCACAAAACAGCTGATTACATCTAATAATAAAAGACACCAATATTTCTATGAAGTAAATACCTACAAAATACAAAAACATCCCATTGTTGATTAACTTGGCCAGTATTTTCTAGGAATTAAATATATATGATATATCCCCTTCTAGATCCACACCTTTTTCTGCCGCCTATGTAAATGCCTTGTTCAGTTATACTGCATACTTGCAAATAATTTGTGTTTTTCCATAGTGATGGGGACACACTGAAATTATGGTACATTCAAGGTTTAGATTTCATTATATGTTTTTACACATAAAACATGAATTATTCTAGACAGGACATTGCTGAAAGCCAATAGTGGAAATGCAAGGCTTGTCATCGGTCAAAGCTTTGGTAAAGGCACCTTGTCACTTCTCAGCAGCACTTTACCTCAGGCTTCTCTGATGTGAAAACTGATTATTTGGGAGTAGGTGTGTGATACTAAAGCTGTGACAGCTCAAAATGTCTACAGGTGCAGAAAGTCAGAGCCGAATACCCTGATAATAGGTTGACTGTTGGCTCCAACTGCAGCACTATATACCCTGAGCTCTATATTCCATTTTAAACTTGAATGTTTTTACAGTTGCTCAATGCACAGATTCCCAACCTGTGATCCGATGTGATCGCTCTAGTTTTGTTGGTAAGTCACGTGGAGAGTTTGTAACACGACTCAATAACCAGAGGAATATGGCTGGAAAGAAGAGGGTTCATTTTGCCAGAATTTGTCATAGAGAGTTTTAAGAGTGTTCATACTGATCAGGATTGATGTTGTAAATACTGGCCTTACACCAGGAACAATAAGTGCCAATGATGGACGATCAATGGTGCTTTCAACAAAGGTTTCCGGAAATACCATGGTGGTTTGGATATAGCCAAGATAGCAGGTTAACGAACTAGTTTGGATGAACTACGGCCGGGCCTGAGGAGCGTCTCCCCGCCGAATAGCACGTACCACGTTCCAGAGAATTCAGTCAAATGACTCCGTTCCACTGATTAAAACAAATCAAATTGTGTGACGTAAAATCTTAGTCTACGTTGAATTGCCTTTGAAACAATATATTACACAACTATGTTCCCATAAATTTAGAAATTATCAGAGAAGGGGGTGGGCCCCCGGGTCCCATTTAAAAAAAAAAAAGGCTCAGACCGTCTCATCATATTCATTCATAGAGTATTCATACCAAACTGCATTCCAATCTAAAACTAGATTTAGATTGGAATGCAGTTTGGTATGAAGACCAAACTGGGACCCCCGTGACACGTGTGGGGTAATGGGCCCCATTTATATATTGGTATTTATCAATGATTTGGAACCACCAACCGTTGTAATATTGGCTTGCAAATAAATTAGAAATCGACTCACTTTTTTTTTTTGGGCTCCCCTGGGCCCCAAATCAAAAATCGGACTATGAGCGTCGGTGCGTACACATCCATAGATTATACCCACCAAATTTGAGCCCAATCCGTTCATGAATAACAGAGGAGCAGTGATTTAACTAGCGTACACAACAAGAAGAAGAAGACGAACAAGAAGAACACAGTGAATGGTGTTTTGACCCAATTTATATTGTAACATCTGTATGGACTTTGTGAAGAAACGAGACCGATTCGTAAACACAAACGTGCGCTGTTATTATCTGGTCACTGTCGGCCCTGACCATGCCAAATAAAACACCGTCATTTACTGCTCCGCTGAACTACGAGGATGAATCCTAACTTCTGAGCTATGACAAACCCTCAACACTAACACTCCATCCCTCCTCATGTTGCCTTCACTGACTGCTAAAACTGTAGGAATTAGGAACATCTACAACAAACACATCCAACAAACAGCAGAGCTGTTAAAAACTTATAATGTTAACAGCTAACATAGATCATAGAGATCAGTAACGTAATGGCTGTATATGTTTGCTGCGTCTTATATTTTTGCTGAAAGGTATTGTAGATGATGTTTAGCTTCCAGGTGGATCATCAAGACTATTGGTCCTCCTAATTGTCAATCATGTTTACGGAAGGTCGTCGTACGTGCTCGTGCTCTTGCCCGGTGCGCACCGGGTCCTTTGAAAATGGATTTTCACTTACCGGTGGCGAGTCTGACATAGTGGGAAAAGTGCAAATCTTCTTTTGTAAGGTAAGCTTGTATGACCGATGTCCACACCAACTTGTATACAGAGCTGTGCACGAGGAAAACGGGGCTCGTGCACGCTCTCCCGCACACGTAGGCGTGTTGCGCATGCGCGTTTTTTTTCAAAATGTGGAGAGGGCGTTTCCTTTTTTAAACATCGTCCACAATACCTTTAAAGACTGTACTATTTTATCTGCACTGTGTTGTAAGTTAGTGGGTCAGAAAATTGATGGATGTGTTGTAAGTTATAACCATTCAGTTTTTAAAAGCTCTTCCTAGGGAGGTTTATTATAAAACAAATCATGTTTTAGTGAAACACAAATATTTCTGCCAGGAGGCGGCAGGATGCAGACTAACTGCATTTGTTAATTTTGGAAATCATTTTCAGAAAATAGTATTTGGCACATATTGAAATAAAGTCAGCACCTGTACATTACAAGACAGGATGGGGTTTTATTTTGGAGGGCAGGCAGGAACTCTTGGCCTCCCTTCCAGCAGCTTTCTCCTGCTGGGCAATTACCAGCAGCAATTGATTAACTGCTGTGTATAAATGGGGAGGCTTTGGTTCAGTTCAGTGCTGGGACATTACCACTAAGTGTTTACTAAGTGTTTTTCCCCCCTGCATGTGGACATTTGTCTTGTTTCTCCTTGCTCTGTGTTCTTGGTTTGCCTTTTTGAGTTTTTGATTACTTTGACCTCCCTGGACTGACCACCTGTGTGCTGAATCCCTGCTTGTCTGACCGTGCCTCAAGAAACAATAAATATTGGAATAATGCACCTGAGCTCCGCCTCCGTCCCTGCATTTGGGTCTGCACCTACACCCGCACTTGATAATAGGGAAGTGACTTGTAATTTACTTTGGAGTATAATAAAACATCTACTTGAGGTAGTGCTTTTTTCTAATAGAAATGACAGTTTCTACTATGTTGTGCATGTAACTTTTGTAGCTAACTATAGAACTTGTTTAAACCATAGACTGTAAAAAGAATGGATGACACACACTCATGGGAAAGTGAAGCTTTTTTCTTTTTTTTTAGACCTTCCCCTGCTGACTGGCTGCAGTATAGGTCATAAGCCCCGCCTCCTCAATGTGAACGGATGGGATGTGGGTCAAACTGTAGTTAAAATACTTGTCACATAATTTTTTTTCAAACCCAAACTCTTCTGTGATCATTATTCATTATTATCACCCTACATTGTGTTCAAGTGCTAATTTTTCTGTGGGGTTTGTTTTAAATGAGTTATTTTGAGGTTGAAAAACGGGATTTGACGTCATATATGACGATGATTGACAGCCGATGATTGGGCAGTACACAAAATGGGCGGGGCTTGCTACTAGGGCTCCTCCCTCCGGCCCCTACTGTGCAGATTCTGGCTCCAAATGATGTCAAATTTGCAAGATGGAAGCACCCCTAAGCGACATATTTTGGCTTCAAGAACATTGAGTGGGAACAGCTACAGTGCACGCCCACTGGTTTAAACCTGACATATCACTTTCAGGTGGTGCTTTTGTTTTACATATATTACAAAACTGTAACAATAACATTTATTCTATACAATACAATAATCATTTTAGTATGGTCTTTGGTCTAGGTCCCAGATTCCCAAAGTGGGGTATGGGTACCCCTATGCAAATTGTCATAAGGGGTACATGAATATTAAATTTGGAAACTAGAATATAAATCGACCATCAGTCAGGAGCCAAATTACACATTAGCTGACTACCCATGGTTACAGATTATTATTCTTTTTTCTTTTTATCATTATATACCGTTCCTCAACAGGATAGGTTAAATTCAGAGATGAATTTCACTGTGGGGCTACATTGTGTGCGACATTACATCAGTGGTTCCCAACTTTGCCAGGATTGGTGCACAAAATGAAAGTATAGAATACAAATTTGTTTTGTGTGTGGTGGTATAATTATAATATAAAATAACATGAGAAAAAACATTTTAAAAATTGATTTTTGATCAGTGTTTTTTATTATTAAAAATTATTAGACATATCAGGGGACCCCATTTGAATTCCAGGTGTCTAAGGTTGAAAAACACTGCATTACATTATTATGTTTTTTAAGTTTGCAGCAGCATGGGGTACATTGCTTCAGGTTAAATGTCTTAAGATTGATAATCTTTCGACACCTAATTTACTTAAACTACTGTGGGTTCTCAATAATACAGTGAGCAGGTTACATGTATTCTATCCTTTTGTGTCTTTATTTGTATGTTTGGTGTTGAAGTAATCCAAAAGTAATCAGTTATATTACTTTAATATAGTGATACTTAGAGTAAGTTACTGATTCAATTTTTGGACAGGTAACATGTAATTGTACCGGAAGATAACTCTTAATAAAGTAACTCTTCCAACCCTGGCTGTGAAGGCAGTGAAGTGCAGCGTGTATCAGAAGAGGCTAGAGCTCCGGACGTCACATAACTAGTTTTGTTTACCTGTTGGCAATGTTGGCAGGAGAAGCCGACCTGTATGCATTCGGTGTGCTTTTAATAAGCCTTTTCACACTCTGGAACTGAGTGGAACTACCTGACAAGTGCTTATAAATAAAAGCGAGCTGTCCGAGTGTGAAAAGGACAGTATGAGTTCTAACTTTGAAAAGGCAAGGCAGATTTAGGCAGATTTATTTGTATAGCGCATTTTAAGGCAACTCGGTGTGCTTTATATGATCAAAAAGTGCAACAGAAAACATTCAACAGCTTAAAAATCAATAAGAACATTAAAAATAACATTTAAGATCAGCAGTAAATACATTTAAAATCATCAGTAAAAACATTTAAAATCATCAACAAACACATTACATCAACAACAACAAGACCAAAAATCTCCCTCTCAATCATACGGATGCTGACTTCAGCTTTGCTGGCAGTTTGTTCCACTTCTTTGCAGCATAACAACTAAAAGCAGCATCACCATGTTTACTGTGAGCGCTGGGCTCCACTATCTGACCTGTGTTCATAGATCTGAGAGACCTGCTGAGTTCATACCTGACTAACATCTCACTGATGTATTCTGGATCAAACCCATTCACACATTTATACACCAGCAGCAGAACTTTAAAGTCTATTCTGAGGCTGACTGGGAGCCAGTGTAAAGACCCGAGCTACATTATGAGTTACACCATTCATTAACCATGTCCATGATTATTTTTATTAAGCTACTATTTTATTTCAATTTACAAATTTGAAGGAAGTGCACAAGATGGACACTAAACATGCCGATAAGTGAAACCACACTGATCAGCTGTTGGGTCACTTTAAAAAGTCAGGAAAATCTGAATTTTCAGCTTGAGTGCAGCATTAGCTTTAGCTGCTAACTCAGCATTTCTGCCTTGGACACCAATACTAAGCAATATTTTTTTCAAGGAATCAACGCTCCAACATTAAAAATATTCTAAATCTCTATCTGACTCGTTGTCAGCCAAGGCAAGTTTATCCCTCTTGACCTCACGCGCGAGAATGGGACGAGACAGCAATTTCAGAGAATGTGAAAAGGCTTATTATATCGAGTTTTCTATAAAAATGAACAAAGTTCCAGATCTAAAGTACCCTGACATACACTACTACTTCATTCACTTTTAATAGTCCTTCTTGGGGGAATCTTTGAGGACCTACAAAAGTCTGGAGGAGTACAAATGGACGACATCTGGATTGGTAATGAGGATTCAGCTTTAATGTCTGCCTGCTAAAGAATGCGTCATAATCGCTGGTAAAGGAAGGTGGAGACCTGCAGACACAAGTCATGGCTGAGACTCAGTAATATTTTCACCTAACAGACGGTAACAACAACAAGTAACTACACTGAACAAAAATATAAACGCAACACTTTTGTTTTTGCTCCCATTTTTCATGAGCTGAACTCAAAGATCTAAAACATTTTCTATAAACACAAAAGATCTATTTCTATATTGTTCACAAATCTGTCTAAATCTGCATAAGTGAGCACTTCTCCTTAGCGAGATAATCCATCCCAAACAAGCCACCGTAGTCAATGGAGTAAGATCCTCTTGTTTGGATTGTCCACTAGGGGTCCCCCAAGGATCCATCCTGGGGCCCATCTTATTTTCGCCCTTCATTAATGATCTGCCAGATGTTTGCAAGGGTGTGGACATGCAACTTTACACCGATGATGCGGTGATCTACACAAGTGCAAGTACATCTGAGGAAGCAGCTCAAACTCTCACATCAGCCCTATCTCACATCCAGTTAAATACTCAGAAAACTGTATATATGTTTTTTTTCTAAAAAAAGGCCTCCACTATTGCCCGCTCCAATGTGTATTTTGGAGATCAAGAGTTGCAATTAGTGAAAGAATGCAAATATTTAGACTCTACACTCTCCTTCAAGAGTCATGTCAAAATGATCACAAGAAAAATTAAATACAATGTGTCTAACTTTAGCCAAAGAAGAAGGTCAATGACTGATCAAGCTGCTATGATGTTTTTGCACTGTATGATCCTCTCCCATGTAAGCTACTGTATAACCAGCTGGTCTCTGACAGGTGTAACAATTCTAAAACCAATTGAGAGACTTTATAAAAAAAAGCTTTGAAAATTCGAGACAAAAAACCATCTACATACCACCATTGCAATATTATTGATGACCATAATTGATTTAAACTATTATTTATATCCTAGGGCCATGTGCAATGCACTACAGCACTTTAAAATATTTTTTGAAAAAACCCCTTAAGGCTGTTTGCCATCACGTTCAGACTTGTGAACATAATTGATTAAACTATTATTATTATCATAATGCACCTTAGGGCCATGCGCAATGCACTTCAGCACTTCAAATATATATATATATATATATATATATATATATATATATA
This sequence comes from Gouania willdenowi, assembly GCF_900634775.1. Classification (NCBI taxonomy): domain Eukaryota; kingdom Metazoa; phylum Chordata; class Actinopteri; order Blenniiformes; family Gobiesocidae; genus Gouania; species Gouania willdenowi. Next base: position 15,425,141 of record NC_041044.1, read on the forward strand.
TATATATATATATATATATATATATATATATATATTAATTTCTTCTGTTCCTTGTCTTGTATGCAATCCTGTTGTATATTGTTTTGTGACTCGTCTTGTTTTATTGTTAAGTGTGAATTTTGTTCAAATCAGCCTGTCTCGGTACAACAGATGGAAATTAGCCTATGGCTAAAATCTCATGTACCGGTGTCTACATTTGTTGTATGTTCATTAATATGTACTGTAAATACAAATAAACCCCACTGCCACCATGGGCCACTCGATCCACAAAGTTGACATCAGCAGGGATTCATCCATGAAGAGAACACCTCTCCAACGTCTCAGACGCTATCGAATGTGAGCATTGGCCCACTCAAGTCAGTTACGACAACAAACTGCAGTCTGGTTGAGACCCCTATGAGGATGACAAACATGCAGATGAGCTTTCCTGAGATGGTTTCTGACAGTTTGTGCAGAAATTCTTTGGTTGAGCAAACCGATTGTTGCAGCAGCTGTCAGGGTGGCTGGTCTCAGATGATCATGGTGGAGGTCCTGGGCTGGTGTGGTTACAAATACTTTTCAAAGAAACCCCTGGCTTATGTTGTCTGTACTAATTTATGTACAAATTAAAAAGAATAAAAAAAAAAAAAAACTTGGTACCCCTCCTTCGCTTCTTCAATCCAAAACAGCTGCAGTCACAGCAAACAGCTGAGAGAGAACTGTGTGTCGATCCAGCTACTCTGCTGTTATCGGAGCAGCTAACCGCCTTTAGTTTTTAAAAATGCCTTCAGCAAGAAAATTTATTTTTGGATGTGATGACAACAGTCGTCTTTTTACACTTCCCAAGGATAAAACAATTCGTCAACAATGGTTGGAGTTCATCTTTGGAAGTGAACCTCGTCCCAAAAAGATCTGTTATGTTTGTTCCAGACATTTTTCAGATGACTTCTTTAAAACAACAGCTTATTTGAAAGTGGATTAAAGTACACTGAAACTAAAAAACAATGCCTTCCCTACTTAAAGAGCACTACTTCTTCAGAACCAGCAGCACGGTTAAACGATAATGTAACTCAACGTTGTTGTGTACGTTCACACGCGACTGTAGCGACTGCAGTGTGTGTGTGTGTGTGTGTGTGTGTGTGTATGTCTTTGGAGCCGGTGACAGGGTAGATATCACTTCTCCTCCGGCCGTACGTTAGCATTCCTCACCTTGACAACCATTCTAATGTATTGTAGCAATGTAAAAATGTAGAAAGTAGCCAAAAACAGCACAAGTAAAGTGTTTCTATTTTTTTTTTTTTAAATGTGCACTTGTAATAACACCATCATCAATTCTGAAATATAATTTTGCTACTATCTCTGCCTATTAATGTGCCGTTAGGTACAGATACCCTGTACTGTCTTCAGTCAGTGTTAGGCTACTGTCTTATGTTTCCTCACATACCAAGTCCTCCTGTGCATAAAATAATGTAGCCCATAATGTGGTAATAGACTAGTAGCAGATGATTTTATATATACATATATATATATATATATATATATATATATATATATATATATATATATATATATATATAGTGTTATGATTAATGTGAAGTGTAATGTTACATCATTCTTCCACGTGATGGCTACACTTAAAAAAACGTTACTCAGAAATGAAATAATGACAAATTAGATTGTAATGAATTACATTTTGAAAGTATCCTTCCCAACACTGGTGTTAATGTTAGATATGAATCAATGCTAATTTGGGTTGTAAATATTAGTCCATGAAACACTTTGTCAAAATTTACACTTTTTCTGCTCATTTGTGGCATTGCTGGACCTTGATACATTATTTATAATACAGAATCACAATATGTATTCAGCACCTTGTTTCATTCTTATTTATTCAGACACAGCAGCTTGAGGTAAAATATTTAAATGAAGTCCTCTATCTGGTTGCATTCTTTGCTGCGACGCATTAGTTCAGTCAAGTAGATGTCAAGCTATGTGAAATAAAAAGAAAGAACAAAACAGACGGAAACTAAAATGCATGGGAAGATTTACTTCTTATCAAGTGACAGAAGGGCACCACCAATCAGAGAAACGTCCTTCAAAAAGACAATGAGGAGAACACAAGGAGATGGTGACTTAATACCAGAGGTACATTGGGTCGAGTCTCCGGAAATGATTCATTCATGCAAATTCTGATAATAAAAGCTCCTGAACAAGTTCAGTCGATTTGTTCAATAATTTTTCATCAGGTCACCTTTTTCCAGACACATAATGTTCTTAGATTAATGGCACCACTGGCATAAATGAGAAGGTGTACGTAATGCTAATCTGTAGGTTTGTAGGGTAATGCTCTTCTCAATATATATAAAGGCCAAAACAAATGCAGTTCCTGTTAATGCCTCCACTTTAGTTCTCTTTAGTTCCTGTTTGTTTCATCGGAATTGCTCTATTGGATTTAGCTCAGTTGACTGTGTCTTGGTCATTTCTGAATGCTTCATTTGTTGCTTTCACAGTACACTTAAAGTCCTGTTCCATTCTTCTTCAATGGGTTCAATTCAGCATTTAGCTGTCTTCTGTAGATAAAAGACAGCTAAGGGGCTTTTCCACTCGTGCTCTATTGGTTTGGGAGGTTTTCCAGTCAGGTATTATCCTGCCTAATAGATAGTTCTTCTAACTTTGCTGGGATTCAAATGGAAGGGGTCTTGTCAATTATTGGGCGACTATGGCTCAGGTGGTATAGGGGCCGTCTGCTGATCGAGAGGTTAGGCGTTCGATCCCAGTTCAGTCCCATTGGTGTGTGAAGTTGAGAGTGAATGGGTGAATGATCTGATATTGTAAATCGCTTTGAGATAACTTAAGTGTAGGGATAAAGCGCTATATAAATCAAGTCCATATACCATTGACTCTACTGGGTGAATAACTGAAAAGTACTTTTCAATGCATCAGAGCAACAACAAACTTCCATTTACATTGTTCACTGTTTAACAACTAGAAATTACTTTTAAAATATAGACACAAGCGTTCAAAACGTATATGGATAAAGATAGATTGATTTAATACCTGACATACAATAATCTACAAGTTATGATTTGACGATTACATACATTTAAATGTATTGTATTTCTTTAGGTTTATATTGATATAATATCTATGAATCTATTGAGTCAATGGAATGTGATCAAGAAAGATTATGTATAGTATATATAATATATGTGTAAATAGCTAGAATATAATAATGTGTTTGTGAGGTGAACATCTATTGATAAACATTATTATTATTGTTTGAATAAAGTATTCATTCATTTAATCATATAACACCATGGCTTTGCACAGCATCAATATCATAAATGTCTATAGCTGTATCCTGGAGTTTCAGCCTGCCTTACAATGATGGTCCGCCCACTTTGCAGTGGTACAGAGTTGTATTGGAAAACCAAGGAGACTCACTCAAAAAAAAGACAATTCCAGTGGAGTAAGTATTGGAAAAGGGCCAAGTATTCCATGAAATGAAAGGAGCCACATACCATCACCCTATAACCCTCTAACAGACACTTGAGGAAAAATACAATAAGAGACTCCCCCAGAAGACCTGGTAAAGGAATGTAGACTTACCTATATGCCCTATACAGGGCTCACAAACAAATAGGCAGTACATCAGACATTTATTATTTATTTTTGATTTCTCATTTCCTTCCTCTGTAAACTAAACACATGAAGATATAATTTCTCCAACTGCTTCTGTGTGTTGGCCGTCTGGCATGTTTACGAGTCAGCCAATGGCCATGTTTAAATGATGTTTTTTAATTTGGAATTAGTTATTCCGAATTAAATAATTCGGAATTAAAGTGTTCTGCTTTGTGTTTATATGGAAATAGTAATTCCCGAACTGAGGTTTACATGGAAAACCGGTTTATTCAGCTTTAGTTAATTCCGCTTTAGGTCTGGGGTTTGGGAAGGCTCTGATAGGACAGGGGGTGAACATGACGTATCACGTCTATCAGGAAAAACACACAACAAACCTTTTATTATCGGCTGTAACACAGAAGACCACACATGAAAACTGTTGTCACTTTTATTTTGATTGTAGTTTTGAAGCAGCATCTTGACAATAACATATGGTTTCAGTTTGGACCGCGGAGCGGAAGCAAGAAAGGAGCTAATCACTGGTAAAAAAACCAGTAAACCTCTGGAAAACAATCACCAGGAATAAATATTTGCTCCCTGGTAAAGACAGTAGCTCTAACAACAGGTAAAATGATAAACTGATGATATTACAGCCTGTACATGCAGTACAGGGACGTATTTACTCCACCTCCGGGTCTTAGTGCCAGCCGTCAGGTGAAGCCTTTTTTGTTTACCGTGTTTACGGAGGTCTGTGTGTGTTTAATAAGTCCACGTGTGTGTCCGTGTGAAAGTCTGCATGTTTATGCTTCCGTCCATCCACTCTTTTCATTATATCCATGTCATTTTTTTTAAGCGCAAAATGACCCAATTTAACCTAAAGCGGTTTTAACCAATTTACGTTTTTACAAGAATTAACCAGCCACTTAATTCGGATTTAAGTTTAATTTGGAATTAAATTACCCTGCATGCTAATCCTTATTAACTAATTAATGAAGGTTTTCTACACCAAAGAATATTGTATGAATGACATCACTAAACTAGAATCGGGAACCGTCCAGCTCCTCACCCTTCACTGCAGACCTCCTCTCCTGATTCCTTTTTCTTACCTGGTCCACTGTGCTTGAACCTAATGCAAGTGCGCCAACACCCTCAGCTGGTAGAATCCCCATCTGCCTGTTATGTACCTTTTTTTGTTACCTGCTTGATTTGTCACGTTACCCACAATTCAGTGCGTCTGCCTGCCCCTGAGACGTGCATCTGGGTGCTACTGTGTCTGCTGTGACCGGTTGTGAACCCCTTTTTCCACCGAATCAAACAATCACGTTTAAGTTTTGGTTAATTATTAATTACTATATTTACACCCTGGCCCATTGATGTTTGCATTTCCACTTTGAAGTCTCACAAATGTAATGCACATGACCTTTCGATGTGAGGAATGGCAGCAGGAGAAATGTGCTCACTTCTTCCTCAACAATAATGGCAAGGACTGCCTGGACCTCACTGTCTGTCTGAGATTAAAACTTCAATCTGAGGTTGAGGTGATGCAAACAAAGGTCTATTTGAACCCTTGCCCTCTTTTCTGTATAGCTTACCGATGGTTCACAGCGGCCGATTCCTGAATACTAATATTTGAAATGCCTGCGTCCTGCCTGCATGTTTGTTTAGATTTATCTACTTTCACATTAAAGGCTGAAGATGATATTTGTTTTCTTATGTTTCTTTGCCAGACAAGACAGTGATTCACTTGACACCATTTTTGTTCTAGTTCCTGGTATTCCCCGTGATATTATCTCACTCTGCGAGACATTTCATTTCGGCCTGGTTCAGATCTTTCTGTGTAAAAGCCGAAAAAACATCTGCCGTTGTTTTGTCGCAACTTCCAGTCTGTGAAAACACCATAAATGTTTACAGTGGGATCATAACATTCACTTAAGTGGCAATTTCAACCTTTTGCCCTTTGTCTGTAAGAAAATTCTCCTCAATTTATTGATCTGTGAGGTGTGCACTATGTCTTTATCTGTTAAAAAATGACTGCCTACAGCAGCTTTAAAGCAGCAGTATGTAAGTTTTTCTTTGGAAAATCTATATTTATATACCTATACTTGTCTGGACGCTGTTAAGAGAAAAAAAAAGAAAAAGAAAACATCAATCCTTGCCTGTTAAACAAAAAACAAGCTTTTATTTCTAGTTTTTTTATTTTATTTTTAAAAAATTATTGTATTGTCACAGCAAGGACGCTGGATTGCTCTTCACCATGCAGTTCTAACTGAACAGTTTAAAGATATTCTCTGCTGGTTCAATGAATGGAAAAAAGAGGTCAATATGTCCCATGTCTGAATGCAAATACTGTTTTTTTTTAAACAGCAATTCATCAGTGGTCAGAAACAAAGAAATGCTGTGAAAATGTGCATCAAGATGCTTCGATTGATAACCGAATGGAATCATGAAGTACTTAAAGATTCATTGCAAATGCAGATTTTAGATTCATAATGCAGACAGCAGTTTTTACTTTAGCTGCTTGGTTTTCCACTTTGTACTTACAAACATGATCGTGACAGTATTAATTAGCTTTTGCTAACCAGAGTTTTAAAGAAGTTTCCTGTAAAACTGAGCTGTCTCGCCTCCTGTTGCTGCAGTACATGGAAAAAGTCAGATGCTTAGAAATGAACAAGAGAATGAAGATTAAAAAAGGAAAAATAACTATAAGGTCAGGACTCCCTTAATTAGATATTGACCATTTTTTTTGGAGACAAATGAATAAAAAGCACAAAAAAGAAAACAACTGGCATGTAATTTGACAAATTATTGCAGAAAAATATTATTTGTCTATAAGAAATAATGGATTGCATCCATTCATTTTCCAACCCGCTTGCTCCATTTCAGGGTTTGCTGGTGCCCATCTCCAGCTTTCTTTGGCTGCTAGCCAGACAGGGCGCCAGTCATACACTGTATCATGATTTACACTTTGAGTGTAAGAACAGTGGTCTCATCAAACGCTCCTTATCACAGTTTTAAATATCCACTCATTGCCTATGCACACACATACACACTCAAATATACATTTGCACTCGTTATTTATATTCTTGGATTGTCTCAAACAAAACTACTTTTCATTAAAAAAAAAACAAAAAAAAAAAAAACGTCTAAAGCCTTTTTTGCAGAGATAATGGGTAATTACGAGGCTATCATCAATCCATGACTTTATTTCACTGAGCGCAGGGAGCATAGATAAGGCTGCTTAATTAAATTAAGGTAAAATGTCTTGTAATTATCAGCTGCCTGGATTTCAGTAAAAATGAAAAAGAGCCTAAAACTGCTTTGCCACTTCATCTGAATACAGCTTTTGGCTTCCCACTCAATACCACATTCAAAAATACTACAATTATACTGTGGAGCGAGGGCCAATATGAATGCTCACACTGCAAACATACTTTGTTAGATGTTCTTTAACACTCTCTCATAAAGAAAGTGATGGTGAATAGAATAGTTTTAGTGTATTGGATGGCAATAAATCCTGTGAAGGAGTTTGCATGTTACAGAGTTTCTTACGGTTGCTCAAATGTGTCGTGCATGGTTGCTATAAGCAACACAATCACAAATAAATGACCTTTACAAGTATCTTGTGAAAACTAATTGTCTATGTTTTAAAAATGGATTCCTGAGTCTGAAATAAAGGATGATGATGATGATACAGCTACAACAAATTTGTATCAAAATACATTTCTAAGCTCAAACCCATCCCAGAAATATATATATTTTTCTTTTCTTTTATATCTGTATCCACAGCTACCCTGAAGCAGGCTAAAAAAGTGTGAGTGCTATTCTGATCACATTAGATCTGAAGAAATGTTCTTTTAACCACAAAATGTGAAAAAATAAAATAAAATAAAATAACTTTACCATGTGACAGAGATCAGTAATGACCCCTTTGACCCACGACACTGTTCTCAAACATTCTCTCTGCTAAGTTAAAACCATAAAAACCTGTACAACTACCATTTTCTCTTTTTCTACTAAAACTACTGTCATTATTCAATTTCATTCAGTTGAACTTTATTCAACAAATTACAACAATAGTCATTATCATCATTGACAAATGAAGTAAAACACAGTCATAGCATCTTGTCCTTAAAGGGAACCTGGAAGGATTTTTAATTCAAATCTCTATCAAAAGCTTATATATAATACTAGACAGTGGTGATGTAACAGTTAAGGAAATGGGCTTAATCTTAATCTGAAGGTCAAAGTTTGTATCAACCTGCTCTGAACAAGTATGCTCACAAGCTGCATTAGATTTTCTGTGAAGAAATTTTGTCGTGACCGAGTCTGATTTCAGATGTAACTTTTGCTTTGTGCCCATTAGCTTAGCCCATTAGCTTAGCCCACAGATCCCTCTCATAGCAGCTCGGTTATACCACCAAATTTTGTCTGAATGGAAACGTTTTACGTGTGTATCCTGTACAGATATAATGCAGCCAACGTATGGGTTACTCTGACTTACTGTCGTTATTTGGCTCAGAGACGCAAAAGAAATGTTTTTGTGGGTTTTTTCTCTTGTTGTTATAGCAACCATTAGCTTTACACTCCACCATTGTTCAGAAATTGTAGACCAATAGAACTCTGTTGCCTAGCAACAGCTAACAGGAATCAATGAACATGCATCATATCCTGTGCAAAATGGCGACTCTCCATATTTAATGCCAGAAGGTATATAATTGTTCTAAAATGCACTTTAAATGTGGGGTTTTTTTGTTTTGTTTTGTTTTTTTATAAAAAGGTGCACATTTTGTTTATTGGTAATACATTAAACAAATTTTTTGCGATATACATTTTCACCACAGGCACCCTTTAAAGTTCTGCTGCTGGTGTATAAATCTGTGAATGGGTTTGGTCCAGAATACATCAGTGAGATGTTAGTCAGGTATGAACCCAGCAGGTCTCTCAGATCTATGGACACAGATCAGATAGTGGAGCCCAGAGCTTACAGTAAACATGGTGATGCTGCTTTTAGTTGTTATGCTGCAAAGAAATGTAACAAACTGCCAGCAGAGCTGAAGTCAGCATCTAAGGTGAACATTTTTAAATCAAAGTTAAAGGTACTATTTTTCTCTACTGCGTATTTTAATGTTCTTATAGATTTTTAAACTGTTTAATGTTTTCTGTTGCACTTTTTAATCATGTTAAACACATTGAATTCCCTTGTGTATGAAATGCGCTATACAAATACATTTGCCTTGCCTGGCCTTCACCTCCCCATGAAGAGAAATAAAGGGCCTTAATCTGGAGTTTCTAGGAAACGTCCTCACTTCCTCCTACTTCCTTTGCCAATCTACCAGAAGCCACATCTCTACTATTCTGCACGCGCATCGAGCGACACAACAAGGTTGTATCGGGTCGCATTGATATAAGTCTATGGGTCAGGTAAGAGCCAAAATCATATTTACCTGTTTGCTGTTGTGACACTCGGCCTTGTTTTCGCGCACAGTTCTGCATTCACTTTGATTGACAGTCTCAAAAAGAGGACAATCACGGCGCTCAATATCATTTGTATAAGGGTCTATAGGACGAAGGCGGGAATTATATACTGTACATGAATGTAATGTATATGAATAACTACCGACAGTAGACCATAATAAAAGACTAGTTAGGTATTTTTTTGCATTTCAAAAGAATCACTGATTTCTCAGAAACTCCAGATATCAGCTTTAAGGAATAACATGCGAGAAGTTCAGCTGCCCTCACTGAGTTTAGCAGATATGTGTTATGATCATTAAGAACATTACCATTACCTTTAATCATACTGCTGCTAAGTGCTGTTCTGTAGGAATGTAATACATTTACGGTATGCATGAATATATGAGCAAATATAGTAAATATCTGTCATTAAATTGGAAAGCGCAAAAGCAAAATGAATATTTGTCATGTGGCAGTGATCAAAGGTAATCTCTGTCGTAGGCAGAACAAGCTCAAGGAAATGAATCACCTTGACTCGTTCCTGCTAATTGTCTCTGTGTTCACTGTTGAAGTTCATGCTCCTCTCTGTGTCTGAACAAAAAGGATGACAGATGCCCTGCTGTGTTTTAGTCCTTCATATTTAACTCACTCTTCTTGCCACCTTGCTGAGTGTCTCCATTCCTCATGCACCTTCTGTCCCTTCATTATTCATCACACATCTCTGCGGCCTCACTCGAGGCTATTCCTTCTGTCGTTCTCATTTCCTCCACCCTCATTCACTTGTTTCTTTTCAATTCAAATGAATTAAGTGAAGACGCTCAGCCCCTCCCTTCCCACTTTAACTTTCTTCCTCCTCTAATTGCCCTTTCATTTCTCCCTCTACAGCATGTATTCCTCCCTCTGCCAGTCCACCGTTCTCCTGTTTTCCACCCCTTTGTTTCCTCGTACTTAATCTTCTCTCTGTCTTCCCCCATCCCTGCATCCGACCCTCAAAGCATTCTTCTTCTTATTCCCCTACAGTCAACTTTTCATGAAGCTGTGTGTTCATCAGTGCACACCACTGTTTGTTTTCAGGGCAATGCAGTTCTTTTCTGCAAAGATTAGAATGATGACGATGGAAATTAAGATAGAAATTCACCAGAAAGATACGGATCAAACATCTCTTACAGGCAAATGTGATGCGAGTGCATGTGCTTACATACAGTATGCATGTATCTCCCGTGTGGCATGTAGCTTCGGGCTCAACGTTCCTTCCAAAAAGGACGGACAGCTTTTACAATGGCCTTGTTTCAAAAATCCCTCAAAATTTACAGAACAGGGGACTTTTGTTTAGCAAGTGCAACTAATAATTGGTGCTGCTCTAGGCTTTGCTCTGGCAATTGGGAAGTGTGTGCAGTGTGTCTCCCTCCCATTGTGTGAATTTCACAATAGTTGATACTGGGATGAAGGGACAGAAGGCTTGAGATTCCGCCGGAGAGAATTGGACGGTAAATTAGCCAAGATGCCGATGCCACAGTTAAAATTACAGCAATCTTCGAAAGCGATCCGTAGAGAGGCTTGGATTAATTTGGAAAAATGGTGCATGAGGGGGAAAAAGCCAGCAGCAAGCACAAAACAATAACATCATACAAAGAGCTGGCATGTTTTATTTCCTAGGAAAATATGACAAGGGGAGATGTTGTTAGAAGCTCTGCTACTATCTTAAAAGTTGCATTGTTTTTACGAGTTTATTGTAAGAATATGAAAAGTGTCAGTGGTGAAAGAAGTGCCACTGAGAAATTTCACTGCAGTTTGGTCTTTTGTCAAAAAATGAATCAGCTCACAGAAAACACAGAGTTTTAATGATGGCAGAAAAAACATGGAGATTCCTACAAACTTTGCACATTATGGTATAAAGACTGGAGAACAACACAATGACAGAGTTTTTTGACCAAATGTAGGCAGACTTCATTAGTGGCATTAGTGGAAAGTAGATTTTTCCCATTGCTAGAAGGCGTCTGTAGGAATTTTGCATTCGGTGAAAAATAGCACCATGTCAATGGCTCTTATTTATCAACCATTCGTACGTTCAGATCTCAGCGTACAACGTGCGTTTGACCAAATTCATGCAAACGTCACTATTTGTCTGATCGCGATCGTACGCTACGATTAGATCTAACGTCAGGTCTGACCTTGTGCACGCAAACCTGAGTGAGTGGATTTGTGAGTCTGAAAGTAAAGTAATAAACAAGCCTCAGCATTGGAGCATAAGCAGACACATTCAAAACAGATCTAAAAGGATTATTAAAAGAAAATTATTATTATTTTTTTTTTTTTAAATTACTGATACCGGCACTTTTTTCCATTTTCCTTCAATAAACCCACGCACACCTGTGTATACAGTATACAGTGGAAGAGTTTGACTTTATTTTAACCTGTTGTGCACAAACATGTGTAGGTGAATGGAGCAGTGTCTGACGTTTCTGCACTCCGTGAGGTGCCAAAGCTGAACCAGTGGCAGCACAGCCTCCACTGAGGCTTTTTAAGGGATTCGTTCATTTATTTTAATGTGTTATTTTATTGTTTCCAGTGTGCAGACAACAATAAATGACATATTTATGTGTGTCTCTTCGGGATCTCTGCCCTGAGACGAGGATTGGTTACTGCGCTGCGTGCATGGGGGGGGGGGGAGTGGGTGCACGGGCTAGCGCTCACCAGCTGGACTCGTTTAAATCTAAATAATTGTATTGATCAAATTGAAGGGATTTCCACTTTTAGGCTGTGGATGAGTAACAATTCATTCAAACCTCAGCCTGAGTCCGTTCCAACACAGAAACACTGTTCACTTCCTCCATTATTCTCTCCAACAGAGCGTTTAAATGAGCTCTTTAAATTCCAGTTTTCACACATCTTTGTTTTTCTTCACCTCAGCTGTGCTGATGCAGATTTTCATCACAGAAGCATTTATTTCCTTGCTTATGATTGTTTGACCTCAGTGGGCGGGGCCTCTTAACCAAGAATATTTGAGGGCGTAACATGTTAATGACGATCAAATTCATCCACCACATTTCTCAACACACGATTAATGGTACGCTGTGATTGGTCAAATATAAAGGTTTCATAACAAGTCCCACGCTCGTCCAGTCGGGTGCATTCAGATTTGCACCCGTTTTCACACAAGGTTGATAATTGAGGGCCATTGTGTTTCTTTCTTTCATCAGCTGGTAAAGCATGGCATGTGATGATTTTTTAGCAACTCCAGAATGCTGGACTGAGGATAGGATATACGAGGTCTGTTGCCATAGCAAAGAACATAATATTTGGGAAATCAAATGCTAAATACTACAACGTGAACTTGAACTTCTATATGAGATATATATATATATATATACAAACGAATATTCACTTGTCTTAACCACACAGAAAGGATTTCAACAAAACTCTATCAGCCCACCAGGAGACAGAGTGACAGGAAAATAGATGTAATTCATAATAACATAATAGCTGCACTGATTGCATGATTGCCACTCACACAAATGAGCCACACCTCCCCCTGCTGGTTTAGTACAAGTTGACTAATACAAATACATGTAATCAACAATACAGCAAAAGTGAATAAGAAAGGAGTCGACCCATGCTTCCATCACTGTCAAACTTAGCATTACAGATTACACATGAACAAAAGTCAACTAAGTCATACTAAGGGGTAGAGTCACTAAGATCTGAAATAAAGGCTAGTAAACTACGTGCGTCCTTAGATTTTTTGGTGGCGCTGTTTTCTCACCAGCTGTGGTGAATTCACTAACATTGTGGGAAAAATAAGTGTGTGTACAAACGTAGTTGAGACCATCCTATTTAAATGAATATTTTGCTCATTTAACATGGCGAGGTGAGTGCACAGAAGCACAACATGACATTTGAATAAGTTAAATTGCAGGCAGGTGGACTTGTCTGTCTTCTACACAAACATTTAATAGTGTAGAAAACACACACAAAAAAATGTTGTTTAATAAACTTTAAAACCTAATGTTATTATGTGTCTGCTCCATCAGGTCCTGTAACTTTGCTCTTATCAATCCATGTAAAACAGGCAGATTTGGACATAAACTGTCCAGTTGATCTGTTGACGTCATTGATCTGAGTTAATGCAGCAACAGAGAAATCAGTCTGCAGCATTTGAAGATGATCATCATCCAACAGGTCTGAGCTCCTGAGTAACTCTGTGTCACCACTCTCATATGTGAACTTTGTTCCATCGCTGCGTAAATTATGCAGCTGATCATCTGATTCTGGCCTGACGCTCCTTGCAATCAACGTGACACGAGAGTTTGAGTCAAAACATGGAGAGGAGGACAAAGCAGCTCACTGGAGCGGTGTGTCTGGAGCGACATCCATGGAGCTCCGTGCACAGCATCCTCTGCACCGCAGCCACACCAGACTCCAGCTGTTTCTCTGCCTCACACACACTCTACTCTGTATTTTTTTTTCAGTGGCATTAATATTGACTATTATTTTATCTAAATTATTTTCTTGTATTATGAAGGTTAACTGGAACCTTTTTCCATCTCTGCTGTGAATTGAGTCAACATTCACTGCAGCTATGATCTGTGTGAGTTTGCACCTGCCTGGGAGTTGTACTATTTTCGGCCCAGAAATAGTTACTGTAAACAGTTCCAAATTTGATGAATTGCTTTGCACCCACTGCCTTAATTTATTTGCATTTGCTTTTCCTTTTTTTGTGATCCGCCCACATTACATATTCATCAGAGGGAAACGCGCTAAATGAATTGTGGGCGCATTGTGACGCATTGTGATGCAGTGAACACGCGCAGTCCTGGTTCCCTGGGGTTTGTACCACTTAATAGTGCATGGAGTGACGTTTGCACACATTTTAATGGCCGGAAACCTTTAGTGAATCTGCTCCTAAGAGTTCCTGTCTGAAATATTTTACACAAGGTTTCAATCATTCATAGATCTTCAGATCTAAGGTTATTACCATTTGTACACAACAATGTAAAAAGCTTTGGCTCATTGATGAATAATGACAAAATAAACCAAAGACTTGCTGAGGATGCTTTGCTGATGATTAATATATTACTGTAATTGATCTTCACTCAAATGCCACTTCTGCATTTGTTATTTCAAGTAATTTACCAAAATGAGCTTTGACATGAAAGATACCTACAAGTGCTTCTTTATCAATCTTGAGTGGTTTGTTTGCATCTTTACTGAGGAAAAGCGAAACAACACAAAGACATTTATATACTTCAATGTATAAGGATTAGAAATTTAGATTTTTTAGAACTATACAAATTTTCATACATACTACTTGTATATGATACACACAACTGTGTGTAACATTTTCTGGTGGGAGGTTATCAACAATTATGCTCTTGGTTTATTTGTAAATAATGTCAGCATAGAATTTTTAGTAACTAAGTAATTTTTTTATTTATGAAGCACTTTTTGCAGATAAAATCACAAAGTGCTGTACAGAGCTGTGGTGAAAATACAACAAGTGCACCATCATAATAGAATAACAAAACATGGGTGCATACACATAATAAGAGCAGCATCATAAAAGGATAATAAAAATTAAAATTCAGTTAACTAAAAGCTTTTCTGAAAAGGGAGGTCTTCAACAGTTTCTTAAAATTGTCCACACAGTTGAGCTTCCTGAGAGACTGGTGCAGGGTATTCCAGAGTCTCGGGGCCACAGCCTGGAACGCCAGGTCTCCTTAGGTTTTAAATTTATTTTTTTGGGATCTTTAGAAGACCCTGAACTGAAGACCGAAGGCTGTGCCCTGATGTGTAGGGGCACAACAAGTCTGAGATATAACGAGGTGCCTGACCATGCAACGCTCGGAAAGTCAGAACTAAGATTTCATAATTTATTCATAACTTAACTGGAAGCCAATGCAGCGTAGAAAGAATGGGGGTGATGTGGGACGCTCTGGGAGCACCAGTTAAAAGTCTGGCAGCAGCATTCTGTACAATCTGGAGTCTGTTTCGGGTCGCCTTTTTAAAACAAGTGAAAACTGAATTACAATACTCAATAATGCGTGATGATATAAACGCGTGCATGACCAGTTCCAGATCTGGTTTTAATAGCAGATGCCTCACTTTAGAGATATTTCTCAGGTGGTAAGAGCTGTTTTTTGTCAGATAACAACAGTGTCCCTCCAAAGACATGGACTGATCAAACACAACCCCAAGGTTTCTGAGGCTGGTTTTAACAGATGAGCCCAGATCACCAAAGGAGTTTTTAATCAGAGGGATGTTTTTATCAGGAACGATGATCAAAGTTTCTGTTTTGTTTGAATTTATCAGGAGATAATTTGATGACAACCAGTTTTTGATACAGGATATACAATCTAAGAACTCTGAAAAAAAGCGAAACTCTGAGTCATTAAAGGAGCAGTACAACTGGATATAGTCAGCATAAAAATAATAAGACACATTTTTAAAACCACGGATCAACCGACCAAGAGGCATCAAATACAGTAAAAACAAAACAGGCTCCTGGGCTACTCCACATGACAGGTTGGACACAGTGGACATTACATCGTTAATAGCAACATTAAAAGTTGTTCCTTTTATATAAGAGGTAAACCACTGGAGAACAGCACCAGAAAACCCCATCTCGGATTTGAGTCGATCGACCAGTATACTATAATCTACAGTGTGAAAGGCAGCTGTCAGATCAAGTAACACTAAAACTGTGTAACGACCAGAGTCAGCGGCCATCATCATGTCACTAGAAACTTTCAGAAGAGCAGTTTCAGTGGTGTGGATTGACCTACAATCAGATTAATATTAATCATAGAAATCATGTTGTTCCATGTATGAGGTCAGCTGCTTAGCAACCACTTTCTCCATGATTTTAAACATGAAAGGAAGCTTAGATATGGGCCGGTAGTTTATAGGCTCCCCCGGATCAAGATTGGGGTTTTTTAAGAATGGGATTTACTATAGCATGTTTAAAAAAGCTGGGGACCGAACCACATAAAAGTGAGAGGTTTATCAATTTTACCACCCAAGGACCGACTACATTAAAAACATTTAAGAGCAGGGAAGTAGGAACAATGTCCACAGGGCTTCCTACTAAAACCTGAACATCCTGTAGGCTGACAGGAGTGAAGGAGGACTATGAGCCTATGGTCTATGGTACTGTTAGGTATTTGCAAGTTTCTTTGTGTTATATTAAACATTTGTATGACTTTAAGACAATGTTCTTTTTATTTCTTGGTTATAAGGTAGTTTTTGTTGTGATTAAATTACCTCTTCTTTATTTTTTATACTGTTTTCCAATTTGAGGATTTTTTTGTTTCAGGCGCTTGAAAAGCCTAAGGCTCCGCCTATAAATAGGCTGGGCCTGGAATGCACGCTCTCTCTCTCTTGCTCATGCACCTGCAGACGCGGAGCTGGGCGGAGGTCTGTTCCTGCTCCTCCACCTGCGCTTCTCTTTTTGGGGTTTAGGTATGTTTTGTTTGTTTCTGATGGGACCGGCTGTCCTGTTTTCGTTTTCAGTTGATTTTCAGGAGTAGATTGGGTTTTTTTCTTTCTTAGTTTGGATGTGGTACTTGCTTCTACGGCCCTGTATAGGGTTGGCCCAGTACCGCATCTTTTTCTTCTTTTTGACCGGCCCACCAGGTTAACTTTTGTTAAAGTTAATTAGTTCAAGGATATGGGATGGTTTGGGGGTTTTTTTGTGTCCTTTATTTGTGTTTAACATTATTCTGTTCTTTAGGTTCCTGAGCTTTCTTCTTTTTTTTCAGGAGAAGTAAAATAATAGTTAATAGTCACGAATAAAAGTTATAAAATCCTAATTGTTTTCCCGTGTCCTTCCTAATGTGTTTATTCCCTTTTCGGGGTGTAACAGGTACGAAGCTAGATAATTGTATCCTGGAATAGTCTCCATTAGCGGGCTTCACCTAATCAAACATTTCCTGTCAGAGAGAAGCTGTCCTACGAAGGTCGATAACAGCACGCTAATTTAAGCCTAGTGTTTTCAGCCCCGGTACGAGCACGCTCCTATAAAAGGGGTGGAGATTGCAGCGTCTGACCAATCATTACAAATGGATAACCTGGCAGACTGATCTTTCTTACAATGGAGGAACAGCTTATCATCTTAAACAAATATAATTCATTTAAATCCATGGTACCAGCAAAGAGCAACCGTGTTAGTGCAGCGCGCACCAGGAGGGAATGCTGGTAGCAAAATGTCGACTGTGAATGCGTAAAAGTCTATTCAAGTAGATTCAAGTAGCATTAGAATTAACCTAGCAGTAGCATTAACCTAGCATTTATATTAGCCTAGCATTAGCAATAACCTAGCAATAGCATTAACCTAGCATTAACATTGGGCTAATGTTAGCATTAGCCTAGCATTAACAATAACCTTGATTTAGCATTAGCCTAGCAATAGAATTAACCTAGCATTAGCATTGAGCTTAAATTAGCATTAACCTAGCATTAGCATTGAGCTAAATTAGCATTAACCTAGCATTATCAATAACCTAGCATTAGCATTAGCCTAACAATTACATTATTCTTAACTTAATTATTAAAATTAAGTCTTGTTGAATGGATAGTCATCACGTGCATCAAATATGAGACAGTTTGAACTTTTTATATGAGAGTTATATACATTTTTCTATTATGGAGTGCTATAGTTGCTAACCGTGAACATGACCGTAAATGGCGCCAGTCAAAAACGCAAGGCATGATGGGAAATATTTCAAGGCAGTCATGAATAAGCTTGGGCAAATGTCATTTGTGTGAAATGTGAAGCAGATCAAAATTTGTGTCAGAGTTATGGGGTTTTTGAAATTGTGTCGTGCTAACAAAAACTAGCATTGTGACTTTGCGGTGGTGCCACGACCAAACCGTTAGAGATACGCAAATTCCTTTCCAGTATTGGTTGAAGCCCCTCAGTCTAGTTCGCGCAAATGCGTTTCCAGGGCGAAACACCATTTTTGACCTTTGACCCAAGATAGCTGACTTCCTGTTTGGTTTTGGGCATGGTCAACATGTAACTTTTTGTTCATCTTGGGGTCAAGAATACATGTGATGAATTTTGTACGAGTCGGCCAAACTTGTTGGTCCTGCAGTTCCATTGCATTTTTTTTGCGTTTGTGATGTACGCTGTACGTGCATTTTTTTACCGATTTTTTTAATTGCACTAAATAATTGAATTTTTCACCAGGCCTTTGGGGATTCTCAGCAGTCAAATTAGCGATCAAATGCATGATGGTATTGTAATAATTATAGTAAATTTAGGCAATTACAATAGGTTCCTATGTCCCATTCAGGGACTTCGAACCCTAATGATATAATAATGAATTTTTATTTGTAATTTACTTTACATTAAAGGGAAAATCAAAGTGCTACTGGTTTAAAAAAAAAAGGAAAGAGAATTCGTACATATTGCGAATGGCATAAAGAAGACATAGTTAGTTAGGGGGACTGAGGAAGAAGATGAATTTCTACTCTTTTCCTCTTTACCCACTTTCTCTTCTTCCAACAGATGAATTCACAAAGGAGGTTCAACTCACTCTGGGTCAGTTCTGATACTTTGACAAACTCTGAGGTCCCGTCACAGAGTACAGACCAGCAGTTACATACGTTGCAAGGCGCAGAAACGTTTCTATTTAAATTGTACTGAACTATTTATTTTTTTATATCTACATTTGTCAAATATCCGAAGTTAGTAAACAAGCCGATGATCAGTACTTGTTCAAACTATTTCAATTAGAAATCTACTTTGTACCTTGAAAGGACAATACAGTCAATTACGGAAATTTGACTGTTTTTTTTTTTTTAAATATACATATAATATACATATATTAGGGTCCCAGAAAAAAAATGCAGTTTGATCATAGAATTTACCATTTTTTTTTTTTAAATAAAAAATTCAACTTTGGTTTGTACTGTATTTTCCATAAATCATCCAAAGCTTCTTTATGACTTATGTAAGATGTCTTCAGTGTGATCTGGTTTTTAAACTGTATGGAACAGATGTCTGCAGCAGCTGCAAACAGTTAGAATGACACTAATGGGAGTAAATACTGATGTACAGTAAATCCAAAACTAAAAAGTCGAGGGGCAACGTAGATTAGAGAGAAATGTTTTCATGTACAAATTAGTATAAAAACTCTTTTTCACCTTTGTTTTTGATTGATATTCCATATGTTTTGGGGTTATGTCTCAGTAAAAACTAGACTTAAATGCAGCTTATAAATGCTCATGGAAACAGGAAAAGCTAACTTTTGAAGAAAAAAAAAGTGCCTTCAATTAGGAACTAATGGAACCCAGAATTACTAGATGTGTCAAATCTATTTTGATATAAATCACTTAAAATTCACCAGTGAAGGGTTTAATGAACGCTAATTTACTTTTTAACTTTGTTACTTTTATTGTTCATTCAAATTTGGCGCCCAGTGTGCGGAAATTTTGGTAGAATAATGTCAACTGTTCAGACTTGAACATTTTCAGGTTTAAATATTTTTAATAATATTAAGTGTTGAATATTACTGGTGACTACTTATGGCACTGTTTTTTAACCTTTGGGTCGTGACTTCAAGTGGGGTCGCCTGAACTTTAAATGGGGTCACCTAAAGTGCCTAGTAATTGATAAATAATAATAATTACTAAGAATTTTGAAAATAAACATTTTAAAACATTTAATATTATCTTTCAAATTCAAACAATACACAATCTTAAACACCTGTATTTTCAAATATAAATGTAGTTAAAATAAAATGCAGTTTAAAGACAATAAAAGTAAAATAAATAAATTGATAAATAAAATACAGTATAAAAATATCTGAGCTAGCACATCTTGTCACTTTGTGCACTAATCCTAGCTAGTATTCTGTATTTGTTCCACATTATAACAAACGTGATCCAAAACTAATTATAGAAAAAAAAAGTATTTGGGGTCGCCAGAAATTAGTGAAGGTTGGAGACCACTGAGTAATGGCTTTCAGTTAGCATGTGCTTTCATGAACGCAGCTATCGAGCTATGCTCACAAGTTCATTAAAGCTGATACCTGGAGTTTCTGAGAGGACATCTCAATGTCCCGCCCTCAACAGCCTCACTTCCTCTCTCTGCCTCTGCCTCTGCAATCTACTAGAAGCCACGCCTCTACTTTTCTGCACGCGCATCGCGGAACATAACAAGGTTGCATTGGGTCGCATTGATATAAGTCTATGGGTCAGGTAAGAACCAAAATCATATTTACCTGTTTTTTTCCCGTGCACAGTTCTGCATTCGCTTTGATTGACAGTCTCAAAAACAGGAAGTTGAAGCCTATTGGCTGTGCGCAGTCGGCAATTGTTTCCATTTGTATAGAGATCTATAGGACGAAGGAGGGACTTATATACATTAATGTATATGAATGACCACCGGCAGTAGACTATAGTAAAAGACTAGTCGGGTATTTTTATGAATTTCAAAAGAATTATACATAAACATAGATTTCTCAGAAACTCTTGATATCAGCTTTAAGGACCTCTGATCCTGTCTGAGTAAGCATGTTAGAAAGAAAACTCCTGACAAACTCTGCCTAACTCCGCCTCAATATGTTGTATTGTATCCATGGTTGACCAGAATATGTATTTTAGCTCCTTTAGCTGTAATAGAATGGAATTGTTAGCTTGACAAAAAGTCAATCTAACGTGCCTATATGCACTATTAGCGAGTTGTGTTAATCAAGCAGCAAAATGTCCAATTTCAGCCAAGCTAACCTGTTTACATGCATTTAATAACGCAGTATCTGAATAACACATTAATTGGTTCTCTCAAAACCACATTAAAGGGTCAGTATTATGAAAAAAATCACATTATAAGGGTTTTGCTACAGTGATATACATTCCTTTAGCCTTGTTCAGAGGGCCAAAGTTGAAAAAGTTCTGTTTCCTCCCTCCCTTGTTATTCCACATTTTGTAAAAAAATCAGCTCCAAACGGGCGAGTTTGATTTCTCTCGCTGCTTGACGTCACAGCGCAAAAACTCCTCCTCCTGGCAATCCTGGCTCCTCCTACCCTATAAGAATGTGAGCTCCTCCTTCTCAAATTACCTCACAGCTAAAACAATTACTGTGGTTTAATATATAATATATATATATATATATACATATATATATATGCACCCATATGCATAAACTTCTGAATGTATTCATATATGACATTGGGATTTGATTAACAGAACCAATGTTGGGAGCTATTTAAGACACGAAACATGAAAAAATATTTCATTTATCATCTGTCTCTGTAGTACATTGAGTCCAACTAGCCATATAAGCACCTTACTGTTTGTAAATATTTTCGCTATATATATATATATATATATATTGTACTTTAATGTCATATACAGTATGTAAAGCTACATACACGAAATGTGTTTTCTCCATTTAACCCCTCCCTGAGGAGCAGTGGGCAGCAACGGTGTAGCACCCGCAGCAGTTCCACTTTTAGTACCCGTTATACCGCCTTGTATCGCCTTTGAGATGGTCTGACATGCTTGTGACCCAATGTGTCGCAGTGGTTGGACAAAACAGTGGACTATCACCTTGAATGAACTATTCCTGTAATAAGTATTGGCGACGATGACAAGAAAACAACGTAGCACGTCCGGTGAGTGTTTGAAGCAGCTGACTCAGCTAATTGACTGCGCTGCTTCTGCTGCTGCCGCACACACACCCTGTGTTTGTCTGACTCACAATCACAATAGCTGCTTAAATAGCCAGGTGTTTTAACGTAATGTGCAGTTTTTTGGCTGAAAGCAATAACAAGAGTGCGTGGATAGCAAAAGAAAATTGCTAGTGACCAGCTGTTGTGTGTAGTAGGCCCCAAAACAGCCCGTTTTTAGAACTGCTCAGAAAGTCACTTTTCAGAGGGCTAAAACTCTGGAAAACAGGCGAGTTTGGGACAATAAACCTCAAATCCTATGTTGCTGGGGTTCTTAGAACAAATGAAGAAGGGTGAAAAATAGCATAATAATGGACCTTTAAATGCACATATGTACAGATTATTTATTGTCATACCCTTTACCAGTTTCTATTAGAAGGAGATTTATCTGTTTACACAGGCCTGGATGAAAACAGTTTAGGGTGCATTTAAAAAAAAAAAAAACAATGCGAATTTATATCAAGACGATTTATATCTACAGCGTTAGTGTCTCTCTGCACTTTGGGACTGAAGCATTCAACAGTAATGTTTCATCATTATGGTCCTCTATAGCTGACTACTGTATGACTGGAACAAAGAGTTGGGACTTGATTTAGTGTGTAAGTGTATCCAGGGTCACATGTTGATTAATTATACTATCTATCCATACTGGGACAACTGTCCGGAGCGGTGGGTGTGGTGGTGGTGGTGGGGGACCCAAACACAGAGAAAAGAGGCAGAAGAGGAGTGCTAAGCAAGGTCAAATAATTTATTCTAACAAAAATAAAAAAATGAAAGTTGACAGACATTGGGAGTAAGAAACAAATGCCACAGCACACAATGAGGGAAACGTAGGCGGTGTTCAAAATGGCATACTCCATACTATGCACTACAACCTCAATGAGTATATACTGTCTACTATATACTATAAGTATGGCTAGTATGATTAGGTTGACGATCGTTCGCACTGAAGTAAACATCAAAGTTTCCCAAGATGCATTTCGAACCTACAACAACAAAATCCCGATGCACACTGAGGGTAATATCTCTGTCGATTCTCCACCTTTGAATGTTCTGAAAGCATTTTAAGTGAGAAAGTGACCAAGTACAAGATCAATTAGTGGTCATTTGATCCATAAAACTGACGGAGACACATTTCATGCCGACATTTCAGAGATTTTCACAGACACGCCATTGTGCTACTAACAAAACTTCTGGTTAACTTCAAAACAAGAGCCCTATTTAAAAAGTGTTATAAACTAATGGAAGACAAGAAGAGATGCATTTGTTTTGAAAAGGGGATGTTTGATTTTTAGCTTGAAGCTGGTCCCAGGACGATTTTATGTTCCGCTCCAATGCACCAAGGGGTGGTTTAGACTAGTGTGCCCACCGTGTATACTTAAAAAATGTGCCGACATAGTATACATCCGGGTATTTCTTGCATTCTCAATCTTTCCATACTATCTAATGTGAATGCACTACATACACATTTTGAGGTCAGACTCAGTATGAGTAGTACGTTAGTATGCGATTTCAAACACAGCCATAGACAGTGAAGCAGCAATCATTCTGTATTCAAACACTTATCTAGATAGCGAGGGAGGCTTGATTGGTAACGGGCCACACCTGGGTGCAAAACATGAGGCAGCTAATCACTCACAACCTAAACACACTGACTGGGAGGTGGAGACACGAGCAGGAAGAACTGGGAACACAGAGAGACAAGAGTTAACAAAACATGTAACAAGAACCTACACAGAATTTAATAAACAAAGACTTACAGAAACAATTAAAGAATGACTATAAACCCAAACCACACCAAACAGAACCTGACAACAACAACTAGTTTGTGCAGATAAATCTAATTCTGACTCGTAGGCAGTACATTTATAGATCTCTCTTCAATATCAATCAATCAATCAATCTTTTATTTGTATAGCGCCAAATCATAACCAATGGTATCTCAAGACACTTTACAGTAGAGCAGTCTTAAGGACGGACTCTTCATTTTATGGATACACACATATGCATATATACGTATATGCACATACTATGTATCCCACACCCAACATGAATTCATCATGGCGGCAAGGAAAACCTTCTGTTAAGCAGCAGGAACCTTGTGTGGATCCCATTCCTATGATGAACAGCCATCCACGTTATGCTGTGTTGGGTGTGTGCAGAGGAAAGGATGGAGACAGAGTTGTTGAGATTCTGTAACTCCACACTAAGGATCCCACGGACCTGCAAGACAAAAGCCAGAAGGAGTACAGGAGCAAACACACAAGGGAAGAAGCAGACATAGAGGGAGTGTTTGAGAGAGGAATGGGACCCTCTCCCGTCCCTCTCTAACCTAAATGACCTCTCTCTTAACGCCCTCTCCAACCTCTCTCCAACCGAGCATGCCAGACCCCCCCACCGGCAGTCTATGCCTATTGCATCTTAACTATGAGCTATGAGCTGGTTCCTAACTAAAAGCTTTACCAAAGAGGAATGTTTTGAGCCAAACCTTAAAGGTAGAGAGGGTATCTGCCCCCCGAATCGTGGTTGGTAGATGGTTCCAGAGAAGTGGGGCCTGATAACTGAAAGCTCTTCCTCCTATACTACTTTTAGAGACAAATGGAACAACGAGTAGTCCAGCATTTTGAGAGCGTAGTGTTCTGGGGGGATTGTATGGCACTACAAGCTCCTTGCGATAGACTGGTGCCTGTCCATTTAGGGCTTTATAAGTGAGAAGAAGAATCTTGAATTCTATTCTATATTTTATGGGAAGCCAATGCAGAGAGGCTAATACAGGAGTAATGTGATCTCTTCTCCTAGTTTTAGTCAGTACACGTGCTGCAGCATTTTGAACCAGCTGAAGTGTCTTAAGCTACTTGCTCGGGCAGCCTGCTAAAAGAGAATTACAATAATCCAGTCGAGAGGTAACAAAAGCATGGACTAGCTTTTCGGCGTCGCCCTGAGACAGGATAGATCTGATTTTAGCAATGTTACGGAGATGAAAGAAGGCAGTTCTTGAAGTTTGTTTTATGTGAGAGTTGAAGGATAAATCCTGATCAAATAAAACCCCAAGGTTTCTAACAGTTGTGCTTCGTGCCAGAGTAATGCCATCTAGGGCAGTTAGGCTAGCATAGGTTTCTCTAAGGTGTCGTGGGCCCAGTACAATGACCTCAGTCTTGTCTGAGTTAAGAAGAAGAAAATTTTGGTCCATCCAGGCCCTAATGTCCTTTAGACAGGCCTCAAGTTTAGATAGCTGATTTGTCTCACCTGGCTTCATTGATACATACAGTTGGGTATCATCAGCATAGCAGTGAAAGTTAACAGAGTATTTTCTCATAACATTACCAAGGGGGATCATATAGATACTGTTATGGTCAATTATTATATTCATCATCATATCGTCAAATGTATGTTCATGTGTACAATTTGTCATGTTTTAATACATGAAGACTCCATTACTCTTTACACTTTCGAACAGCTGAATCATGATTAAACAGTACAGATCGTATTATTCTCAGTGCAGCACAGTCTCTGCCAAGGCCAGAATCTCTGCTCGCATGCAGCACACACTATCATGGAGATAAGGGTGGCGCCACATCTTCCTCATAACATACACATCTTCATCATCCTCAAATCTTTCCACTATTGGGCATCTGACTCCCTCCCTTTTGTCTCTCACTGTTGGGACCTTTTCTTATCTGTATAAAACCTTAAGCTGAAACTGTTGGGGAGGGCGCGGCACTTCCTTCGGACGTCCGCCTGGACGGACGCTAATTTTGTTTCACTTTGTTCCATCTTGTACCTTTTTTACTTAGCAATAGAATAAACTTTTTTATATAAAATCATCAATGCTTCTCCTGGACTCCATCATTCAACCAGAGCAATGAATCATGTCTCTAAATGAGGTCAACCGTAAATTCAGCCGTAACAATTGGCGTCGACGAACTGAATCCATCTTCTGCTCTGTGGGGCATCGACCGTGGACCAGCACTGGGACACACTTGAAGCCCCGGGGCTGGCCCGCGGTGGTCCGCCCTCGGACAGAGACTGGAGCACGAACCATCGGTTGAACCTCAAACACCAATTCGGACTAAGGTAAAGCTGCCTTTATAAACATATATATATATATAAATTTTCATTTACATATATATTTGCTCTGTGCTGATTTTTTTTGGAACCAGTCAAGCATTGTATTGATTTTCAGCTTTGAGCTTTGATTTTGATCCTCAGCTGTTCTGTGTTTTGACGCAGTGAATAGCTATGAGAAGGGCTCAAATGGTTGAGGTTCTATGCTTTTTAATGCTGTAGGTTCTCTCTGGTTTTCTTCGGGCTCGGATATTTTGTTTAGGCATAAAATACGGCTGGTCATTATTTACTTTGGTTTTGTTTGGACACCCACAGCCTGTGAGGTCCTGACCATAGATAGACGGGCAACAAGGTTTCCAAAACATCCCAGCGGTGCCATGATCTGAGTTCACCTCTGTACCGAAAGATTAAAACCCCGAACCTAACCTAAATTGTGTTTCTGTGAATCAAACAGATGAAGAATCCAATAAACAAATAATATAGGCATACGCATATACAATCTTGGTATGATGTGAACTCAGATCATGCTTCAGTGAGTTTTACTTCTTTTTTTTTGTAGTTGTTTGGCTTTAAGGCTCTCATTTTGGAGAGAGCCGGCTTTGGGTTTTTTTTTTTTTGTTTTGTTGTTCTCTCGCAGTGAGCTGCTGTGTTTCTGGGTTTTTTTTGTTTTTTTTTCTCTCAGAACAGACGTGGAACACACACACACACACACACACACACACACACACACACACACACACACACACACACACACGTACAGAGAGAGAGAAAGGGAGAGAGAGAGAGCACACACACAGGCACGCGCACGCACACGCACAGCCACACCCATCCCAAGAGAGAGAGGTGGCGCCCCTCACTGGCCAGTTTAGTGCACTACACACTTGTGACACAACATTGTGATTTCTCACCTCTCCTGTGCCTACAGAATAGTGCCATTACACACAGACACTATTTTTATTTTATTTTGATTTCATGTTTGATGGGTTCACTCTAAAATGAATATGAGCAACACACACTCAAACACACACACAGATGAATACAGTATTTCATTTTATTTTATTTTAATATTACTGTTACCATCATTATCATTTTTTTTTATTATTTAATTGTCAGTTTCTGTTGGCTTTGTGGTTGCCCCCTGAAGAAACGACATCTTCAATGAAAGAATGAAATCACCTTCAACTCTTACGCTAATGAAATGTCAACATCATTCAAAGGACCAAGCATCAGAAGGAAATGGACAATCAAAGGTGTGTGACCTTTCAGGACTCAAGGACTCAACTCCCATTCAGCAAAGCAATGCTGAAATAACTCGCTCAGTCCCAAGTCAACTCTTCATCGTCTATGAATGGGCCGCATGCCAATGCCCCATCATCAAAGACTGAGAACCTGTGGGCGTCGGAGTGGTTGGACACTCCCCCACCAATGAGTTGCGAGTTAAACGCCACGACTACTGCCTGAATGATGGGCAGCAACTGCAGACTGGTCACACGTCTGCTGGATATCTTCACCAAAAAAGACACTGTTTCAAAAGCCACAAAGATACCAAGCCACAAGAAGTCCACCACAGCCTTTGGTGGTAGTGCTAAATCACTTTAGCCTTGAACTTTGGCATGGAGGGGGACAACTAGCAAATAGCCAACAAGCTTCTCCTTCGCACAATACTAACCCCTCTATCTTCTGACTGTGCACTAGATTATTTTGTTTTCATTTATTCTCTCACACGCAGACAGACCAGACATACAGTCACACACCCACATTCATAACTATGAGAAACACAGGACCACCAGAACTTCACACAGAACCCTTCTGTTTGCCACATGAGATCAAGTGTGCCCATCATTTATCTTTGCTTTTATTCATTATGTTGCTCATTTATTTACACTGCTTTTGCCTTTATGAGAAAAGAACAAACAAAAGGGGAAGAAAATAGTGTTACTGATAAGGTTGTTTTTGTTTGCTTTTCTTTCATTTTATACTATTGCTGAGGGAGGCCCCCACAATGCAAGATATGGTTACATCCGCTGAAGACAGAGCCCTCTGTTGCCTCAGCTTTTGGAGCTGAAGTTTTAATTTTTATTGGCCATGATTTTTTTTGAGCTCACACGTTTTTCTCCTTTGTTATTTCTGAACGATTCTTCTTTTTCTCTTTTGTTTTTACTCAATTTCAGGAAAATTGAGACAGAGATTGAGGACTGCAGCCTCAACCAAGTTTAAATTTTGACATTTTTTGACCGATACCCTCGTAAACAATCTGTACCTTACCCTTTTTGAAGCTGCTTGCGACAGACAGCCTAGTTCAACATTCATTGTTTTCATTTTGCGCGCCTCCCCCTTACCGCGTCGGACTGTCTGGCCGGCCCAAAGCCACTCGACAGCATGGGGGGGGTACCAAATTTTTCCTGAGAAAAAAATGTCCCATTAGTTGCTATGAGTACATAGGCAATTACTTTTCAAACAAGAAGTCCTGGTTTAATGTGCAGAAAAAGGATACACCTTGCTAGGGAAAGCACTCTTCGGGGGATAGTGGTCCACCTGATTTGATACATGCTTGGTAACCGAAGACCGTTCTGAACAAATTTCTACGTTCCCTTAGAGTGAGGGTTATTAGAGGTTGCGTGCTCCGTTCAATCTTAAGAAGTGCCCAAAAGAAAGTCCTGACAGTCTGCGTTGGTTTATAATTCTCCTGCTAATTCGGAGGGTTTTTTTTAATCTCCGGAGTAACGAGTGGTCGAGTTGGAAATTCTCCCTAGCTTTATATTTTAAATAAAGACACAGGTCGAGAGGTTACCCTTCCCCCATACTCCTCCCAACTTTATATTTTTCATAAAGTCAGAAGTTGGAAGGTTCCCTGGAAATTCTCCCTAGCTTTATATTTTAAATAAAGACACAGGTCGAGAGGTTACCCTTCCCCCATACTCCTCCCAACTTTATATTTTTCATAAAGTCAGAAGTTGGAAGGTTCCCTGGAAATTCTCCCTACTTTATATTTTCATAAGGCCAGGTTGAGAGGGTCTCCGGCTAATTCAGATATTTGTTTTAAGTTTCTGGAATTTGCAGCTGTTGAGAGTTTCCCGCGGTTTGGTACCGCGGTTGAGTTTGTTGTTAGGCATGGCCATGCGATTCCTGCCTGATCAGCAGATGAGCAGACTGTCAGTACTGCAAGGGACAATACTCTAAGTGTAGACTCCGCCAAGGCGGAAGTAAAAAGGAGCGTACCTCTTAGTAATCAGACGATACCAGTAAAAAGCAATTAATTAACACTAAAAGGTTGCCAAGCATGAGGGGGCAATAAGAGCTCATTGACCCCGAGAGACGAGGTGGACTGGCTATCGCCATTGGTGGGTTAGATGAGACCTATATTCTACTTAAACACTATGCAGCAAAACCTTGTGAATGTATGGACGTGAAAATTGAGGCATGAACGTGTGCGGTGCATGAATGACTGAATGATGACACGTTACGTATGCCTGAGAGCGTTGTGAGTGCGAATGTGCCGTGGACGTGTCATTGAGTGATTGACCGATGAATGGCTGTTTGACTACACATGTTCCTCTGTTTCACCTTCCTTTCCTCCTGGGTTTTGATGCACTTGATCTTCTCCCTGTTTTTGCCAATTATGTAGTGGGGTGTTCAGAAAACACTGCTGCTTGTTAAAAGAACTATGGTTTTAGGCCTTGGGGCTTCTAAAAAGTTTACCAGGTTTTAAAGGTTTTTTTCTGGGTGTTTAAAAACACCAAACGACGTTTTTTATATATGATACCACTTTCAGTGGAATGACTGGCTTTGACCTTGACTGACCTTACTGTTCATGTTCAGTGTCCATGTTTTTTGTTGTTATATGTGTATACTCGTTGTGGTGTGCACTTGTCTACGTCTTCGTCTTAGTTGTTGTTATTATGTAGCTTTTTCCAAAATACAGGTCGCTGTAAGGAGACGAATCAGATCCAACTAAAGAAAAGAGATATTTTAAATTATTCATTTAAGTCTTAATGGTTTCCTCTCTTTCTGTTTCTGAGTGTTTCCTAACAGAATGCCACCGCCTTCTCGACTCCGATCCTTCCTCTTCGCCGCCATGCCTGGTCACCGCTCTTATGATGAAGGATGAGAATTAAAGGGAAGTATTGTCCATAACTGTAACTGGGAAGCAAAGGGGAAATAGATTGAAATAGACACGTGACAATATGACATATTGTGGATGTTCTAACATAATATCTATTCCAGAGACTACAGAGACTTCCAATCCAACTGCGAAAGTGGGGACAGATCTTCAAATTTCCAAAAGGAGCGTACAGTTGACCCTGGCTTTGACCTTTATGGCTGAGGAGGAGGAGGTCGAGGAGGTTGGAGGACACAAAGGCAGGCGGACACAAGAGAGAGGAAAACGGAGACACATCCAAAATGATCAGATAAGTGATTTTCCAATGATATTTATCATATGGTTTTAAGAATCCAAATGTATTCTTATGTAAAAAAGGGAAGGGAGGGGCCAACGTCCCTCTGATTTTTTATTTATATTTTATCATAGGAAAATAATATACCCCAAAACCCTCCAACCATTTTCTTCTTGTTCCAACAGCACTTAGCGTGCAAGACCATAAAACACCTTCACTAGGTTTAGACACGTTTAAGGGAAAAATTAAGTGTTCTCAACATTGGGTTGGTGGCCCAATCTGGGTCGCCTGAGATTTAAAAAAGGGTCCTCCTGAAATTCTTGATAATTGATTGAAATAAGAGATAGTTTAAAGTTGAGTAACTTCCAAGCATTTAAGGAAGCTCTCCAAACCGTGCTGGGGCTCGTCACCCCTACGAATGGGATAAATACAGAGCGCAAAAGACAATATGATTGTTCGACTCAACTTAACTTTAATTCTGTCTAACCTTAAAGGGCCAATAATCTTGCTAAACTCTGGTTCAGACACAGAATAGGAGACACTTTTGCCACCAATTGACCTTCAAAATTAAGTAAATTACATCGCAAACAATAATTATGAGGGAAAATAATGAAATAAATGAACTGACAAATTCAGCTCTATAAAAGAATTAGGCTATGTAATTAGGTGTGGAGTGTTAACATTATTCAGAATAAATAAAGGATAGAATAAGATTTCTCCTTCACAAATAAGAGATAGCAAAGAAAAAATGAAACAAACAATTTAAATAAATAAATAACATTATTTATTTATTTGGTTAAACTCATTTAGCTTTCTCACATCTCCATGTCTCCCAATTGTATGTATTCATCTTGAGAAGACATGTAATCACACTCCACACTTCTCCGTCTGACTTGCATGTCCTTGTAAACAGTGGTTCTCAAATTGCTTCTCACCAGGTAAGTAGATGTACCACAGATAATCACTGCAACTCCAGCTATGCTTCTTCTTACTCCAGGAAAAGAAAATTGAATTAATACTTCCTGCTTTTCTTTCAAGCTAAAAGCTCACTAACCCACACCTAACCATTGTGTGATTGTGCAGCAGCTCTCAGATCCTGACCTCTGACCTGTCTCTGCCTTCCTGGCCATACTAACTATTCATTTAGTTAGTTAACTAAACCTAACACCCCTAAAACTTCTATTCTATTCTATTCTATTCTATTCTATTCTATTCTATTCTATTCTGTTCTGTTCTGTTTTGTTTTGGGTGAGTTTTGTTTTGGTGTGTTCCCCCCCCCCCATTTTTTTTTTCTGTCCAGGTACCAGCTAAAGCCTACCAGGTACCAGGTACCAGCTAAAGCCTCAGTAGTGGGATCGCGCCTGTGTTCAGGTACCAGCCAATCCCAAGAGTTTTGTTTTGGTGTTTTTCCCCCTTCCTGTTCAGGTACCAGCCAATCCCAAGAGAGGTTGCCAGGTGTGTGGAGACTACCCTTCCTCAGACAACAACCAATCATCTACAACACCGACCGAAATGACCCACACGGCAGTGAAGGTCGCAGAGCGGGCAACATGGATCCAAGATGATTGCCGACACCAGCTGATGCTGAAACGGAGGCTGACCGAACAATGAAGGGGGAACCGACAAGGCCACTGCTTTGTTTATAAGCCACACCAAATGCTCATAGCTAGGTTGAGGATGGACAACCTCACACCTAGCTGCAGGAATACAGTCATAAACCCTTCTTGCTACGATTGAGGAAAATACTCAAGGTTCTTCACTCATGATGCCGCCAATCAAGTGATTTTTGCTTATCTAGATGCAATAAAGGATGATTTTTGATGATTCATGCCATTGATAATAATGATGAAGTTTTTTTTAAGGTTTATTTCCACATTTTTCTTGATATATCTATATCCGTGCCTCACAAAAGAAGAATATATCCAATGTATGACAATAACGATGCTAATGGTTAACCCTGACAGACAGCAAAGGTGGAATATAATAATTTTGTTTCTTGATTTGGTCGTTGATGCGACCAAAAGTGGGGAATGTTATGGTCAATTATTATATTCATCATCATATCGTCAAATGTATGTTCATGTGTACAATTTGTCATGTTTTAATACATGAAGACTCCATTACTCTTTACACTTTCGAACAGCTGAATCATGATTAAACAGTACAGATCGTATTATTCTCAGTGCAGCACAGTCTCTGCCAAGGCCAGAATCTCTGCTCGCATGCAGCACACACTATCATGGAGATAAGGGTGGCGCCACATCTTCCTCATAACATACACATCTTCATCATCCTCAAATCTTTCCACTATTGGGCATCTGACTCCCTCCCTTTTGTCTCTCACTGTTGGGACCTTTTCTTATCTGTATAAAACCTTAAGCTGAAACTGTTGGGGAGGGCGCGGCACTTCCTTCGGACGTCCGCCTGGACGGACGCTAATTTTGTTTCACTTTGTTCCATCTTGTACCTTTTTTACTTAGCAATAGAATAAACTTTTTTATATAAAATCATCAATGCTTCTGCTGGACTCCATCATTCAACCAGAGCAATGAATCATGTCTCTAAATGAGGTCAACCGTAAATTCAGCCGTTACAATACAGAAGAGGATTGGACCTGGCACAGAGCCCTGAGGAACCCCGTAGCTTACTTTAGTGTACACAGAAGACTTATTATTCACGTGTACAAACTGGTACCTATCAGATAGGTATGACTTAAACCAGTTTAGGGCAGTCCCTGTGATTCCAAGTAATTCCTCTAATCTCTCTAGTAGAATATGGTGATCTATAGTGTCAAAAGCTGCACTAAGATCTAATAAAACCAGCACTGAGAGTCGTCCTTCATCTGAAGCCCAGAGTAGATCATTAGTTACTTTAACTAAAGCAGTCTCTGTGCTGTGTTGAGCTCTAAAACCTGACTGGAAGTCCTCGAACAGGTTGTTGTTTTGAAGGAAGTCACAGAGCTGAGCCGCCACAACTTTCTCAAGAATCTTTGAAATAAAAGGAAGATTAGATATAGGCCTGTAGTTTGCTAAAGTGCTGGAATCAAGAGTAGGTTTTTTGAGAAGGGGTTTGATTACAGCTACTTTAAAGGACTGTGGCACGTAGCCTATTGATAGGGATATATTTATTGTCTCCAACAAAGATGGGCAGACTAGGGGAATAATTTCTTTAAACAGCTTAGTTAGGATCGGATCTGAAAGGCAGGTCGATGGTTTGGAGGATGAAATAATAGAGTTAAGTTCCTGAAGTCCTATATGTGTGAAACAGTTTAGGTTAGGCCTATTTACATTTAATGGTACAGCAGGCCCAGGTGAAGGCAGGGAGTGGCTAATTTTATCTCTAATCTTAAATCTTAAAAAATGTCATAAAGTCCTCACAGCTGAGGGCTAGAGGAATTATGGGCTCAATAGAGCTCTGACTTTGTGTTAGCCTGGCTACAGTGTTGAAAAGGTATCTCGGATTATTTTTATTTTCTTCAATTAGTGAGGAATAGTATGTAGATCGACTATGTCGTAAGGCTGTCATGTAATTACTATAGCTTTCTTGCCAGAGTATTCGTGACTCCTCTGTTTTATTGGAGCGCCACATTCTCTCTAATTAACGGGTTGTTTGTTTGAGTGTGCGAGTTTCAGAGCTAAACCACGGAGCTTTCCTCTGACGTTTAATAGTTTTTTCCCTCAATGGGGCAATTGAGTCCAAGGTGGATTTTAGCAAACTAGCAGAGCTATCGACAAGCAGATCCAGTTGAGAGGGGTTATAATTAATATCATAGTTATTTATTGGATGGTGCACTGAGTTTAAGGCAGCAGGAATGGCCTCTTTAAATTTAGCCACAGCACTATTGGACAGATTTCTACTCGTAACTATTTTATTGCACAGTGCGAGATCCTCTAGGATAATGTTAAAAGATATTAAAAAGTGATCTGATAGCAGAGGATTTTCAGAGTAGACTTTTAGTTCATTAATATCAAGGCCATATGTTAGAACAAGATCAAGAGTATGATTTAAACGATGAGTAGCTTCATTAATAGTTTGAAAAAAGCCAACTGAGTCTCTTAGGGTCATAAAGGCTGAGCTCAGGCTATCACTATCTTTGTCCACATGGATATTAAAATCTCCTACTATCAGTATTTTATCAGAACTGAGGACTAAGTTTGATATAAACTCAGAAAATTCTGATAGAAATTCAGAATAAGGGCCTGGAGGACGGTAAATTATCGCAAATAAGACTGGCTGGCAGGTTTTTGATTCGGTATGAGATAAATTTAGAACCAGGCTTTCAAAGGAAGTGTAACTGGCCTTTGGTTTAGGATAGATTAGGAGAGAGGAATGATAAATAGCTGCTACACCACCTCCACGGCCTATGTCTCGTGGCATATGAGTATTTAAATGACTGGGAGGAGTGGCTTCATTTAAACTAACATATTCATCTTGATACAGCCATGTTTCAGTTAAACAGAATAAATCAAAGTTATTTTCTGAGATAAGGTCATTTACTAGTAGAGATTTGGATCTCAGTGATCTAATATTTAATAGAGCACATCTAATGGTTTTATGTTTTGGTGTTTCTAGATTTGAGATTTTAATTTTTTTCAGATTTTTATCATTGATAGCTCTTTTATTTGATTTTATGTTAAAATCATTGTGAAATTTGGGTCGGGGGACAGATACCGTGTCCATAAAATAATATTCATCACCATCACAACAGTTGTCATGGCGATGAACACAGCTATCATAATAGCAATTCGAGGGAAACTGTCCTAAGGCAAGCGCAGAGGGGCGTGGAGGACTCCACCTCTGTAACATGGTCTCATTCATGAGACCATGTTACAATAAGAGACACTTTACCCTCCAATAAGACTCACTCACTGAGGGAAATGTCTTCTTTCCGCCGGTTAAAAACCTTCATGTTCCAGTTTGCTAGAAAGCAATTTGAAGCTGTACAGACAAACCTGACCTGAAGCCCTTCATATCCTGGCAACTAACAGCAGGCAGGGTGGGGTAGGGTCTCCTGTTTGGTTTGTGGAGCCTGAGATTCTGCTCTATTGTTCCAATTATAAACCTCCATCAACTGATTTGGGGGTGATATATCGATGGGATGAGCCAATGAGATCTTTAATACAGTTTCTGACCAGAGTTTCAATCACAGTGCAAAACATCCCATCTTACACACACACACACACACACACACACACACACACACACACACACACACACACACACACACACACACACACACACACACACGCACACACACACACACACACACACACACACACACACACACACAGAGTCCAGTCTGGAGAAGATTACTTTCCCTTACTGTGGAAATCAATGAGTGCTTTCCATTGCTCAATTGAAGCCACTGGCTTGGCTTTCCCACACCATCCTGTTTAGTGCTGTGTAGCTCAAAGGTATAAAGGAGGATTTTCCCAAAGTTTAGAAAAGAAACACCCTCTCGACTTTTTTAAAAAATGCACATGCGCAACGCTCTACCTACTCCCAAGAGGGAACGCCTATTAAACGTGTGTGAGAGCGCGTACACGAGCCAGGTTGTCCTCGTGCACAGCTCTGTTTACAAGTTGGCGTCGGCATCACTCATACAAGCTTCATTTCCAAAGGAAGATTTGCACTTTCATCACTATGTCAGACTAGCCACCAGTAATTGAAAAGTGAGAACGGCAAGCTTTAATGAATGCCTGAAACTGTAGCTCACAAGACACAAACACTTGAAAGTGCGCATGCTCAGCAAGCGCAAACTAGCTAGGGACGAGCACGAACGACGGCCTTACGTAAACATCTCACCAGAATGATTGACAATTAAGAGTACCAATAGTTTTGATGATCCACCTGGCATTTGAAGCCAAAATAACATCCTCCACAATACCTTTAAATTGCTCTGCGGCCTTAGCCAAACAGTAGTAGACTTTCATAACATTAGCCTACTTGCACAGTTAAACTTTTGAAAACTCAATCTGTTCCCATTAGGAAACCGCTTTACCACCATCATATCACCTGGATTGTTGAGATATTGTTTAGTGTTTGCTTTTGTCAGCTCACTCATGCTTATAAAATCAGCTTTGTAGTTAAAGTTGCTTTATACATTTGTTATCATGTCTACATTTTATTAAAAAAAGATCCTTGTGCTGTTTTTTTAATTCTTTCTTTGACAGTTTTGAACCATACGGCACAGGGGCATTGCCCCCCTGAACTCCATTAGAAACAAAATCCAGAAAATAATATAATATTGTATGTTGTTTATCCTTCCATATTTCATTAAGTCTTAAAGAATGAGAAGGTCCAACAGTTTTCCAGTAAAAAATGTTAGTTTCATGTCATGTTAGTTCTACCTCAGGTTTGTAGTATAAGTTTTCAATGTAATGGTCCCAAACTTTTGAGACTGTAGGGCTGGTTCTTCTTGTGTTGCTCAATTCTTCTTCACAATGTAAATGGTGAAGCGACACTGTGCCCAGAAGTTCATGTATGGTACTGCAGCAAAAATGAAGCAGAAAGCGGCCACCGGCCTGATTTTATCATGAATTTACAATATTAACGATTAATGTTAATGCAGATTTTTGTAGTCAACATTATCAATCGTAACTAATATTTTTAGCATTATTGTATATGTTACAAACATTGTGGTTGGCGCAGATCTTGAGACGGTCAATACAGTAGTCCCTCGTTATAATGCGGTTCACCTTTCGTGGCCTCTGTGTTTCGCGGATTTTTTTACAGTGCAATTTTGAATGAATTTTTTTTACAGCGCATGAACGCGCATTGAATTCTGCGTTCTGATTGGCTAATGCTGCGTTCACCCACCGGCGACACATCCAACTCGGTGAGTTTCACTGCCTGCTGAAGCGAGGAGCTGCGCTCCTTTTTCTCCTCTCACAACATAAACCACCAGTGAAAAAAGCTAATGCTATCCTCGCTCAGTGCTACAGAGAGAACTTTTGCATGCTACTACCACCTCTACACCAGATCCTTCCTCGTCCGGTCCCGGTTATAAAGGCCATGTCATACAGTTCCAGGTGGTCACACACAGCTTCTACTCCATGGTTGAATGGGTGAACAGACCGGTGTCCGTGTTGACGGCCTGACGTCATCATCAACAAAGACTCCGAATGCGTTCAGCATCAATGTCTGATCACTAGCAGTGTGACTCTGAAGCGCTGTATGTTTAAAAACAGGTTTATGTTTTAAAATCTATGAAGTTTTGAACTTTGAGAATATTTAAACAAGAGAGAAAAGTGAATTCCTGTCTGAGAAAAGTGTATAAAGTGTGTGGTGAGGGGTTTTACAGCCTTAAAACATGTATAATAATTGTAAAAGATAAAGCTGATTACTTTGTGGATTTCGCCTTTTGCAGGTTATTTTTAGAACATAACCCCCGCGATAAACGAGGGACGACTGTATATGTAATTCAGTTTTTTCTTTTGCCCCCGTGGCAAGAATTGTAAAGTCCACCTAAGTTCAGAATGTGGTGTGTCAGGCACTAAGGCATTATAGTACGGAGCCCCAGACATGACATGGTAAAAAAAAATATTAACTCGTGCGCACAAAATACTAAATTGTGGCCACGAAATAAGTATAACGTGCGCACGAAATACTAATTCGTGCGCACAAAATACTAATTTGTGGCCACGAAATAGGTATAATGTGCGCACGAAATAATAATTAATAATATTAATAACATTCCTGGACAGCTGGGGAAAAAAATCGAGCGCACCTTCTTAAGAAACTGCAGCCTACTTGAAGTCCTTAAGGTGAGTGTCTTTTCTTTTTCTGTTCACGTCAATATCTTGTTATCCCGCATTTTGGCAGTTATTTAGGCTTATGTTTAATACTTTGTTACAACGGGTAGCCTATCTGCTGACGTCTCACAAAACTTACAAACTTTTTATCCTCATCCTGTTACTACACGTTGGTTTGTTGTGCTAATAATGTAGCCGTAAACTCGTGTCTGCAGGAGCTGCAGTCCTGGCGTAGACACACATGGCACTTCTCAAGCAGAGCTGAGGCGTGTACTACTAATCGAGGTATGTTGAGCATAAAGCCAGAGTTTTCCGTGTCACAGGTGTCTCTCTTTTAAAACCATGCTAACTCAGACCGTGACACCGGTGTGCTACGTTTTTTAATGATTATTTTGGCATGTGTAGCGCATGTTACTAAAACTGCTTTTATTTTGAAAACTTTCCGGCCAACCACTGTTTGCTAGCTTCAAGACGGGGTCATAGTTGTTTTAGTTCCGGGTGATCGGCAACCCAGTCGTAAGCTCCTACCGTGAACCGGCACTAAAGTCCCAAATTAAATGACTGGATGGACACTGAATCATCTTCCCTTAATAATATTTGGGGAGCTTTTAGGCTGAAGTGGACAAATGCTCAACTCATTGTATTCAGTCAAACTCAATTCATGCATAATAATATGAGTCTATAGAGTTTTGTTTACAACCTTGTCTTTGCTGGTTTGGAGGTGGTCACCATGGTGTGTGTGTAAGAGAGATATATAATTGAATATGTATATATTATATTATCACATTATATGGATAAATGGTCTTACCGTGGGCACAATTGTGTATTTGAATAAACGTTATATGTCATTAAACACTGAAAAACATCTCTAGCAATGGTCTTTTGACATTCACTTTCTATATTCAAGATGGGAATTGTGACACTGTGGTCAGCTCTCCCAAGATAAGCATCTTTAAAGTATTGGAACAGCATATTATTTTTTTAATTGGTTACTCTCTTCCACATAGGCTGCAACACCTTATTTTAATGAATTTTAATTGAAACAGTACAAAGTGCAGATATATCCTCTTGTATATTGTGTGCTTTCTCATATTGTATGGTGGTGGGCCACTATGCTAGGACTGCTCCCCAGGGATAGGTTAAATTGCAGAGGACACATTTCAATATATGTGTAACAACATATACATGACCAATAAAAGCTTAAAGCCCAATTTAATTTTTTTTTAATTTAATAAATTTTTTAATTCATTCATTTTCAAAAATCTACTACTTGTTAATTAATTTTGTTTTCCTGTGGTTTAGTGATCAACTATGGATACTCAGCTGCGAGAATTTTTGATGGAGCGCAAACTTGAAGATGTGATCCAGAAACTTGAAGATGAAAATGTAAGGGAGGGGTGTGTGTGTGTGTGCGTGCGTTGAAATTTTGTGTAGAACATGGTCAGACCAGAACAGATTGGCTAAATGCACAAATTCAGATGCACAATCTAAAAAATTTACTTTTTCATTTTTAATGTAATCAAATGTACAAAAAATCAACTGTTTACACATTAATTTAAAATAGTTCTCAGTCATCTCATGCTGAAAAAATATCTGCATCATTATCAAAAGCTAATGTTATCAAAAGTAGTTACATAAAATGAGGTGAAACATTATATTGCACTAGAAATATGGACTTAGTTACACTGAAGCCACACGGACTTGTGCGTCACGCAGCTGCTGCTGTGATCACTCAGATGCTGCTGCACGATTAATTAAAACTCTGACAGCCACAGACTTCTGTCCACGTTGGTCACAGTGATTCAACTATTTTCATATTATATCCAACGTAAAGTCACAATTTGATCCACTACAAAGTGAAACAAGCTGGCATATGCAGATCAGGATGGACCACAAACTGTTCCCACGAATATATTAATGAGGCTCAGCTCAGGTCATTTTAAACTATTTATATTTAAAACTGTGTATTATGGAAGCCAATAGTTCTGTTTCACTGTAAACATCCCTCTGTATTAAAGCAGGACGCTCTGCGACCGCGTTATTTCCTCATATCTCCAGCGCATCTAACTCCATCACGCTTTACAGCGATGACGATGACGATGATGATGATGATGACGATGATGATCAAGGAGAGAGATTTTAACTGTGACTCGGACAGAATGCGGCCTATCCTCAGTCACACTGCAATAATCTGATCAATGGTCTGATTAAATCAACCTGTTATACTGTTTATCAACGAAGACATTTCAAATTAAAAGTGAACTTTATAATTTTCAATGACATTCACAAGCATTGGGAAAGCTCCAGGTTCCGTGATTTCTAGACAGCCCAAAAAAATGACATCACCGCCTCCTTTCTTTCAACCCGCCTTCATTCACACATGTACGCTTTTTGGCTCTTTACGCGCGGTGGGCGTGTCAGCAGCTTGGACCGGAGAATACGCGTAGAAGAGAAGCGCAAAAAGGCGTTTAAGTCCAAACAGGAGAATAGAGCCCTATATTCTTAACTTCCTTTAAATATTCATTGGCATTCTATATTATGCATTAGTATGTTCTAATTCATTTATTTATTGACTTGGAGTATATTTTGTTTTTACAGATTGATGAAACTGTCATTCCGTTAATGACAGACAGTGACCTGGCAAAGTACATCCCCAAAGTTGGAGATAGAGTCTCCACTGTGGCCTTTTGCAGACAAGCAGCACTGTCGCAAAAATCACCATCCAGAAAAGAATCCATACTTTCAAAGCTACGACAAAGACTGTCTGGAGCTGACGGGATGCCTCCAAAAAAGAAATTATCTCAGTGGGCAGGAAATACAAATGCCAAACGGAAATTGAGACGAATTGAGGTTGGCTGGATGGATTTTGATGAGGAAGAGGAAAGGTACAAACAGGTGAGGGCTGTAAGTGGTGGAGGAACGAGGCATCTTTCTATTGACAAAGACGAAACAGTGGCAAATATCAAAGGTATTGCTGAAAATCTTTTTTTCCCAGAAGGCCAATCAAAAAAAAACAAAAGTCTTTCACACTATTCAACTCATATTGAGAGCTCACAGATACATGTTGAAGTGTCCAATACAGTAGACGAGTTGTATAGCCAAAGCAAAGTCAGAATGCTGCGACTTTATCTGTGCACCAAGAAGACAACAAGACAGCAGCCCTCAAGAGTGGAGGCAGGTGATCACGAAATAAGCCAACCATCAGTGGTAGATCTCACTGACAATGAACAGAGTCAGGCCATTGAGGATCTGTTCAGAAATTCAGAATCACCAAACCACTACGGAATTAATGATGGAGCTTCCACAAGTGATAATTTGGAACTGAACGACACATTACCATGGGATGGTCTGCTAACTCTGGACGAAAGCAAAGATTCTGATGCAATTATTATTATAAGTGGGGATGTAAGTTATGTAACAGTGGATGAACCAAACCTCGAAACACCCTTTCCAGAAAAAGAGGACGATGCACCTCATCAAACAGTGGATCTGTCACCGGTGCTTGCAGGGGAGGCCGGTGTTCCAGCTCAAGCACTTCCTGAACCACTATCTTGTCCTGTAACGCTGATCATAAGAAGAGGTCACTGTCTCACTGACTTGATCAGTGCCTTCAAGGACCCAAAAATTATTGCATCTGAGGTCAACATCAAAATGCGTTTACCAAATGGAGAGCTTGAACAGGGGGAAGGAAATGGTGTTTTGCGAGACTGCCTGACAGAATTTTGGATGGATTTCTATGACAGCTGCACACTGGGAGTTGAGGTGAAAGTCCCCTTCATCAGGCATGACTTTCAGTGTGAAGAATGGCAGGCTGTAGCTAGAGTATTTGTAGTAGGGTGGAAACAAGCAGGTTACTTCCCAGTAAAACTTGCAATACCATTTCTCGAAGAAGTGCTGTATGGCTCGACAACCAGTAGTTTTAAGGATTCCTTTTTACTGTATGTATCACAAGAAGAAAGATCTGTCCTTCTGAAGGCTTTAGAGGACTTTAATTCAGTTGACACAGATGAATTGCTGGATGTACTCGATGCACATGAATGCAAGCAAGTCCCCACCAAAGACACACTGCTCCCAGTTTTGGCACAGATTGGACACAAAGTAATAGTTCAGGCCCCAATGTATGTAATTAAGTGCTGGCGTCCTGTTGTGGGTTCTGTAGCTGGTTTACTACCACAAGAAGGACTGCATCATTTCATTACACAAAAAAAACCAACTGCAAAAACAGTGAAGGGGCTTCTAAATTTTCCAGAGGAGATGACAGCTGCCCAGTCAACAGTTTCTCGTTACCTGAAAAGGTACATCGGGGAAATTGATTGTAACCATCTTCAGCTTTTCCTGCGGTTCTGTACAGGGTCTGATCTCTTGGATAATGTCATACTAATTGAGTTCATAGAAACCACAGATTTCCTCCGTAGACCACAGTCCCACACATGTGGATGTGTACTAAAGCTGCCCATTGGTTACAACAGCTATCCAGATTTTCGCAGCGAATTTAACAACATTCTCACAAGCTCAATGTGGGTAATGGATGTGGTGTAGGTATTATAAACAATAACATGAAGGATGTGACAGCTCCTTGTTCGAATGGATGGTTTTGCTATTTGTAATATGTATGTCATTGTTGCTTTTTTTATGTTCAGCGTTTTATTTCATCTGCCTTTAAAGGGGTTGCTGTGTTCTTTCACAGTCAAATGGTAAGCTTAAAGGGATGGTTCGGGTTTTTTGAAATGGGGTTTGTATGAGGTATGTATGCTTAGTCGGTGTCTTACCTGCAGTAGACAGCACTCGGCGCTCTCCCAGTTTGCAGAAGCAGAGGGGAGTGCCGGGACAGAAGCAAAGCAATACATTGCTGGGGACGGGGACAGCAATATCGGAAAAAAACATCCTGTGTTACTCCGGTTAGTGCCACAAGAAATGACTACTTTATGAGCGGGTGAAGAGCTGAAAATATTCCAAATATAGCGTACAGTTACTGTTCTACAAACTGGGAGAATGCTGAGCGCTGTCTACTGCAGATACACTGACTAGGCATATGTACAGCTCCACTTCAAATACCAAAATCCAGTTGATTAAGCATGTTTTATATTATTATTACAGTGTTTTGTAGCAACCCCAGTAAAAAAAAAAGGAAGTGAGCCTTGAATGATGTTTTCATGGTATTTAAAATATAGTCAGTTGTTTACATTAGTGGTTTACACTTTAAAGAAGTTTAAATATATACAAATAATTCTTATCCTGTTATTATGTACAAAATACAACCTGTTTTTCAATGTGGTGTATTTTGAAAACAGACCAATGAATAAACCATTCAAGTTTGTACTAAATGTTGATATCCTCTTGGTTACATTCAATACATCTTCACACTTCGATTATTCATCAAACATTCAATTGTTTTATTTTCTTCCATCATTATAAAAACAGAGGCTCAGGAAAAATACAGAGCATTGATGATACAACCATCATAATGATACACTATACAGTCGTCTATTTGGTTTTCTTGTCTAATTGATCATAATATTAGAATCATGATGTCATTGCCAGTCTGTGTGGTTGCTGTCCAGGGTGCTATTGTCCTTGTTATAAATGGTTAAATGGATATTTTTTGTGTTACCATTTAGGTGATGCCAATAAGAGATCAGTTTATTTTTGTTTGAACTTTACCCTAAAGCCAAATACCAAAAACATATAACAACCAAACTTTATGAACAACTTTTGAAGCTATTACAGTTTGACAAGTTTAATATTACTGAAGAATAATGACTCTAGCCCCAAAAGATAGATTTTGTCTAACTTGTTAAACTATTTAAGTTAAATATTTCTTATTTTGTAGCTAACTTTTGTTATCAATACTTAATGATGAGCTAATTTACTGAAAAATAGGTAAAATTGAAAAGTTATAGTCTTTTCTGATTATTTTGGTTTAAACAAAGACACAAGATGATCACACAAATATAAAAAGTAATATGTACATTATGCTATTAAAAGAATGTACTAAAGTACCAAATGTACCTCACGATTTGTTGTCCATTCAAATAGCCTCAAATAACTGAGGACGAACCGTGTCCCTCAGATGAAAATATAAATCAAGTGCCTGGGACACGGTAGATGGGAACTCCAAGCTTGATTCCCCCATTATTATTGTGCACAAATCAAACATGTCCACATCACATGGGACTGAACTAAAAAATGTGCACCTTTCTTTACATGTGGTCAAATCTTCTGTCAGTGGAACAAGACATTCTTCTGCACCCCAAAGGTGAGGGGCGATGTACATGACGTCAGGTATCCCACTGGGCACGTTAGTGTTCTTGGAGGGCCTTATACGGTGAGCATTCCAAACACTCCGGATGTCATTTAATACCTCCTGTTGAAGAAACAATAATGATTAAGTCACAGCTGGTATACAGTGTATTTTTATACAGTGATTAGGGCTTACATTTGGTGAAATATAGTCCTCTTTATTCTCTACATGCCTTTGCAGTGGGTAAGAAAAAGTTTGTGTTAAGAAAATAAAAGTACCTTAAATTGCATTGTGATACATACAGTATGAACATTAACACTGTGTTTAAATATAGGAAAAGAAAACACTTTTTTTGTATTTATATTTAATTAAGTGT
This sequence comes from Gouania willdenowi, assembly GCF_900634775.1. Lineage (NCBI taxonomy): Eukaryota > Metazoa > Chordata > Actinopteri > Blenniiformes > Gobiesocidae > Gouania > Gouania willdenowi. The sequence goes on from NC_041044.1 coordinate 15,469,696, forward strand.
CTATTTGGCGTACCACTAGATGGAGCCTGCTGTGTTACGCATACCACAGTTTGAGAATCTGTGGTCTAAAGAATCAGTACATCACACACATGAACATAAACTCACAGTGGCTATTTACCTGAATGAATGGCATAAAACAGAACTGTGACAAGGCTTTGTCAACGAAATCCCCAGCGAAGAATCCCTCATCCTTCAGTTCTGCTAGAAGTGTGATCCAGGATTCGATTCCTTGTTTTCTCATCACTCCCCACCAGCTCTCAATTCTCTGGTTCGCGGTACTTGCCCCTGTGATGTAGCTTCTCTCCGCTGCTCTGTCATCCGCGTCATTTCTCCGTAAATACCGCTGAATGTCTCTCACCACTACGTTCTCAGTGCCCATGTCAGTTCGTACGAGCCTGGGGCAGCCCCCACATCGCTCCACTGCGTCCACAAAGTACCCCCCGATAACTTTCGGGTCACTGTTAGTGAGGGCGGCCCGAAGCCAAATGATGTTGCGCGAGAACCCGTCAATGCAGCCATTAATGCATATCCCATATGGCTTCAGTTTGTCGTATGAGTCTATGTGCCACACAAAGTTAGGTCCCTGAGCAAAATATTGCCTCCTTCTGAGACGTCTGCTCTGACGAACGTGAGAACCGATGGGGTCCAGTAGAGAGAGGAGGATCCTGACGTCTTCTTTTCTGATAGAAATACCATGTTGTTTACACTTTGTATACATCCACCGGTAACCGTGATCCTTTCCAGGGCCTTGCAGTTGGTCAACAATGAAATCTATCCCGGCGTCCAAGTCGTACCTCCGCCGGCAAAGCAACCTGGCTCTCAATATTCTGTTTAAATGCCTCTCGGTAATAATGGTTCTTTGCAATGCCAGGCTTTTCAGAATGTCTTTGTAGCTCATTCCCAGCCTAAAATAAAACTCAATCATACTATCCCTGTCCATCGTGTAACTTTTGCCTCTCTCCTGCCTCTACCTTAAATACCTTAGAGAAGGTGCGCTCGATTTGCTCACCCAGCTGACCAGGAATGTTATTAATATTATTAATTATTATTTCGTGCGCACATTATACCTATTTCGTGGCCACAAATTAGTATTTCGTGCGCACGAATTAGTATTTTGTGCGCACGAATTAGTATTTCGTGCGCACGTTATACTTATTTCGTGGCCACAATTTAGTATTTCGTGCGCACGACTTAGTATTTTGTGCGCACGAGTTAATATTTTTTTTTACCATGTCATGTCTGGGGCTCCGTATTATAGTAATGACATTATCACAGTTTTGTTAATTTTGGTTGTATTTGGATAAAAGCAATTTTGAGGGACAAATAATATTCTGAGGTTACTGTCAGGTTTTTCACTTTTTTCCCTCAGAATTACAATTTTCACATTAGAATTCTGGCTTCATTTTCAGAATTCTGAAGCAATCCCTGAAATGGGTGCATAATGGAAAGTAAGTGGCTATAAATCAAGAGCAAAAGCTTTTTAAAAGAACCTTTTAACCTGGTGTTATCACTACATGTATAATTATTTCAGAAGAGCTTATGGCAGAGCAGACTTCTTATTCAGTACACCCTCAAATTCAAATTAAAAGAAAAACAAAATGAGAAAATAGAGCCATGTCAGGTTCAACCTGTTTCAATGGGTTTTTTTTTTGTTGTGGATTCATGACTAATAGATTAATTTACCAAGACATTTTATGAGCCCATTTTAAAAAAGGTACATTTGGACCTTTTTTCCACCCTATTGAGAATAAATTGCAGCATGACTCAGTGAAAGGCAAAGCTGAAATGCTCAAATAGTCAAAAAGGTTTGGAGGGAATGCAAAAAAAGACAGTTCAACTCGTTCAGCTTTAACATCAAGTATAAAAAAACACAGTTCTTAAAGAGACGTTGAAAGGGCTGCTGACTATATTACTGGGACTGACAAACAGAAATCTTGTTTCTTAATCATAAATAAAACCATCTATTCTCACCTCACATTTTCACATACACTTCTGCTGACTCCCTGTCGCATTTATTTTTTGTTGCACTTCGTGGCTTGGTTCATTCTCTGCCTTTTTCCATGAAGTGTGGGTCAATTGATACTTTGATACTCTGAAGTGTTGTCTCAGTGGGTCGCGGTGTGCGTGTGCATGTGCGTGTGTGTGCGTGTCAGAAGCACTGAGCCAGAGTAATGGGTTTGTTCAGTCGTCCGTTGCAGTTGTTTTGCTGTGGAATGAATTGGCAAACTGGTCAGAATCACCAATTTCTCTCGCCCACTCCCTCTCTCTCTGCCTCTCCATTTTGTGATTGTCACACGTGTTACATGACCAAACGGAGAAAAGTACGTATCACCTGATTTTGGTAATGCCTGGAACTATTTCAACGATGCAGAGGTTGAGGTGAAATCGTGCACTGTGTTAAACCAGTTAAATTGGACTTCAGAAGGAAGTATTGATAAAACAAGAGCAGAGAGCGCCAACCTCCACCAAGTGCCTCTTTGCCAGATATTTGCAGTTATCTGGATCAGTGATCCTGATAATGGTACCATGATCGTTCACACTTTAAAGGCTTGGAATAAATTTATATCCCCATTAATAACAATGCAGTAGGTCTAAGTGTATGGGCACCCCCATTTTTTCCCTGAAAATCATGTTAAATTGTGCAATCAGATCCAGACGGAACCTGATGGAGTAATTAAGGATCAACCCAAGATAACTGGGTCATATTTCATTAAATGGCCCATGTTATGCTAAATCAACTTTTCTGTGCTTTAAACATGATAAAAGTGATATTAGGGCTTCATACACATGCCCAAAGTGTTTTTTTCATTGATTCCCTCAATCGTTAGTTAGAGGGTGATTTACTCCTTTCTTACTGCAGGGTGAGCACAAACACCTCGCTCCAATTTGATGACGAGTTCCCACATTGATGACCAATTTGACACGGCACTGAGCTAGAGAAGCCACGCCTCCAGGAAGCTCTCTGCCGTGATTGACACGTGAACAGACACGCCCACGAAGGTGAGCATTTCAGCATCCTTTGCGCAGTGCTATGTATGTATTTTCTACAGTCTATATATGTACCGGCGAAGGCCCCGCCCCCACGCTCTGTCTCGTGTTTATCAAGCAGCATGAGCTCAGCTATGGAGTGGGTGGGAGGAGGGCGGGCCGTCCTCTGGCCCTATGTCACCGTGCGGGAAGGAGGAAGTCAGTGTCCCGTCTATAGACACGCCCACTCATGAATATGCATAAGTAGAATCAGCCTGTTTGTGTAGAGTTGCTCAGAAAGTGACTTTTCAGAGGCTAAAACTCTGGAAAACAGGCGAGTTTGGGAAAATAAACCTCAAATACCATGTTTTTGGGGTTCTTAGAACAAATGGAGATGGGTGAAAAATAACATTTTATGGGACCTCTAAGATTGGTCATTTAGGAACCGAGATATGCATTTAAATTAAGAGAAATAAAGTGTTGCATGTTGAAACTTAAACATTTCCTGGCTTCTTAAGTTACTGCTAGCCTTCTTTATTATTTTATCCTCTAATTAAAGTAAAACCATGAACATTTAGTAGTTTAGAAGTGCTTTTCTAACTGGTAGCCCTTCAGACTATACAGTACTTACAAAGTAGCTCACAATTTCAGAAAGTCCCCTGGTTCTATCTTTGGTTAAAATTGTATCAAAATAATTACTTTTGACATAATGCTGCTCGCAGACAAACAAATAAATAAATGCAGATGAATTGTTGATGTTTTTTCCCCAGATGGACCCTACTGCTGTAGATTCTCTTTAGTGTGCTGTGTGAGGAATGCTTTTATACATGACATATGAGGAAGGCTAGTTACTGTAGTTGAGTTGATGGCACCTGTAGCCTGTAAATAAGCCACAAGCTGAATAAAACCTGAATTTTGGAATGCAAATTGGCATTCAGTGTCATGCCTGCCTCCACCAGCCAACATTCATGAACATTCGTTAAATGTGGACTTCTCATCTTCTCTTACCAGCCTGCCTGGTTTGGTTGGTCCACCATTACTGGTAGCTCTGATCTCTGTTATTGGGTCCTAACACCCACTCTATTCATCCAAACCAACATCAAAGGGACTGACTTTAATGAGATTTCTGTCTATTATCCCAGAAGAGCATTTGTAAAGTCTGACTTTGCTGTAGATTTTATGTCTATTTGAGGTTAAGTTAGGACTCTGTTATGACGGATTCCCTTCCCTCTCACCAAAATTGCTCATACTGTATATATTTTTACAGGTTTGTAAATTGTCCAAAATGTTGTGACTAAAGTGTAAATGAAACTACTATACCAGTGATTCTCAAACCTTTCTTTTAGCTCTAGCTTTAGAACCCCCTTTCTCTTACTTTTCCAAGTACGCCTTTGTCCGACTAGAACATTTTGCTCAGAATTCTGGGAAAAAACAACTATAGAGCATAACAATGGAATGAAGGAGTGATAACACACATTTTAAAGAAGCTCATTCTGTAAATAAGTGGAATGAAACAGTGTTTTGTTCGCCTTGAATAGATTTATTTGTATAGTTTTTATCATTTTCGGTGATCTCCCTCCTGTTGTGGGACCAAGATTCAGTTCATGTTTTAATGAAGATCATTTCAATCATCATTTTGTCTGTTTTTGTGTATTTTGTTGTTGTTTGTTTGTTTTCTTTAATATTGAATATTAGGGATGTCCCGATACAACTTTTACATATCCGATAAGATACCAATATTGCAGACTTGCGTATCGGCCAACACCAATATTGATCCAATATCAGCATGAATCATACATTCAATCATCATTTATTTTATTTTATTTTTTTCTTTCATAAAAATATTATAATTACTTATTTTGTAGTGTGGAATGTTAGAAAAGGCTTGATCTATCGATGTTACTCAAACAGTATATACATATGTACTGTAGGTGTTTGTGTACATGTACATGTACTGTATGTATATATACTGTATGTATGTATTTGTACAACCGGACGCATATGTGTGTGTATATTAATATATGTAAAATTATGTACATAACCTCCCCTTTTAAAACATTTATAACTTAATTGTAAATTGTGCTCTACATATATAATGAAAGCAAATTTTATTATGTTATTTTAATCTTTTTGTTTTGCACAAATTTTATAATATTTAATCATTTCATGTGGACATGGTTCTCTTACTTCCTTCAGCAATGTAAACCTGTTTTCTCATGCCAATAAAGCTGTTTTGAATTGAATTGAATTGAATTGAATTGAACAATAGTCAGCAACAGTAGGTATGAGAAAAAACTGACCCATTTATTATTAACCAATGGTTACATACATTTAACCTTCAACATAATATCTACAGTATTATACAATTCAATAAAATAAATAAAAAATGTATTGGGGGGAAAAGAAAAAAAAAGAAAATCGGAGAATCCGGAAATTTGAATCCGATATCCGATATTTGTTTTCAGGCTAATATTGGACCAGTATCCAATATTGATATCGGATCGGGACATCCCTATTCAGTATATTTTTTTCTTATTTTGTGTGTTTTTGTGTCTTATTGGTATCATTTAAATTATTCTCTCTCAGTGTGTGTTTTTGGTGTTGTTTGGTTGTTTCTCTGTTAATTTTGTAGTGATTTTGTAGTTATCTTGTGTATTTTTTGCTCATTTATTGTCTGTCTTTGTTGTCATTTTTTGTGTTGCTGGTAATAGTAAATATTTTTCCCTCTTAGTGTGTGCGTTTTTGGTGTCATTTGTCTGTTCTTTTTATTCTTCAGCATATTTTTCTCCTATTTTGTGTGTTTTTGTTGTCGTTTTGTGAGTTGCTGGTAATATCTCGTATAATTATGATTTTGATATAGATAGCAAAAATATTTACAAACAGTAAGGTACTTATATGGCTAGTTGGATTCAATGTACTACAGAGACAGGTGATAAATGAAATAATTTTTCATGTTTCGTGTCTTAAATAGCTCCCAACATTGGTTCTGTTACTCAATCAAATCCCAATGTCATAAATGAATACATTCAGAAGTTTATGCATATGGGTTTTCTCAATATGCCCTCGATGAATAATTTGTACCAGCATTTGAGGTTATGATGAAATAGAGTATGTTCTCAGAGCATCATTTACTTCTATTGTGTGGGTGTGTGTGTGTGTGTGTGTGTGTGCTCCTGCAACTGAAGAAAAGGCTCTATTCTCCAAAAAACAGGATCATACGCGACACAAAAACACAAAAGCTTTAACGAAACTTGTGTTTATGAAATAAAAAAAGAGAACATAATGAATTTAATGAATGCATTTAAACAAAGAAAAGAGAAAAAAAGACGGGGGAACACTCACGTTGTCAAGCATTGAACTTTTAAAGATGTTTACTGAGACTGATTTAAGAACTCATTTGCATTTGTAAGTAAACTCAATCAAGCAACAAGATTATTGCAATTAGAATCTGAAACAACAGCGTTGCACCTGAGATTTTGTCTCTTTGTGGTTTATTGAAAAGCTTGTTTTGAAGTTTAATCAGAAGTAGAATGAATTTTCTCCCAGCTGCACTCGCTCGTGTGTGGTGACTCACTGGTCACCAATCATGTTTTATGCTAATTTTCCACCACATTGACACCTCGTAGTCATTGTGTAAACATGGTTACATGTTGGCTTTGAATCTTGCAATGTGTTCCAAATGTTCAGCAGTGCTGCATGCTTGAACAGATTTTGCTGAAACGTTTTTCTTCTCCTGTGATCGGTGCATGGAGCAGCTTAGCTACGTAGCGGTGACTCATAAACACTGACATGGTACCATGGCAGAAACACTAAACAGATGCTTAAAATATGCAAACTACACCTTGAGAATTTCACAATATTAGCATCACACTCTTTTTTATGTCACGAATACAAATAAAACCTAGAACACAAGGGTGCACATGCATAAGTGGTCCACATGTGCTCCAAAAAATGACAAATGTGGGCTAAATCAAATATTTAAACTTGCATATGCCCAACCAAGATTTAGGAATTAATAGAAGTGAAAGATGTGTGCCGGCTCCTGATTGGGAGCTGATTATTTTACTTTTTCAGCCACACGTGTGACTCTGCCTGTGCCTCAGAAAGGAGAGGGGTGGTGCTACGGACATAGAGCATGATGGCTACGTTTATACGGGAGCTTTAATGCCCCTTTAATCCAGAATAAAAGTTAAATCCTCTTTAAACTGACCTAAACACTTAATTCTGGATGCAAATTGAATTCCAAATTAAACTTCAATTTGAATTAGGTGGCTGGTTTATTCCAATTTTAATTCCAAATTAATTCCGCTTTAAGTTAATTCCTGTCGTTCTGAGCATAGTCACGATGATGCGCTGGTGACAAGATAATCCAAGCTGACCGCCCGGACCCGAGACTATTTATTTGATAATAGCCTTCGAAGACATGAAAAAAATGAAAAAAGTTGATGGACAGGAGCACAAACATGTGGACATTTACACGGACATACAGAGTTATTACTGGATATCAGCAAACAGCTGGTTCATCGGAGCATGAAGCAACAGACCCACAGAGCTTCACTCAATATAAAGTTCATTTTTCACTCAACATCCTGTGTGGTGGAGGTAGAGCAGCTGTTGCATTAACTTTGTTTGACCAAAGTAGGGACTTCTATCTTCCATCTAAGCTGCTCTATGACTCTTCTCCTGCTCCGCGGACCAAAGTGAAACCGCGTATTATTGTCGAGCTGCTGCTTCAATACAATCAAAATAAAAGTGAAAACAGCTCTTATTATGCGGTCCTTTATGTTGTCGTCAAAAAGAAAAAGATTTGTTGTGTGTTTTTGCCTGGTAGACATGATACGTCGTCACGTTTGCCCCCGTCCTATCAGAACCTTCCCAAGACCCAAACCCAAGGAGGAATTAAATAAAGCTGAATACACCTGTTTTTTATGTAAACCTCTATTCGGAATGATTTTTTCCATGCACAAAGCAGAACACTTTAATTCCTAATAATTGAATTTGGAATAATCAATTCCGAATTAAAGAACATCATGTAACCGTCGCCAATGAAAAGGAAGAGGGAGTGAGGGGGTAAGGGCGAAAATTAGTGAAAGAAAACAGAGCAGAGTTTGGTCATATTTTAATGTTAATGGACAGAGTCATCTAAACGTTTTATATCACACAGACTGCACAAACAACCTGTTCATTCATCGGTGACATTAACTGCTCCTTTTGTATTGTACCGTCTATTATTATAGCAGTCTGCTTGATGTGTGTGTGTGTTGCCCTGTGATGGACTGGTGCCCTGTCTAGGGTGTACAGTGTAGACTCACCTAACGCCCAATGAAAGCTGGAGATAGGCACCAGCCAACCTCCGCGGCCCTGAAAAAAGGAACAAGTGGGTCAGAAAATGGATTCATGGATGGATATTAAATTAAAAAAAATAAATGATGTTTTTATTAAAGCACTGTCAATAGAGCTATCACCAGCTGGAATAACCTTGATGCAGAGACAAAACAAGGAACTTCGAAAGAAGATGAACTTTTCTTTTGAACTGGAGGAACGCAAACAACGTCTGGGAATGAAATCTGCAGGGAACAAGGACGACACAAACAACGATGGAGGAGGAGGAATGAAAAAAGACAACACTGACTACAGATGAGAATAAATCCTACATAAAAAAGGACAAAAAAAAAATGAAATTGTGTTCAGAACAACCTAAGACTGTTTGACCAGAGAGACAAGCTTTGATGTAAATTTTCTGTGTTCAGAACAGGGGACGGGACTTGGATAAGCAAACTGCTTCTCTCGTCTCCTTTTTCGGCATGGACAAAACAAAAAAAAAAGAGAAAGGAATAACAAAACTTCTGTGAATGCAACCATGTCGGAAATAAACTGAATAAATGAATAAATAAATAAAAATATTGTGTGAGGCTTTAAAGCTGATTCTGTTCATTTTCTGTTGAAATAAAAATAATGTTTTGTTCCTCCTGTGGTTACGGAAGAACCACCCAAGGTGCTACCTTGACCCCAAAGGCTATGTACCTTCTATGTAGAGCATGTTTTATGTACAAAAATAGAGCACACAGTGGGTGTAATTCAAAAATATAAAATAAAATAACTAAAATAACATGAAAAAAACATGTAATTTAGTACAAATAATAATTTCAAAATATAAAATACAAACATTTGAGACATTTATTACAATGTAAACAGAGTAAAAGTAAAATTATTTTTGAAAATAAAAAAACCAAAAACAACAAAGGAAGGGGCATAATGCTGAACATTTTATTAATTTAAAGGTTCATACCAGATGACCTAAAAGTCTACGTGGGTTCATATGATGAAAGTAAATCTAAAAGTTAAAAAGTTGTAATAAAAAATAGAAAAAAAGTAAAAACTTATTCTGAGAAGCCAATGCAGGGATTTAAAATCTCGGACAATGTTCTTTCAGATCCTGATTCACTAATGTTTCTGTCTCAAGCACACAGTTAACTCAGTGTTTGTATGCCAGAGGATGACAACCAAAATCTCTACTGATGGATGAGCTTCATGTTGCAATGGAGGTAACATTTACATACAAATAATGGCATCTGTTTGACGGCGAGTCATGCATGGAATGCAACAGCGGGCAAAACACTCCGAGTATCCAAAAATCCAGAAACAAACGAGGAAATACATTAGCACCCAGACACACACACACACACACACACACACACACACACACACACACACACACACAGCTGTAGCAGCAGCAGCAGATGTAATGAGATGATGTATGAGAGCTTTTAGGACCATGTCCAGAGCCTCTTTTTACATCACACTCCACTGATCTTTCTGCCTGCTTGTGTGTTTTTCTGGCTCGCTCGTCTGTTTCTTCATCATGCTTCTTTTTCTTGCACTGTGTTAAAATGAATCATAGGGGCACTCCAGCTGGTTCAGTTATACTTGATCAGACCCCAAAAGCATATAAATAGGCTGCTTTTGATCCTTTTGGAATTTGTTGGTTTGAAATGTATTTCAGGGGATTAATAACGGGGTGAGAAAAGTCCTTTTTGGTGTATTTGTTTTTTGCTTTGTGGGAAAAAAAAAGGCTTTAGGAAAGAATGGCTGCTAATGGTCAACAGGAAATTGTTGAAGAAAGAACGTGTGCAGTCCCAAATACAGGTAAAGAGAAAGGAAGAACAAAAACAGGTTGGTTGGAAAGAACCAAATAAAAGGCAGAAAGCCAAAAACATAAAATCATAAAAAGAATGATTCACAGTCATTGCTGTTTTTATGCATCAGCGAAGCCAACAATAAACACAATTGTAAATGTGATTCTACTTGACTACACTAAAATACAGTTAGGCCTGTACTTCAGCTCACACTCCATTTTCCTCAAATGCTCCATGGAGTTAATCTTGTTATTGAACAATATTCAGACAAATGTTCAGACTTTTCAGTATCGGAAGCAAAAGAAAGAATTATACTCATAAATATTAACTCTGAATGTATAAAAGCTTAAAGAAAGCTTTGAATATATGATCGAAGCAATGTAGAAATACAGAGGGTCGGCTACTCAATGTATCTGAAAGTATCAATGCTTGTGGCTATGAATGACTTGACCAATCGGACCACTGAGAGAAAGCTATATGTGTGCCTATGAATACTTAGATGAGCTTTTCCTAGAATTCGTTAATTAAAAAATGCACTTAATTGTCACAAATGTATGAGTAGTCGATACAAGAACCCTTGATTTTCCCACACGGTGTGGTAAAATTTTGGGTCTCCAGCAGTGACGTGCAGTCAGGGTAGGTAAGGTAGGCAGTGCCTACCCAAGGGTGATATTTTGATTATTTGTTTTAATTATAATATAATTATAAATTATTTATTTTTCAATTTCCGATAGCCTACAGTACCTATAAGTTTGAAAGTGTCAGCATTTTGTGCTTTTCATAGCCCAAATGACTAAACATCGCTTATTCCTGGCATGGCAGAGACGCTGCAGTCACACTCCGCTGTAAGGCAGGAGGAGGCCACACCCCCTCCCAAAAGCCCACAGCTACTCTACCTCTGTTCCCATAGCGTGTTTTTATGTTTACGCATGCACAGTCAGTTCCCCAAGATGAAAACCATTTACGTAAAAAGGCAGCTCTCTACGCTGCCTTTCGACGTTACCGTACTATGCTAAATGCTATACGTACGTTCACAGTGCATTAGTGAATTGATACAGCGTGGCTGCTGTTACGTTCTAGCTAGTGGGCGGGATTATAACACTACAGGCAGGATGACAGCGCTAGAGACGATAAAGAAATTTTTGTTTGAGGAAAAACAACAGCTTTTAAAAGATGGGAGACCAACACCTGAGCTACTAGACCTTCAGCAATGGTAAGGTCAAAACATTGTTTGTACTTTCCACAGTGAATGGTAGGATTGGCTTTATGGATGTGCCTCACTGAGGCTGTTCTGAGTTGTTGTTGTTGTCATTTTCTCCGTGTTTCTGCGTTTCCAACACAAACAACGGATGCATTGCCGTGTCATGAGATATATCTTGTTGGGAGAGTATGGAGGCTATATTCAATAATTGTTTGTTTCTTTAATGGTGTTTTACAATGTTGATTTGGTTTGATTAACACTTGCCAGCAGAAACTATGGAATTGTCATTGGTGTTGACATTGGTGGTCTCGGTTTGCAACGCCCTGCCTACCCTACCCTAGTGCTCACAGCACGTCACTGGTCTCTAGACTTTAAAGAAATTGGTCCTAAAGTGTAAATGTATTGAGTGAGTCAGATCTGTGATTTTTAGGTGTTATTCTCTTGTTAATGCTTGAATTGAATGGTTTTTAAATTATAGAAAGAAAACATTATGTGTGTTGTGAACCCGACTGCTGATTGGTTCATTCCAACCAACAAGACAATTGTTCCCACCTTTTAAAACTACTAAACATGCACTACTATCTAAGCACTGGGCGACCGGGTCTTTTCTAAAATAAGTTTTAAAAAGTATGTATGATTCATGCAGATATTGTATTAGATTGATATTGATAATGGCCAATACTCAAGGTTGGAGAATCTGTATCGTATTGTGAGTTAAAAAAAAAAAAAAGTAAATAATTCCGCACACCCCATTGTATATTTTCACAAAGAAAATACAAAATTAATGTTGATTTTTAGGCAAGGCAAGGCAAATTTATTTGTATAGCGCATTTCATACACAAGGCAACTCAATGTGCTTTACATGATAAAACATTCAATTGTTTAAAATCAATAAGAACATTTAAAATCATCAACAAACACATTACATCAACAACATGACCAAAAATCTCTCTCAACCATATGCAGTAGAGAAAAAAAGTACCTTTAACTTTGATTTAAAAATGCTCACATTTGATGCTGACTTCATCTCTGCTGGCAGCTTGTTCCACTTCTTTGCAGCATAACAACTAAAAGCAGCCTCACCATATTTACTGTGAGCTCTGGGCTCCACTATCTGACCTGTGTCCATAGATCTGAGAGACCTGCTGGGTTCATACCTGACTAACATCTCACTGATGTATTCTGGGCCAAACCCATTCACAGATTTATACACCAGCAGCAGAACTTTAAAGTCTATTCTGAGGCTGACTGGGAGCCAGTGTAAAGACTTTAAAACTGGAGTAATGTGTTCTGACCTCTTTGTTCTGGTTAAGACCCGAGCTGCAGCGTTCTGAACCAGCTGTAGATGTTTGATGCTCTTTTGGGGGATTCCTGTCAGAAGACCATTACAATAGTCCAGTCTGCTGGAGATAAAAGCATGGACCAGTTTCTCCTGATCTTTCTGAGTCATTAAACCTTTGACTCTGGAGATGTTCTTTAGGTGGTAGAAGCTGTTTTTGTGATAGATTTGATCTGACTGCTGAATGTAAGATCTGAGTCAATCAGAAGGCCAAGGTTTTTGACTTGGTCTTTAGCTTTTTAAGATCGAGACTCAAGATAATTGCTGACAGCAGTCCTCTTTTCCTTGTTACCAAAGACAATCACCTCCATCTTGTCATGGTTTAGTCGAAGGAAGTTTTCACTCATCCAGCAGTTTACTTTTTCTAAGCAGTCACACAACACCTCAATGGGACCATAGTCATCTGGGTTCAGTGATAGATATAGTTGTGTGTCATCTGCGTAGCTCTGATAAACAACCTTACAGTTCTGTAAAATTTGTCCTAAAGGAAGCATATAAACAGAAGGTGTCCAAGAACAGATCCCTGAAGAAACCCACAGGACATTGGTAATCTGTCAGATTCAAAGTTTCCAATGCTTACAAAATAACTTCGCTCCTCCAAGTATGACTTAAACCATTGCATTACTTTTCCATTTAGTCCAACCCATGTTTGGAATCTGTGCAACAAAATTGTATGATCTACAGTGTCAAATGCAGCACTTAGATCCAATAGAATGAGAACAGATACTTTTCCTGAATCAGTGTTCAACCTTATGTCATTGATCACTTTCATAAGAGCAGTTTCAGTGCTGTGATGAGAACGAAAACCTGACTGAAATTAATGAAATATTTTGTTGAATGTTAAGAATTGACTCAGTTGGTTGAAGACCATCTTCTCAATGATCTTGACCATGAATGGAAGGTTCTGATTGGTCTATAGTTAGCCAGTATAGAGGCATCCAGTGTTCTCTTTTTTAACAGAGGTTTCACAGCAGCTACTTTCAGAGATTTTGGTACGGTGCCTGATTGGAATGAGCAGTTAATTATCTGACACAAATCAGTGACAATTGACTTTACAACAGTTTTAAACAAGTTTGAGGGTATTGTGTCAAGGCAACACGTTGATGGATTCAGCTGCTGAGCAGTCTCCTCTATTGTTTTTGGGTTCACTGTAATAAACTCTAACATTGTAGTTGACTCATCCCCCAGTGGTTGAAGCTGTTCAAGCTTTTTGTTAATTTGCTGGTTTGTTCTGATGTTTGACCTTATTGATTGTATTTTTTCATTGAAATATACAGCAAATTCATTGCATTTTCCAGCTGACAGTAATTCAGGGGCTATCTGATCTGGGGGGGGGGTTGTGAGCTTTTCAATTACAGAAAACAACGTGTGAGAGTTGTTGACATTTTTGGCAATAATTTCAGAAAAGTATTGCTGCCTGTAGCATGAGAAATTTCCACATTAGGTGTTTAGACGGTTACAACCCATTTGCTGCAGGTTCGTTGTGTTCAAACAGCACAGTTATTAACATTAACATTAACATCTAGTTTTTAAAGCAGCAGTTCTTAGTTTGACTCACTGAACCTGTTTTTTAAATAAACAGAAAAATGAAAGTTTAATGGTGTCCTTATTATTGACTTTTATGCCATCACGTTTAATTTGGTACACATTATGATTTCGAGAAACTCATATTACTCTTTATAGCACAAATGGTTCTGAAATACCTGTTCAACGCCGTTTTTTGTTTTTTAGTTTGTTCCCGGTATCAAACCCCACAATGATCGAAGATCTCAACAAATGGTGTGTTTACTGTGGAGATGAAACAAACTTAGTTATGACTGACAATTTTTTACCTTTCTCCTTTATTTTTAGAGTAAATTATATTTAAAGCTGATATCCAGAGTTTCTGAGAAATCTGTTTATGTATGATTCTTTTGAAATGTGAAACAATACCTAACTAGTCTTTTACTATGGTCATTCATATACATTAATGTATATAAGTCCCTCCTTCGTCTTATATAAACCCCTATACAAATGGAAACGAATGCCGACTGCTCTCAGCCAATAGGCTTCGACTTTGCGATTTTACGACTGTCAATCAAAGTGAATGCGGAACCACGCATGGAAACAAGGCCGCGCGTCACAACAGCAAACAGGTAAATAGGATTTTGGCTCTTACTTGACCCATAGACCTATATCAATGTGACCTAATGCGACCTTGTTATGTTTCGCGATGCACATGCAGAAAAGTAGAGGCGTGGCTTCTAATAGATTGCAGAAGCAGGGGGAGGAAGTGATGCTGATGAGGGCGGGACTTCTCAGAAACTCCGAAATATGAGCTTTAAATAATCAATCTACGAGGCATGTTTTTCTTTAATCAAAATTATCGTGGGTAGCAGCTTTAAGTTATTAATAGGTTAATGTAGGATCTAACCTAGCTCCTCAAACTGATTGTTTATGAGCAAATTGCTGAGAGATGGCTGCAGAGGGAGTGCTTCGGTGTTATTTTGATGAACCTACAGGAGTAAATCAAGAAAATCGTTTAATGGAATTAATTTTATGGAAGTGACATTGTTTGCGGAACAAGGTCAACCGTTAACATTGAGCAAGGTTCTTTTGCACATCATACAGTCAATGCAAATTCATACCTACTCATACTCATGCACGTCAACCCAATCATATACGTATGCAGATCCACTCCAAACATCAACATTTATGTTCCAATAATTCTATCGCAAAAATGCATGGGTAAAGTTACAGTGACATTAAACCACAAACACACTTTAATTGACTACATGCACACACACACACACACACACACTTGCCGCCTCCTCCGCACCCTTCAGCCTGTGGGGAAAGAAAAGAGAGGATCATCTGAACCCCCGCTCAGGTTTGATGAATAGATTTCTGTGAGCAGCAGCTTTACCCTTTGCCAAAGAGCACTCGGGTTTCTGCCCAGATGTCTAAATTGCAAACGTGCATATACATACACATAGTCTTGCAAAGCAATCTCACACCAACACAAGCGTCAATCCTCAGTCCAATTAGATCGCTCCCAGTCTTACTGCGTATCACCGCAGTTGATGATTTCTGCTTCTCTCTGCTTTGCATATAAATTGCTAAACGTGCTTTCACAATGTCTGTCAAGCCAAGCAACTTGAACGTTGGAAACAGACATCGATGATGGAGCAACAGGGCATAAAAACATGGCACAATGTAAAATAACACGTGCTGCTACTGAAGGAGTGTGATGCTGGAACAAGAGGTCTGATTTCTTACAAAGAAATGTTTTGCATACTATTTTAATTCAGTACGTACACTTTAACTCTTTATTTTTGGTCTGATCTTTGCTCTGGACTGAATGAATTATAAATGCACTCTTATTGCATCTTAAACATGTTGCTTGTATGAAAATGACTTCACAAAGTCAGTGTTGATTTAGCAGTGGTTCAGCAGTGCTTGCAAGATGTGTGAACTCAAAAACATGAGTTTTGAGAGGGCGCAGGTTTGGTTCAGTGAATTTATTGAATCCTGCTACAAAGTCAGCAAAGGGCATTACAGCAGCAAGGAAAAGGGCCAATGAGTCAGACATCATTTGAAATGATTGAAGCCTAAGAATGTCAAAAATACAGAATATGGTTAAAATAGCAGAAGCCTTGGAAAAGTCTTTATATAAACAAAAACAGATAGACCAACTACACGTAACGCATTTCCTAAAAAAATCTAAGAGAGGATGGATAAGATGAACCCCTTGGATTCAGAATTAACACCTCAGAGTCAGTATAACTCCTTGTAGTCAGTATAATCCCTTAATATCAGTATACCTCTTAGTATAATCCCTCAGAGTCAGGGGACATATTATGAAAAATCAATTTTGCAGTGTTTTTAAACACATATGAGGTAACGTGAGTGTCCACCGGCACACATAATATGAAATAAATTCATCCAGTCCTTTGTTTGTGGTCTTTGCAAGTCTAACAACACACAGAAAAGTGCTCCGTTTCAAATTTTCTGAGTTTGTGACATCACAAGTTGAATCGGGCTTTGCTTCAAACTCCAGCTGCCGAAGATACAAGAAGAAAGTGGCTGGATTGCATTTTAATGGCAATATCCCCTCCGTAGTTGAGAAATACTTGTTAGTGTGTGTCGCGATTTAATTATCATGGCAAAATGTGGGTCCCAGGGTGAGACCAGTTGAGAACCCCTGATTTAGACCACAGGGAACTATTTTAAAAGGTGAAAAATGGGTATAATATGTCCCCAGTATTACTATTAGAGTAAACTGTATTAACAATGACAGCAGGGGGTGCTTACTAAAATGGTCCAATAGGTTTTAATGGGAAAATCATAATTTAATTTGACCAATTAATCAAAAACCGTTAATTTTACAAAAACATTAAAAGAGAAGCAGGAGTGTCCTTAGTATTTTGCTCGCTGAGGTACCCTGGTCGGTAAGATCGGACTAAATTTGGGGTCTTATAATAAAGTACATGGAAAACAATAGTGAGGATGCTATGCCCAGTGATAGCAAAATACAATAGTTTTTATTGGGTATATTATATTGTGTACTTCTAAAATGTTTAATATATTGCATATTTGATCTATTTTGTACATTTGTTTTAGGCATATATTGGGTAAAAATCACCCGTAATTAGTGACCATGTTACTAATCATAGTAATAGTGTTCTAGGGGTAAAATAATTAAATCAACTTGTGTTTGGTGGCTCATTTATCATCAAATTGATAACACTTCTTGTTGTATCCTTCTCCTTTCTATTTATATTTTGTCTGGTGAGTCATTTTGTGAAATAATGGAAATTTACAAAATAAAATGAGCCTTTTCACGATGTCTAAGGACCCAGTACACTCAGCTTGGCACCTGATTTGTATTCCCATTCACAAAGATGGGGTTAGTACTGCAGAGACCAGTTTATCTTCTCCACTCCGCAATTCAATGTGGTCTCTTTAGGGAGATGAGCGCTGTCATCCCTGGACATAGAGGCTTGTTTACTGACTGCATGTGGAAGGTTAGTCCAAATGATATTTAGTTTTCTGTTTAATTAGTATATTGTTAAACGGTCAGTTTATTTAAACACATTTATTTATATGTAAACCCTTGTTACAGCAAAGAAATGATTCACCAAACAGCTAATCATCATATCCTTTACTGGCTTATCCAACACCAGTCGCGGGCAGGAATCACATCAACCAAACACACATATTGATTAAGCTTATTAATTCATTAATCTAAATAATCTCTCTTTTAATCACACCTAAAAATTGCCGAGAAACACTCTCCGCTTGAGCTATTTTCAATTAATTTACATGATTGTGGCAGATCAAAACATTGATAGATAACTGTCATGGACCAAACAGCAAAAGCAGGAACACAAGTGTAGCTTTCAAAAAAGATGATTGAATTTATTAACAAAATATTTAAGTTTAACAAAAATTCACCTATAAAGTCAATTCAAACAAAACTAATGAACTGAGGTGAACACAGGAACTTTACCTTTCCCCACTGACCTCCCAATGACAAATATGGTGCTCTTTATAAACACAGGTGACTGGCCAACAAAGATAATTAGGGGGTGGGAATTTACAAACATACAGTGGTGAAAACCTATAATTAAACTAATAGAAGCAATGTATCAAACTAAACTATAAACATAATAAACCAATCCAATATAACTCTAAACTAACATTTCTAATTCACTATTAAATCACTAAACAAATTAAACAGACAGCTTCCTCCCCCCCAGTGGCTTCCCCAAGATGGTAGCTTCTGCTTTAACTCCGCCCTCCTTTAGCAGCCATCTTGGATGATGCCACTCTTATTGTTCAGGGGAGAGCTGCAAACAATACAAAACAAAACATGTTGAGTTTCAACTGAAAGAAATATTGATGTGAAGTAACTGAGAAAATAACTTAACTTAAGTGGAGCTACATAGTGTGGCCTCCACAATAACAAAGTGGCTTTATAAACATTTACATTCCTCTGTATTTGACACTAGCCCCGAGGGCTGTCTGTCATATTGATGAGTATTTTTATTAATCTCCAAATAACAGAAAATACAAATGAAATAAAATGTCATACAGTATGTACTGGTATAAGTTAGCACGTCATAAACAGTAAGAACACTTTTCTGACACCAAACTTGTTGCTTTCTCTCTCCTTCAGATAATAATATTTATCCAGTGAGTTTGTTCATTTGTGCAGTATGTAGCAGTAGGCACTGTCCGAGTGTCCGCTCTAACTGCTCGTGCTAGCTGTCCGTGCTAGCCACTACATTCAGGTGGTAGTGAAGGCTGAAAAGCTCCGGTGAACTCTTTCTTGCATCATTTGCACACAACTAGGCTTTAATTTTCTATTCGATGTTTTTAAAAAGCCAAACGCAAACAAAGCTGAGCAGCTCGGCAGTCTGTCTGGAGTGGTATCCAGCTGCAGCCCCGGAGCGGAAGCTCCTGACAGGACACAAGCCTCTGGCTGGGCAGAAGTGACGTAGAATACCAGTAACCCTATCCACTGTTCTGACAACTTTGAAATACTTACCTTTCTTTTTACAATCCCTAACCCTAACCGCTACTGCCTCCACTTCCTGGCTAAATTCCAGGTTTGTCGCATTGAAAAATAGCTTCCGCTGTCACATCAGGGGCACATCTGCCCTGCCAGAGGATTGTGTCCAGTCAGGGACTTTTGCTCCGGGATTGCAGCTGGATACTATTGCTCCCATCTTGTACTGCAGACTGTGCATTAGTATTCTGGGTATACCTGGAACTCTTAAAATAAGAAAGGTTCTACGCTGTTTGGAGTGCTAATAAAATGCAATTAACGGCATTTTTTTTTTTAGCACGTTCATTTCTCCTGTAATTAATTCATTGCAATTAACGCGTTAAAGTGGCAGCCCTAATTATATATCATGTTATCAATTATGAAATCCTGCCAGGGAATTGCCATTAAATGCTGTCTTCACTATCATCATTGCTGTCGCCATGCTTAGGATTATAAAATGTGTAAGAAAAGAAGCTGGTCAACATGTTCCGAATTCAGTAAGCCCCGCTGTGTTTGTGTTTCAAGACAAGTCAGGTGAGTGTCCCACATTGCTGCAGAGCGGAGAGGGCACAGCGATGTAACTTAGTCCACGGCCACGGGAAGTGGTGAGTTGGGGGAGGTGGCGTTGAAAAGCTCATGGCCCATGAGCCACCTCGCCGCCAGGTCCTTCCAGGCCGACCCGGAACCGGTCGTGGCGCATTGCCATGGAGGAAATTCAATCGGCGAAGGCCAACCAGAAACCAGGAGACACTGGTGTCAGGAATGCACAGACGCATATTGCCCAACTTTGAAATCATAGGATACAGCACTTGATTCTTTCAAACACTTGTTTTTAATCCGGATGAGTGAATCTCCCACTCATTAATTGTTGCGAAAGAGTCTCTTTCACCTGGTCTTTTCCTTCAGGTGTCTGGGCGAAATGCGCAACTTTAACTTTTGTTCCCTGAGCAGCGGGCTTGTTCCTGTCATTTAGTTGTTATGAAAAACAATCAATTTTTTAACATTTATGATAAATTGACTTCATTAATATACAGTGGCGTGCCATGCATTTCACACCTAGGCCTTCAGTGATGTCCTACACTGAATGAATCCACCTCTTAATACCATCATTATGACGTCATGTCTCTCGAAACCATACATTTATACAGAAACAAACATAGTCGAGTACAACTATTTTATTTCCAGAGCATTTAAAATCAATACATCCATATTAACAATTAAGAGTAGTAAAGTAAAAGTTATATGATCGCTTGGATACTGTCACAACTTAAAAATAAAAGGCAATTAGTCTACAAAAGTCCACTAAACAGCACATTGTCGCACCCGTAAAGCAGTTTCATTCATTCATTTCCGACAGTGGTGAAATGGTGTAGCCTACTCCTTGAACGTTTGATATAGATTAAAGCGAAACAATTCAGTTCCTTCACTGAAGTCACAGGTGCGCCAGGTACCGGCACATTATGGGCTCTGTCTCGACGGTAAAGCGCAGGCTGCGCCCGGCGCGTCACGGCGCAGACCGCTCAACCAGACCGTCAAGACAGGGCTTACGAAATAAAATCACAAAAATATAGAAAAAAAAGAAGAAAAAAAAGCTTTGTACTCACCAAAACGACTATCCCCGCTTATTTCAACACAAAATCCATCCTCCTTTCTTTCCTCAAGAAGACTTCAATGACTGTTGTACAGTTTATCTGTCCTCCTCAGTTCCACCAATAAGTCCTTTTCTATCGACATGGAGGCTAGTGCTGAAAGCCGAGTCTCTCTGAACCTGTGAGCCAGGGATACCGCTCGTAGCTGCTGCTTTGAAAGTGGCGCACAAACCCTTTTCCCGGCTGGGACAGGTTAGCTAGCGCGGGGGTTGGATGACCTGCTCACAATATCAAGTTTTTCTTGAAAAGTTCGTCTTGAAAATGGCGTTGCATGTATATCAGCGACCAGGTCAATCTCTTCTCCTCCTTCAGCCATTGTGGGTTGAAAAAAACACTATTAACATTTTAGCTCGTTCGAGTCGCTAACGGGACACCAGCTTCCATTTGGTTAACGTCACTCTACTTTGCATAGCGCTGCCTCTCACTAGTGTGTATCCAATCAGAGGATGTGAACGTCAGAACGTGTCACGTTCAACGTGATGCCTGCTCGCTGGCCCTGATGTCGCCAACTCGAAATCTGATTGGTTATCACAATCTGTCTGTTTCAGTTCATTTAAGTGTACAGGCGCCCCCACTTTTAATTCTGAAGGCCTCTGGAAGATTTCGTGGAGCCTGGCAACACGTGACAGCTCAAATATGATTGGATGAAAGCAATAAGATAAATATACAATCCTGGAAGCAGCGCAACCAAGAGGAAAGCTATGAAATGAAGAGAAAAGACTATGAGGAATAATTTAATACATATTTATGAAAAAAAATATATTAAAATTAAATATATTTTCTGATTATGTTTAGGCCAGCAGAGAAGGCCTTGCTGGCCCTGACGGCCCACCACTGTTAATATAGTGCTTTATCCCTACACTGAAATAGTCTCAAAGCATTTTACAATATCAGCTCATTCACCCATTCACACTCACATTCACACAACAATGGGACTGAGCTGCCATGCAAAGTGCTAGTCAACCATGTGCTAGTCAACCACCGGGTGCTAGTCAACCACCGGGTGCTAGTCAACCACCGGGTGCTAGTCAACCACAGTGTCTTTCCCAAGGACACAGGATAAGATTATTTTTTAATCCACTTCCATCTTTTTCACAGTTTTCATTGTTTAAATCAGACGTGTTAAACTCACTTCCAATCAGGGGCCATTTACAGCCCAGTTTGATCTTAGGTGGGCCGAACCAGAAAAGTACAGATTTACAGGAAAAAAGTGCAACCAGAGCATTATTGTGTCCTAAGTCACTCTTTACTTTGAGCAATGTATGTGATGGACTTCTTATAACATCCTTAAGCATAATACAATAATATTCATGTTCTAAAAGACTGTTGAATTTGCATAATTTAAAAAATATATACAATTGTAGGGATTTCTACATGACTTTTTATGAGAAATAGTAAGTTTTGAGGACAAATGTAGTTCTACCAAACAGTTTGTGATGACATCCTTAAATAATGAGCATAGAAATATTGCAGGCCTCCATATACTGTACCGTATGTCAGATCAAATCATTTAATTTGTGAATTTACAAGAACAGAAATATTTGCAACTGAACCATCCAGTGCTAGTGATATGTTTTCTTTGTAATTTTCATTTTGAACAAAATCCTCTCACGGGCCGGATTTGGCCCAAGGACCTTGAGTTTGACACCCCTGATTTAAATCAATGAACGCAACTACATTTATCATTAAAATTGTGTCATTGTTCCTTTATTGAGGCTCATATTTAGCTTTGAAGGGCTTACAGAAGAAAAAGGGGAAAAAATGAATAGGTAAATATAAAATACACATACACTGTGCTATCTCAGCTTACTCAGAGGGTTGGGTACATGCTGTGCAAAAAGCTACAGTCCAAGTCTAACATTCAGGCAAACACACACCGTATATTTTTACACATTCAATCATTAAATCCCAACTAACCCTCTTGGTGTGAAACAGATTCATTGGATCAGGCATCACGGATGTTGATTGCCCCCCAAGGATGCTTAAGGGACCATTAAAACTCCAAACAAAGAAATTCAGCACTGTAAAGCAGTGACAATAAAAATAAACCAAAATGAGCATCCGCAGAAAGAGGATTGAGGGTGATATATGTTCCAACACCTATATTCTATTCTTTGCTTGATTTAACATCTCGTCAAGATGACTTGTCCCTTCAATTATTCATCCCTCATTCATTAAACTGCATCAGTAACAGAAAACTCTTGTAGTAGTCTATGTGGAAAGCAAAAGGTAGAGCGGATGGAGAAATAGATGTATTGTAAAGTGTCTGTTGTGTCATAAACTGGTTTATTGTAAATCACAAGAACTAGTTGAAATTATAAGATATTGTAGATCAAGCTATTCTAGTCCAATAGATTTGTGCCAAAAGTTGAGAAAAAGCAATGGATCCTTTGATTCCAGCAAGATTTAAGGTCCAATTTGTCTGAAATCTATGTTGTGAGCTCCAAATATTCTTCATACATTAAGCAAAGGACCATTATCCAGCTAGAAGATCCCACAGAAGAGAGCGATGATTCCAAAGAGGAAAAACAGACACAGACACAGGCAGCTTCATTAATTAAGGGAATGATCACAACAAAAAGACAAAAAAGAAAAAAAAAATGCTGTTTACTGTTGACATAGATGTGACCGTAAAAGCCTGGAGTGACACACCTACTCCGAGCAAAGGGAAGCAATGTTTTCTTGTTTTTGTGCTCTTGTTTTCTTGCTGTTTTATTCAGATGCATCAACCATTCCGTCACAAGTTGTCTTTGAAGACTTGGGCTCAGCGCTATGTTCTCTTGTCCTCGTTTGTTGATATTTTTCCTCCTAAATGTTAATTTTGCCGCTGTATGTGTGAGTGGATGTTAGTGTGTGTTTATGGTTGGAGGACGATGTTTACATATGACTCCTGAGGCTACCCAGCGACACTCACCACTTTGCAGCACTAATTAGCTCATTAAAACACAAAAAGAAAGGAAAGCTTATTGAGTGCCTGGACTGATGTAACTGAATGAGTGAGAACAAAACAAAAGGTCTGTCCCTCTCTCTAATTTTATTACAATAAACCAATTAACTTGTCGATATACATGTTGTCACACTAATAACAAAATTGCCTAAGTACAGTAAATCTTTGACCTTTTCCAGATTTTATGCCAAACTTCAGAATCTTTATATTTTCTAACTTATGTAAAACTGCCCAAGTCATGTAAGACTTTCTAAAGCATGTAACCCACTATAGTGACTTTTGCCGTCACATCGACCATTTCCTAGTGGCATTTTTCTCACCGTGGAATGGTTATGACTTTTGCCAAAATCATAAACTTTTGGTTTTTGTGCCAGACATTCACGTGCCATTCACGTCTATAGATGTCTATAGACGTGAATGGCATTCAGTGAGTTCATATTAAGTTCTGACTTTGACTTGGGCATTTTTCATACATGAGTTAGGCAAAAACCAAAAGTATATGATTTTGGCAAAAGTCAAAACCCTTCCACGGTGAGAAAAATGCCACGAGGAAATGGTCGATGTGAGGGCAAAAGTCACTATAGTGGGTTACATGCTTCACGCCTATAGACGTGAATTGTGTTTTCCGGCTGGAGTTGCTCCTATAGGAGACAGTGTGATGAAGCTCTCTGGTGAATATCACAAATGATGGACAGAGCTCAGAGGGAGAGGAAAGGAGTTTACAAGACAGAAAATGGTGCTACGAGAGTTGATGCTGAAGCTCCCAACAGCTCACAGCAGCGCACAATCGACCAGAGCATGTGTGGAACTAGGGCTGGGCAAAAAACTTATTTAATCGATTTATCAAATTTGTAGATGAAAATGATTTTTTCAAGTTTAAAAAAAAAGATTATGTTCTTATTTATTTATTTTTTCCCACCCCAGTTTTTTCTGACTTTTTTGCGTTTTGTCCTTGTGGGTTACCATGGCGCAATGTGAGCCAGCCCCCTCTTTGTTTGTTACATTTGTTTACCCATTGAGTAGGCTATATGTGTGCCACAGGCATGTTTAATTTTTTATTCACACTATGCTGAGATGCTAAGGGAAAAGTGTAAAGTGTGATATGTTATAAAATATGTTGATATCTGATTTCTTAATCAGAAAATTTGAGCTACTGTGAAGTTGTTGTTGCACTTTTGCTTAAACCTGGGTTGAAGCTTGAATTTGTTGAATGACAGAGCCTCATTTACTCTTTATTTTGGGATTGTTTTATGCATTTTAACTCGTGAGGACAATCACAGCAATAAAGTTGCACTTTTGACAATATATCTGATGTCTGCAGTCATTTTTATGTGCATTGAAAAAAAAAATCAAAAATTTAATTGACACTCAAATTTTCAAAAAATTGGAGATTCTTTTTTTAGGCAGAATCGCTTAGCCCTATGTGGAACCTAATTGGACTATTGAGAGTGTCGCGATGGTGAGATAAAACGATAAAGAAAAACGGGGTAAGCAGTGAGACTCGGCGTGTCAGGGATGAGGAGGAAGTTGCGTGTGTGGGAACTAACGGGGAGAGACTTGGAGGACGGCCAAAATACAGTGAGAAATCCATTCAACTTTGACATAGACAGCAAAATAATAAGAATCTTGCCATTAAAAGCCTTGTTTCAGTGTTTTTTTTCTAGTTTTATAGAAGGAAACCAAACCCTAACCAAAAAAATTACTTCAAAGTCACTTATAGGTTTTTTCGGAAAAAGCCATTTTTCTCAGCTTTTTGTCACAAACTGGCGATTTGTGTGAAACTTGCCTCTATTCAACTGCTGGAAGAACAAAACAAGCTATTTTCTGATGAAATTAGAGACTTTAATCTTTCAGAATCTGGTGTCAGAATTCAGATTGTCATAGTACAAAATAGTAAAATTAGTCAAAATGTTTTAAAACAGCTGGCACTGAGGGGGGTAGATATTTTGAAAATGGCTGGCAATGAATGAGTTAATTGACTACATCATATTTGACCTTCATGTAATCAAAATAACAAGTAATCAAATCAGTATTTCATTAAGATTGCATTGATTTACTTATTATTTGTATTTGTACACAAAGTAGTTAATACTGTATATATTCATGAGTGTAAAAATGCACTTATTTCCAAAATGACCAAAAAATTTAATATTTTGGCACTTTTGTTAAGAGGGTGATGATGTTTATTCGAATAATTTTTCCTTGTAAGGAAATTAAAGGGGTTGCTTGATGGAGCATGACCTGAACAGCACTGCAGTCCTCTCCCTATGCAGCACATTACAGGCCCACTTAGACCTACTACAAAGCTTTCTACATGGGTGAATCCTAATAACTCTGTGATAGGCAGGGCATAGATACAGTATATCTGAGATTTCTATCTATTAGATGTTCGCTTTTTGAACTTTGATCAGACAATAAAAGAAAAAAATAATTACTTTTTTGTCCACCTCAAAAGCTCCTATCAGGATGGATGGTTGAGTGAATTAGACAGTTTCAGTGACAAAAATGATTAATTTATAAGAAGGTTGATGGATGGATCTCTGTTCATATCGCTTGTCTTGAAATAGCATTACCATTACATTGCAATACTTACCAAACTTGATACATAGGCCCCTATTTTGGCAATCTAAAGCACAGCTTTGTGCTGCGTTTTGATGATCTGTTGGAATAGCACTTTGCTACTCGCACTGTTAGGCGTGTTTCTAAAACTTGTTGCATCTTCACACCAAATCCGACTTCATCATCATAATTTATTTTCTGTCAGAAATTTGGTTTCTCTTTTTTTTTCTTTTTCTTTTTCTAAAATCCCTTCTCAACATGTAAATACAAACATCTAAACACTATTTTTTTGTTTTTTTACTGTGAATTTTAATCGCTTCTATGCATGTTGCCACAATTTAGTTTCATTTTCAATTTGTTAAAACACTTCTTCAAAAATTTAGCAAGGTCAGCAAACATATTTTCTTAGTGTATAATAATAATAATAATAATAATAATAATAATAATGATAATGTATCCTTTATTAATCACCATCGTGAAATTTTTTCTCTGCATTTTACCCAGAGGGGTAGCAATGGGCTGCCAATTGGAGGCCCCCAGGGAGCTTTTAGATTCAGGGACTTGCTCATTGTGATGGCTATGATGAGATTTGAACTGATGATCCTCCAATTACACGCCTGCTTCCGTAACCACTAGTCCACAACAGCCCAAAATAGTATAATCGTGTAAAAACAGCGACTCATTGTGCAGCAGAGAGGGAGTCACAACAAAAAGATAATTTCAATGAGTGATTTGCAAACAAAAGTTGTATATAACTTGGACATTTAATGCACATTAAAAGAAGGCCATTATATTTTAGTAAAACATGTGAATAAGTGAAATTCTCGTATGTGAAACCATTAAAACAGCAACAGTTACTCTTTAACTTTCACAATTTCATGGTTTTAATGCTTGTATATATCTGTATTATATTTGTATTTTTAGGCCCGAGCACCACTAGATGGCGAAGGGCCTCTTGTTCACATAGTGGCCACACTACGAGGGAAGGGGCGGAGCCTATGCAAACACCACACGCCCGTCAGTGACCAGGGATTCTCATGTCGTGGGCATGCTCATGTGCTTTCCAAAATTGTATAGTTCATGGTACTCAAAGGGAGGGAAACATTGTTATTGTGCTGTAATATTTTTCTTTCTTTCTTTCTTTCTTTGTTTCCTCTTTTTTTCCCGGTGTCGGAACTTTTCACCCACTGAACCATTATGAAGGGGCACAAAAATTCAATCGTGCGCTTCCCTAATTTCTGGCTATTTACGAGATAGGAACTGCCAAAAAAAAGTGGGACATCGAAAGTGATCCATGGATATTTGATAACGTTTACGGTGTTTGCTGGGCGGAGCTGTGAATTTTGGGCAAAAATGACAAAATATTCCATTTTTGATAAATGCTCCCATTTGCACATACAAACTCTGATTTGCGTCAAATGTGACTCCCGGCCCTAAACCAGCTCAATGTAGAAAAACGGACATTGGCACGTTAGCGCCCCCTACAGAGTGAAGAGAATTTAATGTGAAACAAATGTCCTATTTTAACGCACTTCTCCTAGGGTGTTTTACCAACAGGGCTCAAAGTTGCTGGACATCATCTAGAGAAGGGGGATACCAAAAGTTTGCTATGGATTTTTGATAACTTTGACAAAGGCGAAGGCGGTGCAGATTGCTGAAAGTGGTGCAATTTGTTGAAGGCAGCTTTACCCTACTGATGACATCATCAGTAGAGTAAAACTAACCTGTCTCACGATGGTCTAAACCCAGCTCACGTTCCCTACCGCAACGCGGTAAAGCAGTGCAACAAAAGCGGCACAGCAAAGCAGCGCAGAAAAAGTGGTGCAACAAAAAAGGCGTGGCGAAGGCAGGGCCATTTATCGCTGCTTGCGGCTATTATTATTATTATTATTATTATTATTATTATTATTATTATTATTATTATTATTATTATTATTATCTTTTTTTCTACTGTAATGTGTGCACTTGTATTTAATCTTTATTTAATTAACAGTATTTTACTTAATTATGTACATTTCCTTTTTTCTTTCTTTCTTTCTTTCTTTCTTTCTTTCTTTGTGTAGTGTTTATTCTTTTCATTTGTATTATTTCTCGATCCTAGTGACACAAGTCATTTCCTCCTGGGATGAATAAAGTATTTCTGATTCTGATGAGCATACACTGTTATCTCCAATGAAAAACTGGTTTACTGAACCCAAATTTACACAAGGACATTAATCCTAAACTACCTCAACTACATTAAACATCGTAAAGCTTTTCATAAAAAAATCAATCTCCAGCAGAGATTATAGTCTGTCAGTCATATTACATATCCTTTTATACCTGAAGTGAAAGACTTGAGAGTATCTCAGAGTCATGTTTACG
This sequence comes from Gouania willdenowi, assembly GCF_900634775.1. Classification (NCBI taxonomy): domain Eukaryota; kingdom Metazoa; phylum Chordata; class Actinopteri; order Blenniiformes; family Gobiesocidae; genus Gouania; species Gouania willdenowi. The sequence continues at coordinate 15,498,390 of NC_041044.1, forward strand.
AGTGTTGGATGGAGCCTGAGATTGACAGGCAGATGTTGAAACATCTGCAGTGATGGATGGAGTCAATGGTGGAGAAGATGAAGTGAAGCTGTAGAGAAACTCTTGATGTCAACATTTCAACTGTCAATATGCGGTCGTGAGCTTTTGAAGTAAGGACTTTTTTTCTTCAAGTACAAGCAGCTGATATGAGTTTACCCTAAAGGGTGGCTGGTCTTGGATAAGAGATAGGATGAAGAGCGCTGACATCTGGGAGGAACTTAGAGTAGAGCTGCTGCTCCAGATGGGTCACTCATTGGCTCCCTAAAGTGATGTTTCAAGCATGTTTATTGATAAGAAACACGGTGAGAATATACAGTATTTGCATCTTTTTGCTGGATTCAGAACAGATTTGGATTATTAACTACACTTACAATAAGGTGATACTGTAGCACATATTATAGACAGTTATTGGAGCTGATTTCTCATAATTCTACACTGTACTGTACTCTACACTTTCCCATCTTTGTCACCCATGACCCTTCTGATGGAGGCAATAACAATTTATGAGTTAGTTTAATGGGTGAAAGAGAGAAAGTTGTTCGAGAGAGAGAGAGAGAGAGAGAGAGAGTAATAATTTTAACTTGAATTATAAGTTAGCAAGGCTGTTGCTTGCAATGTAACCTATTATCCAAATAAATTAATGTACTGTATACCATTTACAATTATCTAGATGCATTCAGAAGGTATTTGCAGTCAGGACAAGATGAAAACATCACCACACAATATGAAAATTAGGTTTAAGTTTGGTTTTTGGTTTGGTGTAACATACAGTAGTGCAATAACTGTCTGACTATAACAAAGAGAACAATAAGAATAGTTTAAAGTCTTTAGGTATTTTGTCCGTAAAATAAAAGGAAAGCTGTGACTTTTCCAGGAGCTGATGAACGCTCGACTAATAACAATCTGCTCTTAGATGAGATTTAATAACATGCTTTATCAGGTCCAACCTAACAGGTGCAGAGGCAGGTGTTTCCACCGTGAGGGGGATATGACTTCAAATCCACAATTACACTGAACAGCTCGAAGGATGTCGTCAGCTGATCTGATTGATCTCAAAGGAACATGTAAATGAAGCAAATATTGGATGATTTATTACAAGTAGTTTGACTGAATCCGCAGGTGATACCGAAGCATCAGCAGCCCTGTTTGAAACTGGTGCAGTAGGTAACAAAGGTCACGGCTGTAATGTTATAATAGCATGCTATTTCTAGCTAAAAATGTAGAATGGAAGGTTACTAGCGTTGTTGCTGTGCCCTCTATGAAATAGCATGCAGAACTATAATAGGAACACAGATATATGCTTTAGCCATGACTGTGACTGACTACCATTTTGTTCTAGATTGGGAGCTTCTAAATAGCAATCAAATCCTGCAAAGCTGTGACTGTGAAACCATCATTTATATCATTTATTCAAGGTAGGGAATAATTACCTTCGCCAAGGAGGTGTTTAATTATTTGTTGGTTTGTTTGTTAGCAGAGCAAGTCAAAAATATTTAACACAGATTTTAACAAAATTGTACCCAAAGATAGACTATATACCATGGAGGAATCAATCAAATTTTGAACTGAATCTGGATAAATAAACTGACTTTGGATCACTTTTAAAAATCTAAAAATCAAATCCTAACCCATGATTGACTGATCTTTATAAAAAATTTGTTGAGTTGGATTCTTATTTACTCTATCGAGTTGAATCTAGATCAGATACGAATTGCATATTTCATTGTGATTTTTTGGGGAGGAAATGGGGGTGTCCAATATCCCTACATTTGGACCTACTGTGTTGTTATTAATGCAGATCATGGTGCTATCAGGCTCACTGATCCAGATAACTGCTAATATCTGTTATGTCTATCATTACATTGTATCTTTGTTTTTACAATGTTAACTTTATTTATTCTCAAAAAGGAATATTCCTAAAATAAAGCGTTCTTTTTATGGCTCACTGTTGATCAGGTGGTGGAGGGGGTTGATTTACCATTAAGAGGTTGGCAGATTGGTTTCCTGCAATGCCACTGTGTTGAAGTGCCATTGAGCACGACACATGACTCCCCCTAGTTGTTTCTAACAGAGGATTAGTGCCTTGCACAGCAGCTGCCACCCTTAGTGTGTGGTGTGTAACTAATGCAAATACGGTTTTTCAAACTAAAATGTTTTGCACTGGTGCGGATGCATCAGCTGAAAGTCTTATGATCCTCTATTGTCAAAGTGCACTAATACCACACTTATTATCTGCTGTCATTATTACTGCAGCAAGTGACGTGATCAGTATACAGATTAATAACAAGGGTTGTATCTGAAACTTGCAGTCAAAACTGTTTTTATTGTTTCTTATATCTACATGGCAATATACAGTATACCTTTATTGCTGTAGCACAATAACAGCTAAGTTTAGTAGTAGTAATGTCCACTGCTCGGACATGGACGATTGAAACAAGCACACGTTAACAGCGTAAGGTTTTATTATGTTCTGGTGATACAGGTTTAACAAGCTTGACCTTTTAAAATATAAAGGGAAGAATAGAAGAACACATGCACCATGTGTAGTATTTAAAAAGTCAACACAAACCCTGACAAGTTTATTGTGAAGCATTTGTTTTATTTATTTTATACCTGACAACTGCCTTTAGCAACCTTTAGCAAGCAGCAGGGGTTCAGTTCCCTGAGTTTCTTTGAAAGAAGTGCAGAAACGGCATTCATTTTAAACATATCCTAGATACACTCTCTGTAGACATCAGTGTATTTATTTGCACATTTCAAAAACGGGAAAGCTCTTATTTTGGTTTATCATCATTTGGTTGAGTCAAATGAGCCATTTTGCAGAGGTGAAAGTAACTGATTACAACTACTCACGTTCCTGTGTTTGAGTTACTTTTATGGGTACTTGTACTTTTTTGAGTATATTTACAAATCAGTCATTTCACTTGTACTTTAAAGGGCCCATGTTATGCTAAATCAACTTTTCTGTGCTTTAAACATTATAAAGTGCTGTTAGGGCTTCATACACACACCTAAAGTGTTTTTTTCATTGATTCCCTCAATCGTTAGTTAGAGGATGATTTGCTCCTTTCTTACTGCAGGGTGAGCACAAACACCTCACTCCAATTTGATGACACGTTCCCACTTTGATGACGAATTTGACGCGGCACAGAGCTGGAGAAGCCACGCCTCCAGGAAGCTCTCTGCCATGATTGACATGTAAACAGACACGCCTACAAAGCATTTCAGCGTCATTCGCGCAGTGCTATGTATGTGATTTTCTACAATCTGTGTATGTACCGGTGAACGCCCCGCCCCTACGCTTTGTCTCGTGTTTATAAAGCAGTATGAGCTCGGCTATGGAGTGGGTGGGAGGAGGGCGGGCCGTCCTCTGGCCCTATGTCACCGTGTAGGGAGGAGGAAGTCAGTGTCCCGTCTATAGACACGCCTACTCATGAATATGCACAAGTAGGATGCAAATCAGCCTGTTTGTGTAGAGTTGCTCAGAAAGTGACTTTTCAGAGGCTAAAACTCTGGAAAACAGGCGAGTTTGTTTGTTTCTTTTGATGTTTATTTTAAGTTATACTTAGAGCCAGAGCATTTTTTTGATTTTGAATTTAAATAATTGGTGCTATTTTTAAAAGAATTGTACATTCTGACAAATCTTTTATTTTATACAGATGCCTTTATGTAAAATAAATGAAGTTCCAATTGTAACAATATTTCTACTTGAGTAGGATATATCAGTAGTATTTACACCTCCTGCTAGTTTGTGATAAACTGATTATTCTAGTAGCCTACTCAAAACCGGTTTTGTTCTTGAGAAGACATTTTGAAGGTCTTGGACTTGTCTTGCATTCAAGATATATTTTATATCTTCAACTTCATTAATGTGATTAAAAGTAGAAGCACTTGAAACTGTTCCTGATTCATGCATATTTTAATTTGACATAAAAAAAACATTTACTGTTAGCTCAATGATTGCTCTGCCTCTTTAGAAATCTTTTCCAATGCCTTCTGTGTCAGACCCCTGCAAAAACTCAAACATCAGCCCATCTTATTTCTATTCAGAAAACCTCTAAACTCATACTTAAGGTCATAAAAATAAACATCTTATTTTCAGATATTCAAAATAATATTAGTTGCTTTTAAATATGCAAGGAATAGATTCTTGCAGGAATCTAGTTGAACAAATTTGTCAAAATTTGAGATTTTTGCATGTTGTGCTTTAAAAAAACTGTATTTCAAAGAAAACTCAAATCAAAGAAACAATGCTCTTTCCATAACTGTTCAACCTTGTCATGGTTTTTAAAATGGATTGTTATGGTCTTTGTCTTGAATTGGTCTTGGTGCATTCTGGTCTCGGTCGAGCCTTTTGTGGAACACTACTGGTTACACTGAAAGAAGAAGAACAAGAAAATGGAAGATAAAGGACAGTGATTATGATCACATCTCACATAGAGAAAACATGTTCATCCAACCACATATCAATTTTATCAGTATTATTACAATTAGATGTGTCAGTAAACCACATATTTCACATCTTGGAGCCTGACTGAAATAAATTAATCACAAATAGTCATCACATCTATATATATATATACATATACAGTATGGTAAAGTGAGGTGTTTTGATAAAACTCAAGAAAACCAAAGTGTATTTATAATGGCTCAATAAAGTGCAAACATGTACTTTCATTCTAAAGTATAAACACGGATAAATAGATCCAAATGAGATTAAAGCAAATCAAACTTACTTATAGTAAAATGTATCCACTATTTTTTACATTAATTCTTCAAAGATCTATTAGTTGTTCTTGATTAGTTATGTCAAGGGAACACAACTTCCTGATATACAGTATTTCCCCTTCCATCCTGTGAAGCAGAAGTATAGAAGAACATTTGCATGCTTGACATTAATATTCTGTTGCGTGTGGGATGGTTTATCTTCCTTTTATATATCGCTGGTCTTTAAGGCCAGTCTGCATTCATGTCTGGAAGTTGATGATTATCTTAGTGATTACGTGTAAAACCATCCTGAGCCTGAGTCTTTCTTTGGTGATTATCGGCCAAATTAGGTTCAAGATCAACCTGATGTTACACATGAGCATCAACATTGGTATTTAGTGAAAGAAGCTTTCTTATCTTGTGAAAAACACTTTTTTTCAGTTTGCATTTATAGCCCTTTGTTTGGTTCATCACATCACCGAATGAATACTGCATTCTTCTAGGCGTTTTCATACAACTTATTGTCAACTCAAATAAGATACATGAGGTCAGGGATGGTTGTGTTTTGGTTGCTGCGGGTTTGCAGACATCTGCATTGTGTGTGTTCAGTCATGCAGGAGAGCTGAAGCCTTGGCAAAGCGGAGGAAGGAGGTCATGTGTGTGCTTACAAGTGACCCAGCAATGTGAACACACACACACACACACACACACACACACGTACAAATAGAGAGAGAGAGAGAGAGCCCCAACAATGCACACAAAGAATGCGCTCACCCTGGTATTAGAGACGAATATTGGGCTGTCAAAGATGAAGAATTTGCAGATTAAAAAAAAAAGAAAAAAACTAATTTTTCCTCCATCCCTCTAAAAAATGAAAATGTCAGATTCTTTAATGAAAACAAATACTGTCTCATTACATTCCTAAATATACATCAAATTACATACATTTTTTAAAGGGCAAAACACATTCAATGCCTGAGATTCAGCACATACTAAGGTTGTGTGTGAGAATGATCTCAATCATTTTTCCCCATATGGAATAAATAGACTTGGGTTTTATGTGTAGGACAAAATATGATGGAAAACTAATGGAGTCGGCTATTATGTCTGGCTTTCACTGTTTGCAAAACTTTGAGTGCCGAAACCTCGTGAAAATGTATTATTTTGATGCGCAGATACAGATTCTTCACAAAAAAGTGGAAATCATTTAACTGTGAGAATGCTATATTGCTATTGTTCTGTACGTTTTTTCACTGATAACTTTCCTCCACATTTAGTTTATTTTTACCAACCAGGTATCCCAGCGTGCAGACTGCTAAGGACAATCCTGCTATGTAAGTATAATGATTATTAATTAATGGGCTATTGACAGGTGTACTGACTCTGAGGGGTAATACTGAGGGAAAAACCCTGTGACATCAAAGGACAATAAAACAATTTCAGACTACAGCATTTCCATGTTCATTTTCTCTTTAAATATAGGTTTTTTCTCGTTGTGATTAATCTAACATTAAATTAAGCCACTTGTAGTACAACAAAGTACCCTACGGAAGAGTATTAGGGCCACAAAAGAAAAAAAAGAAAATTGGAGGATAAAATTTAAAAAAATCATCATGCACTTGAAACTCAATGTCGACATTTTTTAGGGCCACTGGAAAAAAAAAATATCTGAGAAAAGTCGAAAATCAATGTCAACTTTTTTTTCATAATGCTGACTGTGCAAAATGCCTGCCAGGCAGTTTGAGGAACTGTTTAAAAGATACTTTAGAATAATTACGGATGACTGTTACTTCAAAGTGCAAAAACAGCAACTCTGCTTACGTGCTTCCTCATTGGTATGATGGTCAGTTTCCCCGCCTGTCATGCAGGAGTTGGGGGTTAAATTCCCGATGGGGAGATTACATCATTATTCATCCTGTGCTTTTTTTTTCTAAATTTATAGAACATGTAATTTGTTTACATTTTCAGGAACTAACAGTGTTTTAGTCTGATTCAGTCTGCTGTGTTAATTATATTTTTGCAAATGCAATTTAAAAATCTGCAAAATGGTGACTTGTACTTGCAAGCCGACTGTATAAAAATGAAGATTTAGGATGTCCAATTGTGTCCTAGTTTACAAAATCCTTAATGGATAGGATAATAGTATAGTAAGTATAGTTTAACCAATTCCTCAAACAGGCATTTTTTCTTGAAGTGCATGAATTTCATTTTTTATTTTTTATTTTTTTCTTCTTTTTTTATCTTTTACTTTTTTTTTTTTTTTTTTCTTTGGCCCTAAAAAATCTCGACATTGATTTTTGTCTTTTTTTTCCCTTTGTTTTTTTTACCTCCGAAAAAAAATCTCGACTTTTTTTCTAAAGTGCATGAGTTTTTATTTTTTTTAGCCTAATACTCTTTTGTAGTACCCAAAAGAGAGTGCACTCACATTTCAAACACCCTCCAGCCTTCTGTCCTCTAAGTTAGTGGTGTTTGCCCCATTGTTCACACACAAACACCCTCTGTAACAGGCTGCTGTATGAGACACACAGCACTAATAGAGAATAAACATCTTAGCATTTCTATTCTGACTTTTGTTATACAAAAAAAAATTTAAAAAAAATGCCACTTTAAAGGTAGGGTAGGTGAATTTCAAAAGCTAGCATGATTTTGAATGTAGTCTCCCTGATGTCATGACATGCTGTCAAAGGTCAACACCACAGGAAGTGCAATCATTATGAGACAGCAATGCATATTTTGTTATTGCAATAAAATATATTGATTTATTTTATTGCTTAATTGTGACCATTACCAGCCCTCCCTAAGGAAGGGTAAGAAATCTTTTATTATAGGGAGGATATAAAAAGGGAGAGCAGTGTTACACCTAAGTGGAGGGGGAGGGGGAAGGGGAGAAGGGGAGGGGAAAGGGAGCAGGGAGGAGAGACTCAAGGCAGGAAATAGAAAAGGTGGGGAAGAATAGACTGTTCTTCGTATACCAGCATATGTGCAAAAAAAAAAAAAAAAAAACCGCTACTGCAAGCCCAGGAACTGCCCTGGGCCCGCAGATGCAGCCAGGCCAGCAGAAAGAGCGGAGCCATCAGTAGTCTACCTGATGGCTCCGCCTTTACCACCCTCACCCCTCCCCTCTGTGCTCCATCTCACTCACATGCACGCGCTTTCAGCGTGAGCTTGTGCTAAACACAGGACATAAAGACAATTTCAACCAAAAACTTAAAAAGTGTATATGGAGAAAATCGCCTACCCTAGCTTTAACGAATACATTACAGTTTAATGCAACTGAAAATATCCTACAGTCTCTGGTTCCTTATAGAACTGAAATCAAACCAAAGTTGCCTACAATAATAAATGTCACAATGATACAGACTGTCTAATCCAAATATCACACACAATCTCAATCACATGCAGCATCTAGCTGAAGCGCTGTAATCCTGGATTAGTCTGATTAAGAACTTTAATCATGTGTGTTAAAACAAGCACGGCTGGACAAAATAACAATATTAATAATCAAAACAATAAAGGCTATTCTTTGAATGACATGAATAAAATAAAAACAGCATCGTAGTGAGGTGAGTAAATCATGGGTTTATTGCTTCTACACCGTTGGCTTCAGTTGGGAGGAAGATGAGGGAGAAGGAGAAAGAGGAGACAAGAATGTAATGAAATTCAGGAAATAGATGGCAGAGAAAGGAGACAGAGTTTTCTGTGCAGAGCCTGATAGGGCCTGGATGAATGACAAAGAGTTGTAATTAATAAACTCAAGGGATAATCAGGAGCCTGCACGCACACGTACTTTTACACGCAGGCTTAACCCACACGTTCACACACACTCACACACACGCACATGCTTGGCAGAGTGCATCGCTCTGCACATCCAAGGACCAGAGGCGACTGTGGAGTGATGGAGGAGTCGAGACTGAATATAAAGTGAGAACGAGCTTAATGAAGATTTTAAATGAGGAAATTTCTGTGAAAATATGATAACCTTCCCACCTCACCAACGGGGGTCCTTACAGCCCACCCCTCCTCTTGCTCTGATGTCACTATTCTTTCATCCTACCCATCTCCTCTCATGACCCTCTTTGGACCTCCCCATCCAAGTGTGTCCAGCCTCACAGTTCTTTTAATGATGTGTTCACTCCCACACTTTAATTCTTTCTCATTTTTCAAAGGAAATCTCTGCATTATTAGTTATTACGCTAAACCAGACCAAAACGCATAATTACATGATTCCCTGGAGGTAAATACACATTTGTAGACACACATTAGGGTTTTCCTAACCCTGTGAGGACTTCTGATAAAAGATTGACACAAAAATTGCTGGTTCATGCTGTGGGAGAACAAATCTCATGATTATGGAGACACAAACATAGCATATTCAGTTTTTTGTTGTTTTTTTTTTTTTTAAGGAAAGGTACTGGAAAAACAATGAGTAAAATGTTTTAATCATGGGTGCACATTTTTCTAGGAGATTAATATTCAATTCTTTATTTGAGAGGGACAGTGCACATTTATCATCATTATATAAATGTATATGTGCCCGAGTTACCTGAAAGGCTACTTCTCATCAGTAGTCCATTGCCAGTTGTTAATGGCATTTTGTGTCTCATAGATGATGTAGAATATCACATTTAACCCTGTAAAGTCTGAGTCATTTAGAAAAGCTCAATATATGCACCTTGAAAAGTATATAATACAAAAATATAAAAGTAAAATCATGTTTAGTATCAATCTGTAATCAGACTGGCAAGTAGCATGTATCAAACATAATGTTTAAGCAATATTTAAGTAGAGCAGCCGTGAATCAGTGGTTGAGTAGAGTGGATCGTCCAATAACAGAAGGGTTGGCAGTTTGAATCCTGCTCTATACTTAAAGTACCCCCAATGGAGGTACTTTACCCCCATTGCCTCATATGAATGGGTATGAATTGTGCATGAACGTTGGTGGGGGTCACAGGGGTTGTAGGCGCAAATTGGCAGCCACGCTTACTGTATATGCCCCAGAGAAGCTGTGGCTACAATGTAGCTTACCACCACCAGTATTACTGATTTAAATGAATAATGGTTTCTGTAACGTGCATCGAGTCTCAACGAAAAAAGCACTCTATAAATCCAAGTCATTATTATTATTATTATTAATAATAATTAATAGTTTTTTTTTTTACAGAAATGTACCTACATCTGTGGGTAAGGTCATTTTTGTGCGCGCGGAGCACTTCAAGGATGACTGCTTCAGCAACCTCCGCCAGTATAAAGAAGGATTTGCCGAAAGACGTTGTCTGATTGAGGGTTCAATTCCTTCTATCTTTGGAGACGACGAACAGAGCACTTCGGTAAGCTGTAAATAACGCTAAAAAGTGTGATGATAAGACGTCCCTGTCATTGTTTTGTTAGCATTAGCAGTTGCACCGTCTTCATATGTTAGCGCTGTGTGCTCGTTTTAGATCCTTGATGATATGGCCTACGTGATTTAATTTAGGTCTAAAGTTTTCATTAGTCATTTCATTTTGCCGTTTTTGTCTTTGAAAAGACTGTATTAAAATGCATTTTGTGACGTTAGCATGGCGCTAGCGTTAGTTCGGCGCTTGTGTTAGCTCACTTGTTAACATCCATATGCAGACGTTGTTCTGCAGGTTCATCATCTTCATTTTCATCTCGCTCCGCTGGGTCCGACTCTGGCTCAAACATGTAAGGCTGGATGGACAAGTCTTCTGTTGTTGACATTTTGTAAATAACCTCTGAATAAAAAGTTTATGCGCTGCTACATAGCCGTATCTCTTCTATCAAACTACAAAAATGGCCGAACAGGGTGGAGTTTAACCGAGTGTCACCTCTGCAACCTGGAGAGGGGGCGGGGTATGAAGTGTCTCATTTGCATTTAAAGAGACAGCACCAAAACGAGTTGCTCTCAGAAGCACATCAGAAAAGTGGTAGAAAAGGGGCCTGTGGAGCTATAATAATGAGGAATTCAGACCCAAGCATTGCAGTTTTGCTTTATTTAGACCACAACTGTATGATTTATATGTAAAAAGGAAGGATTTAAAAGCATGATATGTCTCCTTTAAGTAGTCCCTTTTCCTTTAAAGTGATATGATATTCCATACATGAAGGCAGAGTTCTGACTTTTTTTCAGCTATCATCACATACTGTTTCAAGCAGTGAGCCTGTAGTAAGTGAGCTTTCTATTCACTAACATTTGTTGGCCTCAGGTGCTCTTCAATTGGCTTGTTAGTTTCCACATTTGTCAGGTACATAAATGTAATTCTTTGAATGCTTCCAATACTGATGCTACAAAGCTGGAGTAATTAGGGGTGTCACTTTAATTTATTGTGATGAATTATTACAGGAAAAATTAAAGTGCTTATTTTGTTTGCACAGCAAACAGGGTGGAACCGTTCTCATTGTATGCTTTTCCGGTATACCCATAAATACTGATGCACCGGCTACAACGGTAGAAGCTGAGGAGTCTTTGAGCGTTAATTTTAGTTAAAAAAAAAAGAGAAAGTGCTTATTCGTATGGTTGCCACACGGACAACCCCTGGTGCTATTGGTACGTTTACGGAAGTACACGTACATAGCGTCTTAGGGTTAAAACCCTATATTGCAACAATTTATAGGTTTAGGGTTAGGTTTATAGTTAGTTTTAGTCTTAGTAACATGACCTAAACTGGCCAATGACTGACCTTATCACGTGACCTAAACTGGCCAATGAGGGGCGCTGCGTACTGATAGAATGTCGGTATATTAATACGGCAACCGTAAGGATAGCCACTGCCTTAAAAAAAACACTGAATAGAAAACTGAAGCCCAGTTGTGTGTAAATTGTGCAAGAAAGAGTTTTTTGATCATCGAAGCTCTTCTAGCCTCCAGCGGAGCATTTTCACCTCAATGCTAACTATGTAGCAGCCAGCAAGGACAACAGTCCTTCGGATGGTATTCTAGACCAAGCAGTTAGGTCACACTGGACAAGATGACAGGGTTCAGAGCGAAAATGAAGAAATCCATGAGTGACAAATGAACAGAGTGAGTGAATAAATGATTGTAGTGTAGTAGACAGTCGACCACTATCGGTGGGCGGGGCTACTACTACTGGTACTTTATATTGTGATGAACAATGTTTTTTTTGATGTGCTAATTTACAGCACTGTGATTAATGGGTCTGTTATAGTTATTTTATATTATCTGAAGAAGAGAAAAAGCAACAAGTTCTGTGTTCAATAATTGTATTGATCAGAAAATTGTTCTTACTGTTTATAATGTGCTAACTTATAGCTCTACATCTGAACCTGATGTTTTATTTCATTTCTATTATTTGGGGACTGACAAAAGTACACATCAATATTTCCCTAATGGTCTAAACTAAAGGTGTCAGCAGTCCTTTATAGTCTCACATACAGAGGAATGGAAATGTTTCAAGTCTGTTAAAAACAATAAATTACTTTTTAAAGCCACTTTGTTATATATCAATGTTTCCACAAAATTTTAATTTAAAAGAAAATACCTCAAGTTTAGGCCATTTCTCAGCAATTTTAGGTGAGATTAAAAAAGAGATTAATTAATCACAGAGCATAATTAATTACAGTTTTTTACGATTGAATAAACACAATTTTGATTGTTTTGTTTTGTTTAGCAAAACCCAACACACGAATAGCCCAACCACATACCCAATTAGCAAAACAACTTAACTCCTTTGCAAAATGAACCACTCTTGTAAAAACTATACACTAACTTATCAAAACCATATTTTTTTACCAAATGAAACACACACGTTGCATATGACTTAACTCTGTTTGCACCAGTTACACTCTGCTGTTGAAAACCTTAAACACTTTGGGCTAATTCTGCTTCTAAGTGCATAGAGTAGTATGGGTGAAGCACACAGTGAATTTGCAAAGAATCGCTCGGATTTGCACAACTGTCAACACAATGTCTGCTCACACTTTTTGCAAAACAATACACACAGTGAACACTTGTATGCATTACTGTAGACACCACACAGGACACAAGACTAATGCTGTTGACAATGTTATTTATTTTTTTCCATATACTCAAGCCAACATGGCGAAAAAAGAAAACATTTCCCAGTTTTCATGAACATAACATTTTATCCTGTACAAAAAAAGAACCCCCCCAAAAAAGAAAACACAGCACATAAATTGCTACTGTTGGTCTCTTCTCCTAGCTGGATCTGGCCAGAGAATTTCATCCACATCACAGGCGATATCCTCATTTGCAAGACAGCGGGGAAAGAATCGCCGTGCATGCCGTATCCACCCCTGTATGGCTGTGGCCTCAATCTGGTCACAGGCCTCCTCCATGGCCTGAATGAGGGCTACCCGAGCCAGGGGGTGCAGATCGTAAACCTTCCACCGCCATGCCGAGAAGAATTCTTCAATTGGGTTAAGAAATGGAGAATATGGTGGCAGGAAAAGGACTGTGAAATGTGGGTGCTGCGTAAACCAGTTCTGAACCAGAGCAGAGCGGTGGAATGAAACATTGTCCCAGGTGACAATGTATTGGATCTGCATGTTATTTATGATTGTGAGGTTGTATACTCTGTCCAAAAATGTAAGGATGTGAGGTGTTTTATACGGACCCATGTTGGCATGGTGGTGGAGGACCCCATTCTGGGTGATTGCCGCGCAAAGGGTGATGTTACCCCCACGTTGCCCCGGGACACTAATAATTGCCCTCTGGCCAATTACATTTCTTCCCCTCCTTCTGACCTTTGAGAGGTTGAACCCCGCCTCGTCTATGTAGATGAACTCATGCTGAATGGCCTCAGCATCCATTTGTGAAACTCTCTAAAATACAGTGAAAGACAAGATTGTGTAGTTCAGCATAGATTTAGTGTACAGTACATTTACATGTAAAAAAAGGTTATGTGTGCAGTATGCAACATCAGAGTGCTAAAGTGAACAATACATACCTCCACATACTCATGCCGCAGCTGTTTGACCCTCTCTGAGTTCCTCTCAAAAGGCACTCGGTACAACTGTTTCATTTGTACCTGATGTGCCTTCAGGATACGAGCTATGGTGGACAGAGAGACCTGATTCACATTATAAAAGATGATTTGGTCTTCAATAATATTGGCCTGGATTTCACCAAGCCTGATGGCATTATTTGCCAAAACCATATTCACAATCTCCCTCTCCTGCAGTGGTGTGAAAATGGGAGCCCTTCCTCCTCGTTGTACTCGACCCTCAATCCTATGTAGAACAAAATACATGTAACCTACTGTAAAATGTCACAGGAAGGGGTATCAAAAGTGCTGATATGGGGTGCATACAGTAAGAAGCTGTAAACAGGTCATTTTTTAACCTGTTTTCCAGTCTGAATGCCCTTATGACAGATGCTGAGATTTGGCTGGACTCTCAGTCCAGCCTCCCTCAGCGTCAATCCATGGTTCACAACATGGTCCACAAGAGTTGCGTGAATTTCATTGCTTAAAGTTGGACCTCTTCTCCTTTGAGCTTCACCTACTCCTGCTTGAGGTCTTCCTCTTCCTCTTCCTCTTCCTCTTCCTCGGCCACGGCCTCTGCCTCCTTCTTCTCCTCCTTCTCCGATTCCCCCTCTCATCCTCACACTTCCTCTTCCTCCTCCTTCCATTTTGGTTAAGCTTGGTGAACTCACCTGCTGCATTTGTTATAGTGCTTAAACCTGATTGGTGTGTCTACAATTAAGCAATCTTGTGTTTGCACACCTGATGGCAGTGTTCAATCAACTGGCTCATAGGTGTGGTCATTTGACAGTCAGTGCTTTGGAATTGCAAGGAAGTGACATCTTGATATACTTCTGTGTCTAATGCATAGACGTGTGTGTTAGTGTTTCAAATCACGGTGTGTATTGTTTTGCACAAAGTGTGAACGGACTCATTGTGCTTACAGTGGTGCACATCTGGGGCCAAGTTTTGCTCCTTGAGTGTAAGGTTTTGATAATTGGGCAACACTTTAGATTTTAGTGTTTATTCAATCGTAAAAAACTGTAATCGCACAATATTTGTAATCTGTTGACAGCACTATCTCTAATACACTATTAAACACATGTAGAATTCATCTGGCTTTAACATGTGTAGGATTATCTTTATTATGGCAAGTCGACAAACAATACCTCTTATTAAAACTCATTATTAATTAAGATTACCCCAGGCAATGATACTGTCAATCACTAATTTCTACATTAAAAATGACCAGAAAATGTATACCAAATAGTAATGCTGATTAATGAAAAACAAATTAAGAAGGAAAGAGTCATTCTTTAACGCAGGGGTGCACACATAGGGTTGTTCCTTGGTGACCACTTAAAAAAGGAACATGTTTTTTTTGCAACCGACCCAACAGGAGGAACCAAATATAGGAATGTGTGAATAAAGTGCATTGTACTTTAAATTGAAAAGGAAGAGAAGCAGCACAACTAAATGCCTGTTCTTTAAAGCCCTACAGAACGTGAAGCTTTCTAATGAAATGAGTGAAAACTAAATGTACAAAAATATGAAAACAAAATAACAAAACAGTTTTTCCACCACTTATAACTAGTGTTGTAGTAGTCGAGACCAGTCTTGGTCTCGAGACCAAATTTTAAAGGTCTCGGTCTCGTCTCGGACTCTGAAGCATTTTGACTCGGTCTTGTCTCGGACTCGGGCTGCCCGGACTTGGGATTTTCCCTCAAGACCGTTCGAGACCAGCACTAATTCCTGCTATTTTTAAACTTTTTTAAAATGTGACAATAACACGGAGAAGAACAGGATAAAACAATCCTTTATTCATTCTTTAATCCACCCCGTATAATGACCACAACCTTCCTTAGTGTGACTGAGTGACGTGTGTGTGTGTGTGTGTGTGTGTGTGTGTGTGTGTGTGTGTGTGTGTGTGTGTGTGTGTGTGTGTGTGTGTGTGTGTGTGTGTGTGTGTGTGTGTGTGTGTGGCTACGGTTTCAGTTTGGACCATGGAAGGGTGATAGAAACTAACCGGTAAAAATCCCAGTAAAACTCCAGAAAACAATCACCAGTAATAAATATTATCTCGCTGGTAAAGACAGTAGCTCTAACAACTGGTAAAATGATAAACTGATGATATTACAGCCTGTGAATGCAGTACGGGGACGCACTTACTCCGCCTCTGGGTCCTAGTGCCAGCCGTCCGTCCGTGCCAGCCTGTTCCGTTTACCAAGATCCGTGTGTGTTTAATAAGTCTGTGTGTGTCCGTGTGAAAGTCAGCATGTTTATGCCTCTGTCCATCTACTCTTTTCATTATATCCATGTCTTTTAAGGCTTTTATTACATAGTATCGGCTGTAGTCCGGGTCGTCGCCATCTTGGATTATGTTGTCACCAGTGCGTCATCGCCGCAAGTCGCTCAAGCGCAGAATGACTCAAATAACTGTAAAGAGGTCTTATATTAGTATATTTTCTTTTTAAAGTGGTGTTTTTTGTGGCTTTAGACTCCAATTACATATTTGTATATAATATCTTCCCTACAATATAAACAGGTTCACAATATAACTATTTTTTTTATAGTTTCTGTTTCCACTGTATCCAGAATAATAATAATGTTTCTCAATCAAAGAACTGTTGATTAATTTGTCACGTGACTGTTCCAGGGTTTGAGTTTGTTTTATTTAGTTTCACCATGTTATTTCTTGGCAGAAATGCTTTTAAACACTTGCTGTACATTCAGCTGACATAAAAATCTTGTTTTCAAATATGTAGAATAATTGTGAATTCATCAGTAGCAGTAGTAGTTTTAATATTTTAGTAATTTTTTGCAGGCACCTTTTTTCTCTGTCAAATGTATTTAAAAGAAACTAAAATGAAAAAGAGAATGTTATTTAACTGTCGAACCTTGTCAGAATTTTATTTATTTATATATATTTTTTAAATTAAAAAAAAAAATGTTTATGGTCTTGGTCTTGGTCTCGGTGCATTCTGGTCTCAGGCAAGTCTTGGTCTTGGATAGTGTGGTCTTGAACACAACACTACTTATAACAGTTACTATTTTAAAGGACTGAACATTCTGTTATCCAACAGCAAGTCATTATCATCACTGTTGTCCTCTCAGCTGCAAAGTGGCTTTTATGTAGCTTATAATAATTATATTGAAAAAAAATAAATAATAATCAATAAATAAACCGAACCTCCAAGTTCAAGAAAATCCAAGCGCCAAGGATCCAAAAGTTTACCAAACATCTGCTCGACCAAAAGTGCAGTGGCCACCTTACATAGGCAGGTGAAGCTATTTTTATGATAACTATAGTGATCCAGCTTGGGAGAAAGAACTATCCCAGAGAATGCATAGACCTTGTCAATCCATCTGCGCCATCTACTGCAAACATCATTGCACCCAATTGGAAAAAAATCCCTTTTTTGTTCCTAGTCTGCATTTGTCAACAAAGGTTAAAACTACATGAAATCTTTTTGCGTCAGCAATGTGTTTTATTTTTCAAAAAAATGATACATTTGTTATAGTGTCACCAGCTCCTGAGGAGCCGAGGCCCCATCCAAGGGCGAACCACCAATGTGTCAGAAGGGCAGCCAGCAGGTGCTCATCAGTGACCAGGTTTAGGACTAGTATAAGCCAAACATCAGAGCCAGGGGGAGTCGGGCCAGATGCAGTTGGAAAGAAATCCAAAATGTTGTCAAGCCTGCCAGAACCACCTGGGTGTAACTTGGACGTACCCTCTTGCACTGTTTGATGAAGATCCTGAAGATGATCTGGCAGAAGGAAAAAGTTGCCCAACAATAAAGACCAATGGAAAAGGTTTGAGTTCCAAAGGAGGGAAAGTCAATCACAATCAAGCAGCATTTTCTGAAAAACCAGCACATTGACTGTTCAGTGCAACATGACCTGGAAGAACACATGGCCAGAGTTGTGGAAGGCTGAACCCTTCACATAAAACTCCTTATTCAGTCTATGCATGACGTTCTGCCCAGCCCAACTCTTTAATTGGGACAATGTCAAAACCAGAACTCCACCTTTTGGCCATAGTGGCCCACTACCATACAATATGTGAAAGCACACGACATACGAGAGGATAAATCTGCACACTGTATTGTTTCAAAAATTTAAATAAGGTGTAGCAGCCTATGGAAGAGAGTAACCATTTAAAAGTTTCATATGCTGTTTCAATACTTTAAAGATGCTTATCTTGGGAGAGCTGACCACAGTGTCACAATTCCCATCTTAAATTGAAAGTGGATGTCAAAGGACCACTCAAGGATGTAATGTTTGTTTGAATATTGGGGGGGTCGAGAATTAATCCCCCTCCGGGGGGTCATGGGGTCCTTCCCCAGAAAAAAATTAACAAAATGCATGCAATTTCCTGCATTCTAGTGCATTCTAGTGCATCCCCCCCCCCACCATAACTTAGAATTGTTGGTTGAGATTTTGACGACCATTTAATTTCAGAAGCAGCCGCAGTAAGGTTTTGACCCTTCCATGCACCTGCGATTGAGTGAGGGTGAAAGGGTGGGCGAACCCTTCGTGTGTGGGGATAGAAGCTATCAAGTGTGCAGCTGGAAAGGGGTGTGGCATGTGTTACGTATTTTGTAATTAAATGGTTGTAAAATACATCACACAGGATGGTAAATTTAAAATGAGATGTTTTGGAATTTATGTTTGGACAAAAATATTGGGAGGGTAAAATTAGTTCGGTTTGAATATTGTGGGGGGGGGGGGGGGTTGAAACCCCCCTAACCCCCCATATTTTACACCTATGGGACCACTACTAGATATGTCTTTACAGTGTTTAATGAAATTGTACCCACTGTAAGAACATTTATCCATGAAAAATGATAATATATAGATACATTATATTATATTCTATCCCTCTCTCACACACACACACACACACACACACACACACACACACACACACACACACACACACACACACACACACACACACACTAGTGACCACCTCCAAACCAGCAAGGTAAAGGCAGACAGTTTGACCATTGCGCATATGTGATCCCAGCCCCGCAGTGCAGTGATTGACAGCACTGTCAGTCCATAACTGATTGACAATGACAAACAATGGACCAATAATATGCGTTGATGGCCGCTGGCCACACACTGCTACCCAATGATGATGGTCTGACCAGCCCAATAGGAGGGAATTTAGAAAATAAAGAAACTTGCACAGTCCCACATACATATGCCGTCCAATGGGTCATGTCAAAATAATCTTAAAAAAAAAATCGTAGCTCACCGGAACAGCCCACTTTTGGTCGACGGCCCACCAGGCATTGCCCGTATGCCAGATGGCCAGTCCATGCCTGTCTGGAGCACATCCTGAGCAGCTGTTAGGTAGAACTTGGGAGCGGACACTATCACTGGCACCATGACCAAGTGCTAAAGGCGGTTGCTGAGTCTATTTGCATGACCTACAACCTTCAAGGCAAAAAATGTAATTCTAATGGTGGAACATTATATCGTGCAACAACACACCACAATAAAATTTTTCCTTTCCAAATAAATGAACTGTGTCATAAATTGTATCATTATTCGCACCCACTATTAGTATTGTATCGAATCGTGAACTCAGTATATCGTTGCACGTCATCTCATATGAACTGGAGAACCATCTCAACCAAAAGCTCATACAGGCCTTCTGGGACCAGTGAATGACAGATAGCTGTAGGTGGATCTTGGAAGGCTGAGGGTCAGAAGAGACAGGGAAGAGCAAATGCCAACTGGGCACAGGCCAGGAATGAATCCCTCCCAGTAGGAATGCCTGGGTCAGGAGACTCGAAACACCCATTAAACCCAGGTAGTATCGCTGATGAAGTGTCCAACTAACTGCATCACAAGATTTAAATAAATCATATCAAGTAATTATTTATATTATTTTGTTTGTATAAATAACATTAAAGTGTTGAAATGTTAAAACTCTAAAGGTCTGGACTGTTCTCATGTGTCCTTGCAGGTTTTGTGTTTAGATGGCACAGTCTACACTCTGCTCTGGAACAGTCCATGACATTAAGATGTGCACAAACTTTACTCTATTATCTTTTACTAATTTCCCTCTCCTCCACTGCTTAGTTTCTTTGTCACACTATCTCCCTTCTCTTGTGTCTCTCTGCTTCTTTAGCGTACAGCGCCCCATGTCTGTAGCATCTGTGGACTGAATAACAAAAACATATCGGCTCTCAATCAGGAGCTGATTCCCATTGTTAACTTTTATTGATCAAAAACTTTTTGGGCATTACAACATTTCTTTTAGTGCGGACTTGGGGGTGGATTCAATAACAAAGGGTGGTCCCTAATTCCTTTAATGGCGCAGTTTCCTCACCTGCTGCGAGCAGTTCACTAAGATTGGAACAATGATTAGTGCACGTGCAGAAGTGGTGGAGACCGCCCTATTTAAGTGAGCTATTTGTGCGTGTTATTTTGACCATGGAGGGTGAAGGAGAGCTGAGTGCGTGGAAGCGAAAAAACTAATTTGAAGCAGCAGAATTGGAGGTGTTAGTAGAAGCTAAATGAAAAATGGATGAATTACAGCAAAGACATCTCAGTAACACTCTGAGAAACGCGATTTGTGAGAAAATCAGTAAAAGAGTGACTGGTGTGGGGAAAAGTTGGAGAGCAGCAGCTGAAGGTAAGAGAAGATGACAAGATATAAACGCAGAACAAAGGAAAAAGGTGCTTTTAATAAGTCATCTGCAAATAAATCCTGTGGTGGTCCAGTGGAGGAGAACCCACTGACAGCGATCGAACAGCAGGTTCAACTTTCACTTTGTGAGGAGCAGATAAACGGTATCCAGGAAGGATATGATACGATGGAGACTGCAGATGAAGGTATATTCACCACAAACACATGCTTATTTTAATGAATTTAAGGTTTATACATGGCATTTATTGAGTTATTTTATCTGATGAAAATAAAATTAATGTTACTTCATAATTTGGTTTTATCGCAGAAATATTGGCCAATGTGTAATCCAGCCAGAAAAAAAAGGTGCTGTATGTATTTAATTGCACAGCAAAAAAACATAAATAAGTAACGAATGATTTGTGTTCCTGTTTCCTGCTGCAGTTGTGACCATGTTGCATCTTTTCTTTTAATTAAGGACCATCAGATTGTCGAGGCAAATTTGCGGTTGACCTCATTTGGAGACATTATTTTTGCCCTGGTTGAATGATGGAGTCCAGTCA
The DNA here is from genome assembly GCF_900634775.1 of Gouania willdenowi. Lineage (NCBI taxonomy): Eukaryota > Metazoa > Chordata > Actinopteri > Blenniiformes > Gobiesocidae > Gouania > Gouania willdenowi. The sequence goes on from NC_041044.1 coordinate 15,519,283, forward strand.
GAGCATGATGATTTTATAAAAAAAAAAAGGATTCATTATAAAACTAAATGAAAAGGAGTACAAAAAAAAGGAGAGTGTCCCATCTTGTATAAGAAGGGCTAAAAGAAAAGCAGTACAGAATGGTCCAAAAAGGTTCTTCCCTGGCTCCGGATATGCAGGACTGCCTAACAGTTTCACAGCTTAAGCTTTATACAGATATGAGAAAAAGTCCCAACACTGAAAGAAAGAAAAGGATGGAGTCAGATGCTCCCAACAGTGGAGATGTTGGAGCAATGATATCTGTCCTGATATTGTTCGAGGTTGTCCACCCTCCACCTAGCTATAAGCCTTTCATGGGTGTGGCTTATAAACAAAGCAAAGGAAGAACAAAATCCCACGTCGGCGGGGTCCTCAGGGCTTGGTCTAGGCTCTTGTTCTAGAGCGTTTTTTCAACAGAGTGTGTGTCTTGTGAAAAAGAAAGTCAGCTCTTGTGATCCCACAAGGCAAAGGAACGCTTCTTTGTGCACCGCACCTGAGAAGCCAGCTTAGACAGTGTAGTTGTTATCACTCCGCCTCAGTCAGTGGCCTTGTCGGTTCCTCCTTCATTGTTCAGTCAGCCCCCGTCTCAGCATCAGCTGGTGTCGGCAATCAGCTGCTTTGATCCATGTCGCTCGCTCCGCGACCTTCACTGCCGTGTGGGTCGTCAGCTGAACGCAGAAAGGGTCGGTCCACTTCCGGTTGGTACACCTCCGGTCGGTGTTATAGATGATCACAAAGTCATTAGGCCGAATATTGTGTAGATGATCGGTTGTTGTCAGAGGAAGGGTAGTCTCCACACACCTGGCAACCTCTCTTGGGATTGGTTGGTAACTGGACAGAAGAAAAGAGGGGAAAACAAAACCAAAACCAATTTTCACGTCCATGCATTCACAAGGTTTCGCTGCGCAGTGTCTAAGTAGAATACAGGCCTCATCTAAACCACCGGCGGCGATACCCAGTCCACCTCCTCTCTCGGGGTCAATGAGCTCTTATTGGCCTCCCATGCTTGGCAATCTTTTAGCGTTGATGAATTGCTTTTCACTGGCATTCAACCCAAATAGGTAACTTTTCACAGCTTCCATCTCAATATTTTTTCCTCATCTGATTATTAAGAGGTGCGCTCCTTTCCACTTCTCCCTGCTTAGGAGACGATAAACTTTGATTATTGCCCTCACGGTCCGTGAGGGCAATAAAAACTTCAGCTCCAAAAGCTGAGGTAGTACAACAGAGTGCTCTGTCTTCAATGGATGTAACCATATCTTGCATTGTGGGGGGTCCTCCCCTCAACAAGAAAACAAAAAGGAAAGAAAAGCAAACAAAAACAAAACCATCAGTAACACTATTTTCCTCCCTTTTGTTTGTCTTTCTCATAAAGGCAAAAGCAGTGTAAATAAATGAGCAACATAATGAATAAAAGCAAAGAAAAATGATGGGCACACATGGTCTCATGTGGCAAACAGAAGGGTTCTGTGTGAAGTTACGGTGGTCTTGTGTTTCAGCTCATAGAGTGTCATGAGTGTGTGACTGTATGTCTGGTTTGTCTGCTTAGAGCATCTTCTTTTAAGTGTTTCTGAAAGCGTGTCAAAGAATGAATGAAAACAAAATAATCTAGCGTATAGTCAGAAAACAGAGGGGTTAGTATTGTTCAATCGAAGGAGAAGCTTGTTGGCTATTTGCTAGTTGCCCCCCCATCGCCAGAGTTCAAGGCTAAAGTGATCTAGCACTACCACCAAAGGCTGTGGTGGATTTCATGTGAACTTGGTATCCTCGTGGCTTGTGAAACAGGGACTTTTTTAGTGAAGGTGTTACAGCAGACGTGTGATCAGTCTGCAGTTGCTGCCACATCGGCAGTAATCGTGGCATCCAACCAGCAACTCCTTGATGGGGGGAGTGTCCAACCAACTCCAACGCCCACAGGTTCTCAGTCTTTGATGATGGGGCAGGATGTGTTAATCCCAGCATTGGCCCATTCCATAGACGATGAAGAGTTGACTTGGGACTGAGCGAGTTATTTCGTTGCAGCATTGCTTTGCTGAATGGGAGTTGAGTCCTTTGATAGTTGATTTCCTTCTGGAGCTTGGTCCTTTGTATGATGTTGACATTTCATTAGCATAAGAGTTGAAGGTGATTCCATTCATTAAGAGCTTTCATTGAAGATGTCATTTCTTCAGGGACAACCGCAAAGCCAACAGAAACTAACAATAAAATAATAAAAGAAATTATGATGATAACAGTAATATTAAAATAAAATAAAATGAAATACTGTATTCATCTGTGTGTGTGTGTGTTGCTCATAGGCATTTTAGAGTGGACCCCAGATATATCAAACATGAAATCAAATGAAATTTAAAATAAAAATAAAAATAGTGTGTGTTGCAATGGCTTAGCACTATTCTGCAGTCAGAGGGAAAGGTTGTGGCACTAACGCTGTTAGTTTTGGGAATCTATGTATTAATAGCAGACCGTATTACAAGTATGTAGAGTCTTAATCACGTGACCTTTCACTAAACTGGCCAATGAGGGGCGCTACGCCTGGATAGAGTCCAACAGAGTGTGTGTGTGTGTGTGTGTGTGTGTGTGTGTGTGTGTGTGTGTGTTACACGCGCGCACGGGGGACCAGACACGCCATGACCGAGACGTACATTGAAAACAGGGCTCAAAGTGCTGCTAATATCCGTACGTTCAGCTGAGAGAGAAGCCAAAATGCACAGAAGACAAAGCAGCCGATCCAAAATGAAAGCATTAAAGTCAAACAACCAAAGGGAGAAATCTGATTCCATTCACACGTTAAAAAAAAAATAAAAACAAGGAATAAAAAAAAAGTAAAACTCACCGAAAGCTTGCGGGTTTCATAATCCGAGTTCACATCATACCGAGATTGTATATGCGCATGCATATATTATTTGTTTATTGGATTCTTCATCTAATTTATCCAATAATATCCCACTGATATCTTCATTTGTCTGTTTGATCCCCATTATTAATGTTTAACTCCCTGTAGTCTTCACTACAGTTTATTGGATTAGGTTAGGGTTTTAATCTATTTTGATATCGGTACAGAGGTGAACTCGGTACATGGCACCGGGGTGTTTCCGAAACTTTGGTTGCCTGTCTATCCTATGGTCAGGACCTCACTGGCTGTCCGTTGAGGTGCCTGAACAAAATCAAGGTAAATAATGACCGGCCGTCCTAGATGCCTGAAGATTTATAGTATTAAAAAGCAAAGAACTTCAACCATTTGAGCCTTTCTCATGGCAGTCTTTTCACTGCATCGAAACACAGAACATCTGAAGGAGGAGAGAACCTCCAAATGAAAATCAATACAGTACTTGACTGGTTGTCTGTCTATCAACACATATATATATATAAGGCATCTTTACCTTATTAGTCCGAATTGGTGTTTGAAGATCAACCAATGATTCGTGGTCCAGTCTATGTCCAGAAGGTAGACCACCGCAGGGCAGACTCAGAGTCCCATGCCAAAACCTGGCTTTGGTTTTAAGCGCGTCCACTCTCCGGTACCGGTCCGCGGCAAAAGCCCCCCCAGAGCAGAAGATGGATCCTGTTCGTGGTCGCCAACTTGTCACGGCAAATTTGCGGTTGACCTCATTTGGAGACATTATTTTCTCCTGGACAATCAAGTCCAGGTTTCATAAATTGCACAGCTCCCACTGTATTAATTTATTTGCATTTTCTCCTCCCATTTTTTCCACCCCTTATGAGATCTGCCTACTTTACATATTCATCAGAGGGAAACTCGTTAAATGGATTGTGGGCGCCTTGTGACGCGTAGAAGACGTGCAGTCCTGATTCCCAGGGGTTTGTACCCCTTATAAGCACGCTGAGTGACGTTTGCACACGTTTTAATACCTCTAAACCATTAGTGAATCCGCCCCTGGGTATTTTGGTCATGCATGCCCACATGCACACCACTTTCGTGCACCTGCTTATAATGTAGGTGTGTTCACTAGTATATAGTGTGCACCAAATTTGGATAAAACATCAAACTGCATTATGAGGACTTTTCTTAGGACAGTAAAACACACAATATAAGACTTCCTTGGGCTGAGAAATCCAACAAGGCAATAGATTTACTTCAATATTCCATCTGACAAAATGCTCTTCAGACAATTTATTTAATTTTATACAAAGGGATTAAATAGATCCCTAAGTATACAGATTGACATATTATAAACTTTGTCTACAAAAACTCTTGTGTGGATGTGAAACAGCTCAGTGAGAAAACTAGGTGGTTAAGCTGAGAATACATTCATGTCAACCTTCCAAATGCAGAGAAGAGGATCATAAATAATGTTTTTCTTTTCTCTCCATTTGTAACGACGAGGTGACGTTACTTATGGACTGTTACACTTATGAACTGTTGTAATTTAAAAAAAAGAGTCAATTGTAATACTGTGACAAACTGCAGTGCTTAATGAAATTAAGAGACACATTTTTGTTGTATTGGTTTAATTAATTTATTGGTCAAATGGTGAAGCACATGGTTCAGGCCACAGGATTCATCTAGTGATAAACACAGAAAATACATGTTCGGGTAAAAGAATTCCCCGGGGCTTTTGGACACCTTTTTATAGTTCCAGATGGGAGAGACCAAGCAGAGACTAGGAACAGGGGAGCTGGATGTGTGTAGCTCAATGTAAATATGTAGTTTAATAATTTAGGAGATGTAAATAAGATTAATGATATTAATACAGGGTTAGTGTTTGTGATAATGTCTGTTAGGAAGTGTTTGTGTAAATATTTATGTTGTACTTTTAATATGCACATTATATGTCACCCCATGCTTGGTACAGGCTAATTAGTGGTACACCTGTATATAAGGACATTCATTCTGTTCAGTAGAGAGTGGAATGGAGATTGAAGTACACGGTGCTTGTGGTGCAAACTAAAAAATAAACAGATAAAACTGATGCATCAAAACCTGGAGCCTGGTTTCCTTATTGACTGCCTCCACTGCTACGGTTGATCCTTGACACCATTATTTATAGAATTTTGAGCTGAACTCATTCAGCTTGTATCCTTTCAACACTTTATAACAGATCATGTAGCCTATTGGCAAGAAACAGATGATTGTATTTTCAATTCAACTTTTTTGATATAGTGCAAATTACAACAATAGTCATCTCAAAGCTCTATAAAATATAAAATTAGAAATATAAAAAAGAAAAGGAAAAAACCCAATAAGATCCACATGAACAAGCATCAGTGACAATGGGAAGAAACAACTCCTTTTTAACAGGAAGAAATCTCCAGCAGAACCAGGTTCAGAGGTGGAGAACATCTGCTTCGACTGGTTGAGGTTAGTGGACAGAAAGAGGAGAACAGAACAGGATAGAGAGAAAGAACATCAGAGTGTCCCAGACTAGTTGAGCTGTGAACCACAGATCAGGAATTGCCAGCTCCAACATCAAGACACCTGAAACAGAGAAGGGTGAGGCGAAGGCACTGACTCCAGAAAAACATGATACAGTACTATCAGGTCTGCCTACATGGAAACACCTGGTGCTAGACTATGTGTGAGTGGGATGAGAACGAGTATGGTGTTGCATGGTGTGTAAGCAGTGTGGTGGGAATTGTTAAGGTAATTATTATATTAATCATATCATCAAATGTGTGTTCATGTGTACAATTGGACTGCATTATATCGTTGTACTTTTGAACAGAGATGTTGCTTCTTTGCTGAGTCATGTTAGATCAGATTACCCGCAGTACAAACAGATTGTGCTGTATTCACAGTGCCGGCAACAAACAGTCTCTGCTGAAGGTCTCATACCAAAGCCTTTCACGACCAACTCACATTCTTTCACCTATGCACACTGATAAGGTGCATCTGACCATCAAGGCCAAACTCAAACTCACATGTGGACTCACATGCAGATACACACACACACATACTCACTCACATTCACATCACACGCACACACACACACACACACCAACTGACGCACACACATTATCAAGACAGATATCATTGCTCCAACGTCTCCACTGTTGGGACATCTGACCCCCTCTGTTCCTCTCATAAGGGTGGGACTTTTCTCTATCTGTATAAAGTTTAAGCTGTGGAACTTTCCAGTTAGTTGTTGGCCTCTTGCCCTTCCTACAGGATGGAAGCTTTTTTTGTACTTTTTTTCATTTAGTTTGTAATAAATCCTTTTTTATAAAATCATCATGCTTTGACTGGACTTCATCATTCAACTGGAGCACAAATCATGTTTCCAAATGAGGGCAACCGCAAATTTGCCGTGACAGTATACAACGAGGATCAGAAGTGGGGGGTTGGCTACAACCTGGCATGACTGTGTCTGCCTGGACATCACCCATAGAGGACTATGTATAGATGATGGATTGTGTTTGAATGTAATGTTGGTGTTTTACTATTTAATCTTTGTTTTTAGTTCCTATTTTTAGGTTTAGGGCTTTGTCCCTAGTGGTTAGGATAACGCTATTATACGGTATAAGCTTTAGCACATACAGTGGTATGCAAAAGTTTGGGCACCCTTGTAAATGTTCATGATTTTCCTTAATAAATAATTGGTTGTTTGGATAACAAATTCCAGTTAAATTTATCATATAGGAGACAAACACAGTGATATTTGAGAAGTGAAATAAAGTTTATTCGATTTACAGAAAGTGTGCTAGAATTATTTAAACAGAATTAGGCATGTGCATAAGTTTAGGCACCCTTGCATCTTATTGATTTTAATACTCTTAGCACTAATTATTGGAACTCAAAATTGTTTTGGTAACCTCAGTGATCCTTGATCTTAGGGTCTGGATTCTGGTGGGAGGTATTTTGGACCATTCTTCTCTGCAGATCATCTCTAGTTCAGTCAGGTTTGATGGTTTCCGAGCATGGACCGCCCGTTTTAAAGCACACCATACATTTTCAATAATATTCAGGTCTGGGGACTGAGACGGCCATTCCAGGATGTTGTACTTGTTCCTCTGCATGAATGCCTTAGTAGATTTTGAGCAGTGTTTAGGATCATTGTCTTGTTGAAAGATCCAGCCCCGGCGCAACTTCAACTTTGTCACTGATTCCTGGACATTGTTCTCCAGAATCTGCTGATATTGAGAGGAATCCATGCGCCCCTCAACTTTAACAAGATTCCCAGTGCCTGCACTGGACACACAGCCCCACAGCATGATGGAACCACCACCAAACTTTACTGTAGGTAGCAAGTGCTTTCTTGGAATGCTGTGTTCTTTTTCCGCCATGCATAACGCCCCTGGTTATGCCCAAATAACTCTATTTTAGTTTCATCAGTCTACAGCACCTTGTTCCAAAATGAAGCTGGCTTGTCCAAATGTGCTTTAGCATACCTCAAGCGACCCCGTTTGTGGCGTGTGCAGAGAAAAGGCTTTTTCCGCATTACTCTTCCATACAGCATCTCCTTGTGTAAAGTGCGCTGAATAGTGGAACGATGCACAGTGACACCATCTGCAGCAAGCTGATGTTGTAGGTCTTTGGAGCTGGTCTGCGGGTTGACTGTGACTGTTCTCACCATCCTGCGCCGCTGCCTTTCGGAGATCTTTCTTGGTCTTCCACTTCGGGCCTTAACTAGAACTGTGCCTGTGGTCTTCCAATTCCTCACAATGTTCCTCACAGTTGAAACTGAAAGCTTAAATCGCTGGGATAGCTTTTTGTATCCCTCCCCTAAACCATGATGTTGAATTATCTTTGTTTTCAGGTCATTTGAGAGGTGTTTTGAGGCTCCCATGTTGCCACTAATCAGAGAAGATGCAAATAGGAAACACCTAGAATTTTCCTACTTAAATACCCTGACTCATGATTGGATTCACCTGTGTATGGAGATCAAGGATCACTGAGGTTACCAAAACAATTTTGAGTTCCAATAATTAGTGCTAAGAGTATTAAAATCAATAAGATGCAAGGGTGCCTAAACTTATGCACATGCCTAATTCTGTTTAAATAATTCTAGCACACTTTCTGTAAATCGAATAAACTTTATTTCACTTCTCAAATATCACTGTGTTTGTCTCCTATATGATAAATTTAACTGGAATTTGTTATCCAAACAACCAATTATTTATTAAGGAAAATCATGAACATTTACAAGGGTGCCCAAACTTTTGCATACCACTGTAAGTAGGTTTTGAGTTTAGTCTTAAAGGTGGAGAGAATAGCAGCCTCCCATAGTAAGACTGGGACCTGGTTCCAAAGGCGAGGAGCCTGGTAGCTGAACGCTCTGCCTCCTGTTCTACTTTTAGACACCTTTGGGACTTTCATTAGACCAGCAAACAGAGAGCGGAGTGTTCTGCCCGGAAGACAGGGCACTAACACCATATCTCATCTATCAGTCTTGTATGTGCCATTAAAGAATCCACAAACTGCAGATAGAATAATAATAATGATAATAATAAAAAATAATAATAATAACAATAATAATAAATCACATTAAATGTATATCCTCACATTAATCTCAGAGGGAAATATCATCAGAAAAAATTTCAGGAAGGAATTTATTTGTGCCTGTTGATATGATCAAAAATGTCATGCTGACCCTGTTTTTGTATGTTTCATGGTTGTTGGTCAGCATGTTTGCTGGCCTGCTGGGATTTTCATTCACCATTATAAGGTTTGAAGAGAACAGTAAAAAAAATATATATATATATATTATTACTGATGATTAAACAAAATCAGCAACGGTTCTTTGGACTCACATTAACAGAGGTCAATGAGAATAGCTTTAGGTTTGAAACAATAGAGAAGCAAGTACATCAAAGAATCCCTCATTAAAAATGAAGGTGAGCAGGATACAACATATCACACACTGCAGCCTTTAGATGGTGGGGTCAGAATTAGCTATGAAGACTTTAAAAACATGGATCCATTGTGATTTGTATCAATACTTTATTTTTCTACAGCAGGGGTTTTCAAAGTGTGGGGCGCAGAGTCCTTCTTGTGTATGTCCATGTTTGACTTTTTTTTCAGGATATCATTGACATCTGCGTTGTGCAGGTGCTGAGTTTACGGCCTTGGTTTCTAGATCCTCTATGACAAAAATGATCATGAACGCTGATAATAGGTCTCCCATGGTGAATCCTTGTATATTGTCTGTTTGAATTGAAAGTATGTGGATTTTGGAACAAATTCGAGGAGTTTATAGATTCATTAACTGTGAGGTTCATGCATTTTTTGAGTGTCTTGTCATGATAAAAGGGAATTCTTGTTTGAAGCCACAGAGAATTGGGGATCTTTGGTGATAAAGACACATCGGCAGGTATATTTTTGGTGCCTTCATTTGCACTGTAGATTAAAAAATAGGTTTACATTTGACATTCAGTCTTTTATCCAAGAATCTAAATGTCATACAGGTCATGTTTTCCCAAGGTTGTGCAATATACACAGAGCAAGGTGGTTTGTTTTATATTTATTTTATTTATTTCACATTTTAACCTCCTTTTTAAAATGTTAGGACATTATTACCTTGTATCTTGTAGCCATAATCTACCTAAACTCCTTTCTAAATGATAGAGTACAAAACAAAAGTAGGCAACAAAACATTCATTAAATGATTAAAATACTTTGGTAGTGTATTCAGGATGTTTCTCTTCATAATTTCCAGTTCTCATTTTACTCACAGATGTACCTTTTTATTCCCACTAAGTGGTTTCATAAAAAGCTCAGAATTTGAGGGTTGAGTAGCAAGGGGAGTTAGTAGAGCAACAGCTTGTTGAACATATTGCACCATGTTTGGACTGGACTGTAAGGCAGTGCTCAGGCCTTTGGAGTGTTTGGACACATTAGAGGATTTTGTCCCTGTCACTGTTGGTACTTGGATTATGTGAAGCCTCTTACAAACATGTTTACCGCAAAAAGTAATGTTGTTCATCATTTTTGTGTCCAAAGTCGATCTAACCTGATTGTTGATGGCTAGGCTAAAGTTTAATAGTGGTATTCAGAGCTGGTGTAAAGAAAACCTATCTTTTTTGTCTCCACTATTGTAGACATTCCTTTTTTTTTTTGACTCATTCATGAAAAAACATATACAGTATAGTGACATTTGGGGTTATCACCAACACTAATCTTGTGACACATCCATATACAGTATCTTCAGCCTCCAAAATCCACTGATTTCAGCAAAATCCAACGTGTTCTCACCGAGCCAGTGATTCAGGATCCACATCTCAACTTTTAACTTCATTTAGAAGCTGATTACAGAATATTTTGAATGAATTTTGAAGATTATTATTATTACTTTCTCTGAATGTGAATTACTTTTGCCGGCAGAACGCCAACACTTCACTGGAGTGGCTTCATTTTTTGCTCGCTTTGGGTGAAGTGTGTGTGTGTGTGTGTGTGTGCGTGTGTGTGTGTGTGTGTGTGTGTGTGTGTGTGTGTGTGTGTGTGTGTGTACTTCCTACAGGCACTGCACTAGTTTAATGCAAATGTAATTGTTATGTGCAATACACTAGGCTTTATTCCATCTTATTATTTTATGTATTCTTGTTTTTCTTTTCTTTATTGTTTTATACTTCAGTATTATTAATCTGTTTGCTTTTAATTGTCTGTCTTGCACCTCCCCGTACGCTACCGTATGGGGTCCCTCTGTCGTTATGACAGTGGGAGATAAATAAAGCTATCTGAATCTGAATTAAAGGATCTATTGTAAACCTGTCAGCAGCAGATACCTCAGCACACCTTCAAAGGTGTATGAGGTGGTACATGCCTCGGGTCGAGACTGTTTTAATAAAGAGGACAGTTGATACCAGATGATATCATATATCGATAGAGTGCTCTAAATGTTTACATGATTTGAAATGAAGTATTTTATGTGATCAAAGACAAAAATTGAAGTAGGTCTTTAATCATGCCTTGACAAATTTCAACGGTACAAAAAATGGCAGCAAAAAAAACCGAGCGTACCAAATGTTAGCTCTATTTTTCAAATCTTAGAGGATAAATAAATAATGAATAAACCCCCACCCTAACCTATTCAGTAGTTAGCAGGTTGTTTCTATGTTGTTATGGGGCTGATCATTGAGCATAATTAGTCTCATTGGTTTTTTTTAGAGGTGTCCCAATCCGATATCGATATCGGATATCGGTCCGATATTAGCCTGAAGATGAATATCGGATATCGGATTAAAATTTTCGGATTTACCGATATTTTATTTCATTTATTTTCCAATTAATTTTTATTTCTTTTATTCAATTGTAGAATATTGTAAATATTATGTTGAAGGTTAAAACATATGTAACCAATAAGCCTTTTCACACTCTCTGGTTCAGTTCATCTGCATTAGGTCAAAGGTCAAGAGGGATAAATTCGCCATTGCTGACGGTGTAGGAAGCGAGCCTGACAAAGATTTAGATTATTTTCCCCGTTGGAGTGTTGATTCCTAAAAAAGATTTTTGCTGCTAAAGCTAATGCTGCACACGAGCTGAAAATGCCGGTTTTTCCTGAAGTTTCAACAGTGACGCAGGTTATAGTCACATTTTGTAAACATGAATCTGATGATCAGTGCTGTTTTACATAATCCGAATCAGAAAATACTTTATTTAAACACTGAGGGGTTTAATGAAGTATAATATAAGTATAGTATAAACGGCAAAGAGCGGTGTATTTAAAAAAAAAAAAAAAACACTAATAATGAAGATAATTATACACACGCAGAAAAAAAGGAGCAAGACTACACAAAGGAAATGTAATGGAATGAAAATGTAAATAATACAAGAGCTAAATAAAAAATAATCTAATAGACCTGGTTAATGAATGGTGTACATCATAAATTGACTTTTTCAAAGTAAGAACTCATACTGTAATGCCTGCCTGGTCCACATCCCTGATGTCATATAATGGCCGTGAAATAATATTAAAATAAATATTTTGAAATGACCAAATTACTCCAAAATAACAGATACACACACTTGGGGTATTCGGAACCGAGTTTCAGGTCGAACTCAAACTCGAACTGGGAGACATTTGCTCCACACACACACACACACACACACACACATCCATCCACACAGACGTCCCTTGAATTATAGTATAGATGTACAGTACATGTCTGTGATATGGAATTGTTAATCATGAACACATTAAGATTAGACCAAGTCACTTTCTTTGTATAATTTTAAACTCTACTTGGCAGTAAAAACTATTCTGATCCTGATGTGGGAAACATACTGTTTTATTATTACAACAGAGCAAAACAAAAGATTACGCTGCCCTTTTTTCTTTTTTTTTTTGCGACTCATCGTTCATTACAAGCGCAAATACTCATTGAAACGTGTTCGTTCAAAGCCGGTATAAGTGAATGACTGCAGTCTGAGTGTTGCACTTGCAATATATTGAATGTCAGATAGATTAGGCGTTATTATACAAAAAGTCTGCTGAAAATCTCAGCGCATAACACAAACAGCGTCGTGTTTGTATTTAAATCCCTCTTGACCTATGACCCACGCTGGTTGAGCATATGCACATCCAGAGTGTGAAAAGGCTTATTGGTTAATAAAAAAAATGGGTACATTTTTTCTCATACCTACTGTTGCTGACTATTGTTCTCTGTTTGAGTGACATCACTTGATCAAGCCTTTTCTAACATTTCACACTACGAAATAAGTAGTTATTTTTTATTAAAAAATATTGTTTTTTTTTTTTTTTTAAATGTATGATTCATGCTGATATCGGATTAATATTGGTATCAGCCGATACGCAAGGCTGAAATATCGGTATCATATCGGAAATGAAAAAGTTGTATTGGGACATCCCAAGGTTTTTTATGCTCTCACAATGTTAGCATAGAGTTTTCACTATTTTCAGAAGGCAATAACAAAACTAAAACAGAATTTGATGGATATGTCAAATGATCCACGATAATGACCTATTTCAGGGCCAAAATATGAACAAACAGCAATGGCTTTATTTTACTGGCTGTAGCATTAGCTCGGGCCACCACAGAGAACCACTTTCTATTTTACAACGTTGAAAAGTTAAAGCTTCAGCCTGAAAAACAAAACTTTGTGTTCCAGGAATTGCCTCAGTCTGAAAGATGCTGCTCTGTTCGTCCGACCCAGCAACTATAGTCACAATGGAATATTCATTTCATAGCAGGAGTGGACAAAAAGCAAAGGTCTAACTCATGCATGAACATATCTGCTAAGTCCTTTCAAGCTGAATGTGACTGTCGATGCATTGTGTTGGCGTCACTATGGTAATAGAGTGTCTTTAAACCAGTAATTCCCAACCAGTGATATGAGTCCCCCTAGTGGTATGTGTGCAGACTGCAAGGGATATGTGGGAACATTTGTCAATCAATTTGCAGCACACCATAAAAAACATGTAAACAGAGCAACAATAAGTTATTTTTGTAACACTTTATAATAACCATCATCTATAAAGGGTAAATTATGGTCAATAGATAGTTAATGAACCTTCAGTTAATAGTTATTTACTGTTAACAAACAATGAAATGATAGTTAATAATTTTTTTTAATGATTTGTAATGCTATAATTGATGTTATATTAACAGTTCATTGATGTACACATTATAACATATTATACACTTTGTAAGTGTTTGTTAATGATTAACAAAGGTTTAATAAACCTTGATAAACCAGATATTTAATGATTTATAAATGTTTTATGAAGCATCTATTATCATTTTTATTGGTTTTTATAAAGTTGGAACTGAAAATTATAATCCCTTACTAATGGTTTAAAAAGCATCTATAGACATGTTTTAGATTAAATAATTAATAGTTTACTAATGGTTAATAATTGGTTTATAATCTATCTACAATCATTATCTGGATGGTTGTTATAAAGTTGGAACAGATGTTTATAATACTTTCTAAATGGTTTGTAGAGCATCCATAAACATCAGTTGAATTGATGATTATAAAACTTTGACGATTGCTTTATACATGGTTTATGAACCAATTAAATATACGTAAATGACTAACATAAAGTCGCGACTAATTATTGTATATTTATAACTAATCAATTCAGCTTTATAATGACCATCCAACTAATGTTTGTGAATGCTCTACAGTATTATAAACATCTGTTCCAACTTTACAATAACCATCAGGATAATGATTTCAAATGGTTTATAAACCAATTATTAACCATTAGTAAAGTATTAATTATTTATCTATGACATGTCTATAGATGCTTATAAAGCATTAGTAATGGATTATTAACTTCAGTTCCAACTTCATAATAACATCCAAATAATGATAATGGATGCTTCATAAAACATTTATAAACCATTAACAAATATCTCGTCCATGTGTCTGTAATGCTTATAAATGTTTTATAAATTATAATCAAAGTTTATTAAGCTTTTGTTAATCATTAAAAACACTTTATAAAGTGTATAATATGTTATAATGTGTGCATCAATAAACTGTTAATATAACATCAATTATAATATTAAAAATCTTTTTTTTTTTTAATTATTAACTATAATTTCCTTGTTTGTTAACAGTAAATAACTATTAACCAAAGGTTCATTAACTATTTATTTGTCATTATTTACCCTTTATAGATGATAGTTATTATAAAGTGTTGCTGTTGCTCTTTTCAACCTACGTATTGTACCATCAATTGTCATGTGTTTCGCCCGACATAAGACAAAGGCATAATGTTAAAATGACCAAAGTGACACAAATGGACACAAGAGACAGTTCAAAGAAGCCTTTAACATATAAACAACATATATAAGCACAAACCTATGTGAAGTACTTATAAGTAGCGATACTGATATGTAGATGGGGTACATTTAATACACAAGAGGCTAATAGGGGTACACATGACCAAAATAACTTTACAGGGTAGAACATTTTTCAAGGACCCCTTCATCCTCACGTCAATTAAACACCATTTACTGTCATTTGTAGCCATAAATGCCATTGGAATGATCTATTATTTAAATGTTTCAACTTCATTATTTAAGATGTTTGTAGTAGAAATTAAATTGAAGCTGATATCCGGACTTTCTGAGAAACGTCTCGATGTTGAGTCCTAAACAGCCTCACACTGCCTCTCCCAATCTACCAGAAGCCACGCCTCTACTTTTCTGCACGCCCATTGCGGAGCATAACAAGGTCGCATTGATATAAGTCTATGGGTCAGGTAAGAGGCAAAATCATATTTACCTGTTTTCTGCTGTGATGCACGGCCTTGTTTCCGTGCACAGTTCAGCATTCACTTTGATTGACAGTCTCAAAAACAGGAAGTTGAAGCCTATTGGCTGGACGCAGTCAGCGATCGTTTCCATTTGTATAGGGGTCTATAGGACGAAGGAGGGACTTATATACATTCATGTATATGAATGACCACAGGCAGTAGACCATTGTAAAAGACTAGTTAGGTATTTTTTTGCGTTTCAAAAGAATCATACATAAACATATATTTCTCAGAAACACTGTTTTATTCTTGTATTAGGCATAAAGGGGTAATGAATGTCCAGTAAACAAAATATGTGCACATAATGTTTTATTGGTGCATTGGCCCTGATATGTTCCTGTAGTTCCACTTGTAATAGTATGACATGAAAAGTAGTTGTTTTTTTTAAATAAATAAATGTTTAAAGGATCCTAAGTCATGGACCCCAGTTTGACAACCACTGTTTTGGAGTATGTAGAAAAATGGCAGACTTGTGCACAATTATTAAACCGGGTGACGAGTCATGCAGGCGTTTCAGACAAAATCACACGAGTGTGCCTATACTTAACTTCATGAAGCGGAAGTAGGCTTGTGTGGCATACACATATTGATCCTTCTCACTTCCCAGTAATGTTTTTTTTTTGTTTTCACAACTGTGAAGCATTCAGCTCAGAGGAATAAGGGAACCCCTCCAAAAACCTAAAATAGGATCAACATTGGCAACTGGAGCATGAAACTACGGCACAGGATGCACTTACTGCTCTGTATCCTGCTCGAAGCTAATGAAGCAGGAAAATTACTCAAACTTTATACAAATACTCAGCTCATACACTTGATAAAGATATATAGAAGTGATTGGCAGGTAAACACTGTGAATCCGTTACACACTGTTTTAATGTGACCATCATATCAACTATGCAGTTTTAAATGTGCGAAAAAGCTGAAGCTAACTACGCTAAGGACAAAAGTCATCACTTCAAGCAACAAATTGAATATTTAATGAGGACTTTATTTCTCAACTCCATGAGCCAGTTGAATTATCATGAGAGGATATTCCAGGTATTCCATTTGTCTACTGAGAGCCAAAAGGCCAGTGCCTGTATCAACGAGTTGCGACATTGTTGGAAAGAAGTTCAGTTTTACTGTGCAAACATGTTCTTGACATGGTAAATAGACTGGAAATACATGTAGTCGTTCAGGACAACGACAAAATATGATGCCCAAATCAAAACATGAACAAAATAGCTAATGTGAGATCTAAGTGTTTTTATTCAATGTCAGAATGAATTGTAAGCAAATTTTAGACGCGTCAGACGACAAATCACAAGCCAAAATGCAAGATGTTAAAATTATCAGATACACTACCGGTCAAAAGTTTTAGAACATCCTAATTTTTCCAGTTATTTATTGCAATTGAAGTCGTGCAAGTCCAATGAATAGCTTGAAATGGTACAAAGAGTACTGAAGGTTAGAAAAAAAAAGGTTTGGTTACTGAAAACGGAAAAATAATGTAAATTTCAGAATTATACAAATAGGCCTTGTTCAGGTAACATGAAGTGGGTTAACAATTTAAAGCTGTTCTGCTGCACTGAAGGTTGAACCAGCCTTGAAAGATGGTGCTACTAATTCCAACTCTTCTTGGTTACTTACGTACTGTCTGCATAAAAGCGGTGTTGGGAACGCTGTTCTTTGATGTGTCAAAGGTTTAGAATACATTTTGGTCTATAAATGGATTGCATGATTTCTTTTTCAACTCAAATTGCTTATTTGTTCTATGCTTTCATTTCAGAACACACAATAAACTGAATAATTTTCAGTAAAAAACTGTAAAAGGTGTGGTGTTCTACAACTTTTGACCGGTAGTGTAGATTAAATAAGAATATGCCGCAGATTAAAGTTAACAACGTTGACAGTGCAAAATGTGTTTACTGTAGCCATTTGTATTCTTTCAAACCTAATGTGCATATTGAGAATTGAGAACATCTGAGTTAGGTATTAGTGACTATCAGGAGGTGCCCTCTGTCAGTTCTATAAATGTATATTTTTCACTGTTTTGCCAGTAAAAAGTTTGACAAACAAAAATCTGACAGTTTGTGCTCATCATTTCATTCTTCATGACTTACAGGTGCATTCAAAGGCAAACAATAGTTTTAATTTTAATTGTAATTATTTATGTTATTTAAAAACCAAATTTAATTTCTATAAAATACCTCAAATACATAAGAATTCTCATGACACTTCAATCTTCTTCCTGCGCTCACGGTCGCTCAGGGTATCTAATTATAACTTACATATACTCCATTCTGTGTGGAAAAAAATATCAGTGATGAGAACAAATCTCCAACGTACCAGACGCCATCGAATGTGAGCATTAGCCCACTCAAGTCGGTTACAACGACGAACTGCAGTCAGGTCGAGACCCCGATGAGGACAACGAGTATGCTGATGAGCTTTTCTGAGACGGTTTTTGATAGTTTGTGCAGAAATTATCATACAAACCCATTGTTGCAGCAGCTGTTCAGGTGGCTGGTCTCAGATGATCATGGAGGTGAACATGCTGGATGTGGAAGTCCTGGGCTGGTGTGCTTACACGTGGTCTGTGGTTGTGAAACGCCTTTGGCTCTGAAACGCCTTTGGAGACGGCTTATAGTAGAGAAATGAACATTCAATTCATGGGAAACATCTCTAGTGGACATTCCTGCAGTCAGCATGACAATCGCATACTCCCTCAGAACTTGCGACATCTGTGGCATTGTGCTGTGTGATTGAACTGCACATTTTGGAGTGGCCTTTTATTGTGGCCAGCCTAAGCAACACCTGTGCAATAATCACGCTGTCTAATCAGCCACACCTGTGAGGTGGGATGGATTATCTCTGCAAAGGGAAAGTGGTCACTAACACAGATTTTGACAGATTTAGATCTTTTGTGTATATAGAAAATGTTTTAGATCTTTGAGTTCAGCTAGGGGGTATGTGAATAAAAATGAAAAACAGCGTGACAAACATTGGAAACTAGAATATAAATGGAGCAGCAGTCAGAAGGCTCCACGCATTGCCACAAATTACACATTGGCCTCTGTACGACTGGTGGTGATAGAGAAACAATCTTATCAAAAAATTGCAAATATGGCAATAGCTGCATTGCATTGTACTAGCAAAATGTGCAGTCAAGACCTTGATGTACTTTGCCACCATGTCGGCCCTTACTTGTGTGAATGTGGAGAGAAAAACGGAAACAGACTTTGCATGGAGAATGATTAAAGACTCAGACTCTCTCAAATTCAGCCAAACATTGCAGAGTTCCGTTCATCCTCTCAACCCCATTCATTTCATTAAAGTTGTAGCGAGTTATAATTCACAGTTTCAGGGTGATCAATATGCTGTACTGTTCAATCAACAAATGTTTGGTCGATTTAGTTTTCCAAAACAAAGAGATTATTAGGTGTATTACTGAAAATACCAGTAGGCGAAATGATTACAAAAATCAAACAAGAATATTGTTCTGAATAACAACTTTTCTTATGTGCCTACAGATTGTTGTTATATATTATTCCTCAACAGGATAGGTAAAATTCAGAGAAAAATTCCCTTGTAGGGCTACATTGTATATGACATTATGACCAAGCGCCCCAGAGACCCCAGGCTGAGAGGTAAATCCTGTTCAGCAAACCCACCAGGTCTCATTTTACTGACAGAGCAGAGTGCAGTTCTGTCATCAAAGAGTGTATGGAAAAGAGCCTTTTGCGCTGACTGGAGTGGGCCTGTCACTCACTGCTCACAGCGGTATTAGGTATTTTAGTCAGGTACAAAGAGGTGCGTGTTGATATTTCATCAGGATTAAGAGGGAGTAACAGCTGTGATTCTGTGTCTTTTAAACCAAAACAGAAACATGTGCACTTCATCAAAGTTCTCCTCCACCATCTGTTAGTTGTGTTGTGGCGGTTTTGAATGAAATGAGATGGAGTCAAGTTGAAGGGTTAAAGGTCAAATGCTGACACAGGGTTTATTTGGTCAAAGGGTTTTTGGGGCAGATCGTTCTGGGATTCAAAGGTTTCAGTGTGTGTCCCATGAATCTGTAGCTGTTCTGTGCTCTCAGGGTTCTTGTATGCTGCTGATAGGATTAACCATAACAATGACGGAGAAGAGACCTTGGTAAATGTCATCAGTACGATAGTATCTGGCCTACTTATGCCAGTTTGACCAGAACTGACCAGGAGAGATTCTGTGATCACATATCAATCCCTCCTTATTTGGAAAAAAAAAACTATAATCTTTTAACACAAATATATATGAATTACAGAATCACCAGAGACACCGAACACTCACCTTCAATCAAACCCATTAATAGTCTGTTTCATTTCCTATTTTACCTAAGTCCCTAATCTGAGCGTCATGTACAGTGGTCACTGTCTGGGATATCCAATGAATCAATTCTACATCCTAATTAACAGATGTAAAAGCATTAACAAATTAGCATACACTAAGACAGTAACCATTGTAAATGCAAATCTTGCCGCCAAACACCTTGCCTGGCCCTAAGTGCCAATGACCAAGCAAGCAAACGACGGTTTCACCCCTTTATCGTCCCTTATCTAGCTAAACTAAACCAGTATTGTTAAACAATACATTACAGCGATGCAAGTTACAGTTTACAGTTCCACCATCATTGTATAACCTGATGAAACCATTAAAATTACCTTTCTCCTTCGATCTTCCACATTAAAATGGTTAAGTGAGGATTAGTTTTGTATATTAGTCACCAAAACAATAAAATTGTCATCTAAAGTCAAAACCCAAGGGAAACATCTCAAACACACATAAAACCCATACTTCTTATAGGAAAAACATGTCACAAATTTCATTCATCAATGTCATTCTTGTAAATCATTGTGCAAGAACAAAAAATACAATTACACACTCGTGATATTCTGAAAAGATAATACACCGACATCCCGAAAATAGAGAAGATACTGCAAAGTGTTTCCTCCATCTAAGAAAAACAATTATCAATTAGTGATCATTCATACGTCCACACACAGTCCAGAGCCAATGGATCTAAATTAAAAGTATTCGAATAAAACCTAATACAACTGTTGCTTTATTAAAAATGTAATATAAACTGTTTACTCTGTTTTTTCAATCATATTCAAAATGTATCCCAAAATTTCATGTGGTTCGGTGTAAATTGACTTTTCTTTTATTTCCAGAGCTGTCCCTTCTTTATTCCACTCCTTTTTTCCCTTCTTTTTCCCGGAAACTCCTGTCGCCTCTCTGATCACAGATCCTTCAAAGCGGCTCCAGACTCCTGCCTCTCCTCTTTAAGGTCACGGTCCAGGCAATGCCAAACCCTCTCTTTAGGATTCAAGATTGATCGATTCCTTTTTGTCTCCGCTAGATTAGAAATCCCATTTCTCTGGAAACATATAAATGCACGTCATGACACCACATCAGTCCTGCAATGGCCTGGCCATCAGCTGTAGAGGGGAAGGCCGAGAAACGTCTGTGAAAACTCTGCTGATCCTGTTTACTTAAAGAAGAAAAAAAAACAAAAGAGGAAAAACTCATATCCCAGTCAATATTCTAATACCTCTTTTATCAAATAATGTCCTTGCTTAAAATTTAACTATTCTAGAAGCAAATTTTACTGTTATCTAAATAGATAGCCTTCCCCTGAAACGCTGAAAAATCCAATCATTCATGTTTTCACAGCATCAATCTAATAGTCATGTTTTTTTGGATTATGGGAGGAAACTGGAGTACCTGGAGAAAACTCTCAAAAGCACAGGGAGAACATGCAAACTCCACACACAGAAAGGACTGAAGTTTCCACCCGAAGGCATGAACCCACATTGTCCTTACTGTGAGGCAGACATGCTAACAACCATGCTCCTCTATGTTGTCTTTTTGCATCTATAGTAGTGTATACCTATGTTCTTGTCTTTATGTTATGTATTCTTCATGTCTGAAGTAAACGCTAACAAATGGTAGCTTCTCCACATTAGTTATAAGATTTATTTTACTGAGTAAACACTAATTTCACAGTTAACAGGGTCTTGTTCAATCTTTTTCTAATTAATCTAATAATATATTTTCATGCTGACATCATCTCTCCTAATTAATAATTTTTCCATCTGCCTTATTTTCATTTATCTTTTATTTTCTCTTTTCATCACAAAAACAAACAGACAATGGTCTTCACAGGTACAATAACAGGAACAAAACAACAACGACACAGACACAGACACCACAGTGACCAATAAACCCTTTCCTTTTGTTATTCATGTATTTATTCTTATTATTAGTTTAGCATCATCGACCAGACTCTAGTGCAGGGGTGTGCAACCTTTACTGTCAAAGGAGCCATTTTGCCTAATCTCGCCTGGAATAAAGGCTGAAAAAATACCTTCCCATTGAAGACAATGCAGTGTATAAAATTCTATACAGTTAAAATAATATTGAATGATTTGATGAGTTAATAGATTTGAAGGGCTACAAAAAATAACTTGAATTTGAGAACACATGATCATGTCGGTCAACACATGCTAATTGCTCATTTTTTGCAACATATCAAGCATGCAAATTAAGGCGGCATGTTGGCAGTTAAATACATCTTTCCCCACACAAATACAATTCCTATTTTCTTCTAGAATAGTCTTTTTGTTGGTTTAGTTATCTTACCAAGGATGTAAAAGATTAGCCACAGGTGCAGGAAAGTTGATGGTCTGTAAAGGTTGCAGGAGATGAAGTATGAAGGTGGCAGAGTTACTGCACAATGTGATTTATTTTAGGTTAAGAAATTGTTTATTTATAATTTTATTTGAAGTTAATGCCATTCATCATCAAAACCCACTGTAAGAAAAAACAATTAATTATTTTAATATATATATATATATATATATATATATATATATTTTTTTTTTTTTTTTTTTAAAGCTACAGGGAGCCATTGCAAAAGAGTCACAGAGCCACATGAGGCTCCAGAGCCGCAGGTTGCAGACCCCTGATCTAGTGTGATTCAGGTAATATGGGAGAAAATTCAGATTCAGAACTGGTTCCTACAAGTCCCCAGAGCAGAGCTACTGAGCGACCTGCTACAACCCAATACAGTGGAGTAAACACCTGAAAAACAGTACCTCAGACTGAGACTCAGTACCACACTGAGAATGCCTCTGTTTCCCAGCTGTTACACAGTCACCAGCCTTCGTACTGATCCTTTGGTTATCAATAACTCTGCCTGTAATAGTTCTTCAGCTCCCACAGCGGGAAATACAACCTTTGCATGTTAAATATGGACCAAAGGCGGTAGGCAGTCAAAAACCCCTACCAAAAACTGGACATCTCACTTTGTAATCTGTGACCCAGCTGGAGAACAACACCCTGTAACAGTACCTCAGGTGTCTGAGACCAATACCACATTGGAGCTGTTACAGACATTCAACTTCACTCAGTCCAAATGGATCTGACCGAGACCCTATCCCACTAGAGCCTACTCCCGCTACAGTTCCTTGTTCAGGCGGGCACTCCATTGCACCCGTCTTTTACCTGTATCACACAGGCTCTCCTCCCATATGCTGTAATCACTGCCTAATGTTGGAAACATTCTTTTTGTGTGGATTTTAAGGCAAAATCCCAAATCACATTTAGATTTATAATTTTTAAAAAAACACACTATGTGTTCCAGCAACAACACAAATCATATCAGAAATTTAGACCCTTCATGCTTGACTGTTTGACGTCTCTTGGGAAAAAAGAAAAACAATTTTAATGAGTTCTTTATCTAGTCAATCATTTAACAGGCAAGGCACAGATTTTCGTCTGGAATGTCAAGAAGGAAACGTCTGCACTTACCTCATTATCTGATGTATTTAGATCCCGGACGAGCCCCCAACTGTTTGGAGTGAAATGAGACAGAGTCAAGTTGAAGGGTTACAGGTCAAATGCGGGCACAAGGTTTATTTGGTCAAAGGGTTTTTGGGACAAACCGGTCTGGGATTCAAAGTTTTAGTGTGTGTCCCATGAATCTGTAGCTGTTCTGTGTTCTCAGGGTTCTTGTATGCTGCTGATAGCACTAACCATAACAATGATGGAGAAGAGACCAGGTAAATGTTATCAGTACGATAGTATCTGGCCTACTTATGCAAGTTTGACCAGAACTGACCAGCAGAGATTCTGTGATCACATATTAAGTTGTACTACTGACTCTAGACTTCCACAAACACACACTCACTGCTCAACATGCACTCCCAGCAGCATTAGCATATACTGTAAATAACTCATGCAGGCACAAAAACACACACCAAGAGGCCATCGCCTCTTTTCCCAAAGGTGTCATGGGTGAGTATGAAATATTAGTGTGTATGTGCAATACGTGAAAGTGTGCGTGTGTGTGTGATAAAAAGGCTTTTAGGCTAATTACAGGAAAAGAATGTGCAAGTATATGGATGAATTTTAAACATGTTCTGCTCACTTCTCTGCTGTGCTAACAGTAATCCAAATTTGTTGACACACTCACTGACTGCTGTTGTGACTTTAAATGAGAAACTTATTTTATTAGAATGCTTTGGTCCATGCATATGTATGAGTTTGTGTTTGCTGGACATGATGTTCTGTCTTAGTGAGAGCCTGAATGCAGCCACGTCATTGTTCATTGCTGATGCTATGCTTGCTGACCTTGCAAATCATTAATTGTGTCTTAATCAAGTGAATCGTCAGGGGATGAAGGCTTGCTGGGAGGCTCAGCATCATGAACTGTGATGTAACAGCACTCTCTGATGGAGAAATCTAGAGCCACAGCAGGGAGATTTAAAGCATGCTGAAATGAGCCTTTTATTTATGTTTTATTTTACTATAGTTCTTTTCTGTCTCTGTTTTTTAATTTTTTTAATCTGTATCTCATTTTGGCATTAGATATACAAGGCCAGCCAAGGCAATAAAAAACTTCCATTTTTTGTTCCTTTTTTTTTTTCTTAAAATCAACCACAAAAGGCTTGTAAATATGCTTTCTCTATCACACAGTCTTACAAAGCTGTGCTAAGACTGAGGGCAAATATATATTTAAATTCCTACTGGGTTAGAAAATGGATGGTTGACTGAACACATTTTCAATAAAAAAAAAAAACGTAGTTTAAATAATAGATAAACTTGATTTAATATGAACAATGACTGTTTAAGAAGAGTCTGCTTTCAATCATCAAAACACATTTTTTATGATTTCTATATTATCGTATAATGTACTCCTGTTATTTTGCCCGGATGCTGCCTTTTGGCCAGATTGTCACAGTAAATGAGAATTGGTTCCCAAAGACCAATCCGGAAAAAAACAAAGGTAAAATAATATTCTCTAGTGGACCTCAGTTCTCTTCAGAGACCCTCACCCACCACATGTTTGCACTTGTATCCAACTGGATGGTTTCTGTTGGCTCCAATTCCTTTGACTTGGCACTCACCATCTTGGTAACAGTTGGCGGGCAGAAAGAAATCTGATGGCTCAGGATCAGTGAACTCCATTAGCATGCCTTAGACCAGGCAACCTAAGGCTCATGAGCAACTTATGGCTCCCTTGCCCCTCCCTTGTGGCTCAGCGACCAATCACCATTCCCCTGTGACTATCAAGTATTTCATCAGGCTCATTCATTGCCATTCAATAAAAATAATGTACGTGTGCTTCGTTATCTCAGCACCAAAAGAGGAAAGATATTTGCTGCATGTCGAAGCTGTAAAGTGAACTTTGTTTGTTGGCAGTGTTGATGCCACAGTGAAGCTCCGCCCACTCAGTGACAGGGAGGGGAGAGAGCACAGAACTGCACCTCATTCCGTGCTACTGAATAAACGTGCAAGTGTTGTGTTGGAACACGAGTAAAACTGTATACATTATGTTTGAGTATATTCTCTGTGTATTTTATAACAGACTCAGGTGCACTTCCGTTTTCTCCACATGCATTTAATCCAAGGGTGCCGAACTCCAGTCCTCAAGGGCCAGATTCCTGAGACTTTTAGATGTTTCCCTGCCCTAACACACCTGAATCAACTGAATGGCTTGTTATCTGCTTCTGCAGAGCTTGATGACAACACATTGGTTTCAACGAGGTGTGTTGGAGCAGTGACACATCTAAAAGTCTCAGGAATCCGGCCCTTGAGGACTGGAGTCCGGCAGCCCTGATTTAATCCCATCCATGGGCTAACTTTTATGGCCTGTGAGCGCTAACCATTCACCATGGCCCTGTGAAATTCACCATTATTCTTCTTTTGGTGACAGATCATTAGATACTGACCACTGCAGACATACACTGAACAAAAAGTCAGAAAAACAGTCAGTATCTGGTGTGACCACCATTTGACTCATGCAGTGCAACACATCTCCTTCGCATAGAGTTGATCAGGTTGTTGATCGTGGCCTGTGGAATGTTGGTTCACTCCTCTTCAATGGCTGTATGAAGTTGCTGGATATTGGCAGGAACTGGAACATACTGTCGTATATGCCAATCCAGAGCATCACAAACATGCTCAATGGGTGACATGTCTGGTGAGTATGCTGGTCATTCAAGAACTGGGATGTTTGCAGCTTCCAGGAATTCTGTACAGATCCTTGCAACGTGGGGCCGTGCATTATCATGCTGCAACATGAGGTGATGGTGGCGGATGAATGGCACATCAATGGGCCTCAGGATCTTGTCACAGTATCTCTGTGCATTCAAAATGCTATTAATAAAATGCACCTGTGTTCGTTGTCAATAATATACGCCTGCCTATACCATAATCTCACTGCCACCATGGGCCACTCCATCGTTGACATCAGCAAACCGCTCACCCACACGACGCCAAACACGCTGTCTGCCATCTGTCCTGAACAGTGAAAACCGGGACTCATCTATGAAGAAAACACCTCTCCAACATCCCAAACACCATCAATTGTGAGCATTTGCCCACTCAAGTCGATTACGACGACAAACTGCAGTCAGGTCGAGACCCCTATGAGGACGACGAGCATGCAGATGAGCTTTCCTGAAGGGTTTCTGACAGTTTGTGTAGAAATTCTTTGCTTATACAAACCGATAGATGCCGCAGCTGTCCAGGTGGCTGGTTTCAGACGATCATGGAGGTGAACATGCTGGATGTGGAGGTGCTGGGCTGGTGTGGTTATACATGGACTACGGTTGTGAGGCGGGTTGGATGTACTGCCAAAATCTCTGAAATGCCTTTGCAGACGGCTTATGGTAGAGAAATGAACATTCAATTCATGGACAACAGCTCTGGTGGACATTCCTGCAGTCAGCATGCATATTGCGCACTCCCTCAGTCATCTGTGGCTGTGTGATTAAACTAAACCTTTTTAGAGTGGCCTTTTATTGTGGCCTGCCTAAGGCACACCTGTGCAATAATCATGCTGTCTAATCAGCATCTCGATATGCCACACCTGTGAGCTGGGATGGATTATCTCTGCAAAGGAGAAATGGTCACTAACACAGATTTAGACACATTTGTGAACAATATTTGTGAGAAATAGGTCTTTTGTGTTTATAGAAAATGTTTTAGATCTTTGAGTTCAGCTCATGGAAAATGGGAGCAAAAACAAAAGTGTTGCGTTTATATTTTTGTCCAGTGTAATTATCAACCTAGATATTTAACCTGTATTTAGTACAGACATTTCCAATGTGTACCTGCACACCTGTAAATTCCTGTTAACTATGCTACATTCAAAGGGATTAATTTTCCTGTACCAATCCATTCCATTGGTTCATCTGCCGATATGGAAATGGGCCTCATTCATTAGCCAAGAAGAGTATCTGCTAGCCTCTGATAAAACTTAACAACTACAACCGTGTAACCTTGTCTGGCATTCTACCAGTAAAAACACCAATCATTTTCAGTGATAAAACTGGTAATTACAAGTAAATATAAGCCATTAACTAGTTTACTACCTCATCTTACCAGTCACAAGATATGCATGACTAGAAAAAATGTTTACTCGATGCCTGATATCTCAAAATCAGAAACAGGTGTCAATCAGATGATCAGGATTTCACTACACCTGTTAATGTTTAGGTAATAATGGTTTATGCTGTGGATCATTGCATCTGTTTAATATTAGCAGTAGAATTACTGAACAGCTGTTCAGTCTGTTCTTTGCGTCAGTTTGAATTATCTTGAACTGACATATCGGCAACACTCATTAATTATCAAAGGACAAGCATGCAACACTTCTGGAACAACAACTGAAAAGTGAATAGGACAAAGAAGGGCAAAAAAACTTTAAAGGACATAACTCCTGATGTTGAATCATCAACTTGACGTAAGAGGGTTTATTTCTCACAGGAGAGAAAATGAATTGAATGAGTGGACAAACAAAAGAAAAGCGCAGATACATTACATGTGGCAAATCAAAGAAAAGGAGAACTGGAAC
The DNA here is from genome assembly GCF_900634775.1 of Gouania willdenowi. Classification (NCBI taxonomy): domain Eukaryota; kingdom Metazoa; phylum Chordata; class Actinopteri; order Blenniiformes; family Gobiesocidae; genus Gouania; species Gouania willdenowi. The sequence goes on from NC_041044.1 coordinate 15,546,865, forward strand.
AGCTCTGCAAAGACAGAAAGAGAGGATGATGAATCAAACTGAATGCATACTCAGTTTGGTTTTGTAGACTAATAAAAACACCATGAAAAATAATAATTATATTTATCTTTTAACAACATCTGATGGCACTTAGTACATTTGAATGGGACCTGAGAAATTATCACATAATTTTGATTAAGATGGAATATAAGGAAAATGGAATGTGTTGTGAAGGATGGCCTGAGATAGTTGAAAACATTCACTGATACAATATATATATATATATATATATATATATATATATATATATATAATTAACAATTAAATGGCGGGCCAATAACTACAACCAAAGACAACACTGCCTGATGGAGTTGGATTCGAACCACCAACCTACCTCCCAAAGAGTATTTGTGTGCAGCTGAGGTCTACAAACACAAGAATGAAATACAGAAAATGTATAAAGAAGTGTTTCAACCCAAACCCTTTGTAACCTGGGGAATACACATTTATTATCATCTTTGGTTAGTTGTTGAAAACAAAAAGCCTCATCATCCAAATACATGTAAACCTATAGGATGTACCTGGACTGGCTGTTTGCCATTTCTAATGAGTACAGATGATCTCACCTTTATTGATTTATTTTGTTGGAAAAAAAAACAAAAAAACATCCAACTTATTTCAATTTAACTATATTTGTACTAAATACATAGAAGTCGTCTCCTATCACTTTTCATTTTTCATTTTATTATTACTGTAACATATAATAGAAAAAAAAGATTTCTGCATGAGCAAGCATACTCTCAAATATTGACAGCTGTGTTGAAACCAGCATTTCCTGTTGGACTTTTGTGACAACTTGTTAGTTTCAGGTTTGAACACTATTCGTCATTTATCTGCATGTTCCATAGCAGAGTCGGGTCAAGAGAAGCCTATCACCAGAGCAGACGAAATACCACAAATGTTCTTCTGCCTTTGAGCATTTCCAGCATCTTCTTCAAAGTAATGTACAGTAACTTCAAATTGTCTTTAAAAACATTTGTAACTGTAATAATTTAAAAAAAAAAAAAAAAAACATGGAAATAAGGACAGAAAAAGCTTCAATAAAAATACCCAAAACAAAAGCTGTTGGAAATTTCATCTTTTAAAACAACTAAATGTTTCAAATAAGGACAAAATTGAAATATTGATGGTCTTTATTATCAGTATAGCAACATTACATTCAAACTCTTACTTTTCAGTACAGAATAAAACTCAACTTCATTTTATTCATACATATTTTGCTGTGAGACTGGGTTGTACATAAATATGCAAACAGGAGAACAATAAAATAAGCTAAGTAAAACAAGAATAAACACTAAAAGTAGCCTAAGTGTTTTGCAAAACAGTAACTATAGAACACTAACATGGGTTGAAAGACAAGGAATAAAAATGGGTTTTGAGACAAGTTTTCTTGATGGACAGTGATGAGGCTTGTCTAATATGCAACAGTTGCTAAAAGTAAAGTGCAAGAGGAAAAAAAGCTTTGACTCTGGGTTCATACATTTTTACATTGACTCTAGAGCATTGATTCTCAAAGTACCCCTTCTCTTACTTTTGAATCCAAGTACCCCTTTGTCCGACCAGAACATTTTGCTCAGAATACTGTGAAAAAACAACTATAGAGCATAATGATAGAATGAAGGAGTGATAACACACATTTTGTATATGAAACAGTATTATTCTCTCTCAGTGTGGGTGTTTTTGGTGTCTTTTGGTTGTTTCTCTATTTTTGTGTATTTGTGTTATCTTGTGTATTTCTCATTTATTGTGTGTCTTTGTTGCCATTTTGTGTGTTGCTGGTAATAGTAAATATTTGTCTCTCTTTGTGTGTGTGTGCGTGTGTGTGTGTGTGTGTGTGTGTGTGTGTGTTTGGTGTCGTTTTGTGTAGTTTGTCTGTTGTTTTTACTATTCAGTATATTTTTCTCCTATTTTGTATGTTTTTGTTGTTGTTTTGTGAAGAATCTCATTTTGTAAGTAAGTGGGAAAAAAAAACAGTATTTATAGAGCAGTGGTTCCCATCCTTTTTTGGATCATGACCCCATTTTGATATCAAGAATTTCTGGCGACCCCAAAGACAATTTTTTCTAGAAATAGTTTTTGATCATGTTTGAGCTCAGATTTCTTTATTTACTAGACTTTTTATTTCACAAAGTGAAAATATAGAAATACAGTTGTTAACAATTGTGTGTTTTTAAAAAGGAATCTAAAATGTATTTTATTTTTCAGAAATTTTGGGTGATCCCTGCACATGGGATCCCGACCCCAAGTTGGAAAAACACTGATTTATTGGCTTCTGAATAGATTGATTTCTGTAGTTTTTATAATTTCCTGTCATCTCACGCTTGGGGTAGGACCAAGACTGAAACTTTATGTTCATTTTTCACTCTCTCTCTCTCTCTCAAGTACCCCATGTAGTGCCATTGTGTACCCCTAGGGGTACACGTACCCCCATTTGAGAACCGCTGCTCTAGAGGAGTCAGTGCCTGACCAGTCATGAACTTCACTGCACGTCTACTGGGACTATTATAAAGGGTTTAGATGTATCTGAACTACTCTGTATCTTGTGGGCATTCATAAGCTTCTTAGTTACCTGTTTGAAACATATCCTCATTAGAATCAACTTTATTGGCCATGATAATGCTAGGTTAAAGCTAATACTAGGTCAATATTAATGCTCGATTAATGCTATTGCTATGCTCATATTAATGATGATGCTAGGTTAATGTTATTGCTAGGCTAATACTAATGCAAGCTAATGCCAATGATAAGCTAATGCAGTGTGATGCAGGCCAGCATCTGCGTATTCACTTGTATTTTCTTTGGGAAATGCAAATGTTTTTATTATTATTATTATTATTATTATTATTATTATTATTATTATTATTATTATTATTACTATTATTATTATTATAATTATTAATAACAATAATATTGATATACATTATTCCTAAACAGGATAGGTAAAATTCACTGTGGGGCTACATTGTATATAACATTACCTTATTATGTTTTTAAGTGTGCAGGAGTAGGGGGTACATGGCTTCAGGTTAAATGTCTGAAGGGGTACGGGACAGTGAAAAGTTTGGGAACCACTGGGCCGAGTATGTCCAAATAACGCCTCTAGTGGTGGCCCTTTGTAGTGCAGTGGCGCCTCGTCAGTCCGACACTCTCAAGTTCAAGCCCCGCTGGGTCGGCTGTTAGGACCGTCCCACTGAGCGGCAAACAGCAACATTAAACCTCTTTCTGGACCTGACTTCAATTCACTCGATACTCATTATATCCTGTAGCTTTCGACTTAACTTGTGGGTGAGCTTTGTTGAGGAGGACACGGAGATGGGCTGGGACTGCCTGCCTGGTGGAGTTGAGGTAAAAGCTTCCACTTCATGCGGGCTTTGTGTTTGGGCTCTTCAGCCCTGGAGAGAGAGAGTTTACTGAGTGGATGTAGCCGTGCTGGGTCATCACCCCATCCCACAGACCTCAGTCCTATGATGAACATTATCTCACTGCAGTTTCGGTGAACTTTTTTTTTCTCTCCCACGACTCGCCATGTCGGGAGTGGTCCGCTCCCTGAGCCGCTGCCTGCTCCCGGCCGAGGCGAGCCGGGACCCGGGCAGCAGCAAGGAGGGCGGCCGGGAGAGGGACGCGGCGCGAGAGCGAGAGGCGCGGCGCAGGAGCCGGGAAATAGACGCCATGCTGGCCCGGGAGAGGAGAGCCGTCCGGCGGCTGGTGAAGATCCTGCTGCTCGGGGCCGGAGAGAGCGGAAAATCTACATTCCTCAAACAGATGCGCATCATTAACGGACAGGAGTTTGATCAGAAAGCACTGCTAGATTTCAGGGACACGATTTATGAGAACATATTGAAGGTAAGGACAGGAGAGCAACACACACACACACACACACACACACACACACACACACACACACACACACACACACACACACACACACACACTTGTTAAAGTTACAAATTTGGGTCCTAAATTTGGGGAAGTTCCAGGAGATTTAACAGTACAATATTTGATCACTTCTTCCTAGAAATTGAGGATTTAATCTCTTGTTTAAATATTCTGATAATCTAATCTGCTGTGTAATACATTTTGTAAACAGAAAAGTCACTTTTACATGAACATGGTAATTGCTGAGTTCCTGTTATATTATTTTTTCGTCCTGAGGCCAGGAGTCATACACCCACTCAAACCCACGAAGAGGTCTTGTTGATATAGTGCATATTTTTATCCTGATGTGTGTGTGTGCGTGTGTGTGTGTGTCCCATTGTTTGCTGCCATGGCTGGGCCTCCTTCACCAGCTAACAATACCAAACTATTCCTGAGGGATGAGCACATCCGCCTTGAGTGCTACACAGCCCCAGACAAGAATGATAAGAGCCCTACACTCCTACATAGACAAGACAACACACACACACGTTTACTTTTTCGCCCAGACACAAGCCTACATACTGTCCTGTCTCGAGTCAGAATACAATCCCCCACATACACACCCACGCTTTCACAATTAACAACATCCAGTTTATGGAAAGCAAAGCACACACAACGCATGGTGTGTGTAGTTGCTGATAGGCATGACAAAATCTGGATCATGCTGAATAGACCTAAATTGGTCCGTCCCCTGCACTTTCACTCGTTTTAACGAATAATGTCTACTTTATTATAATATGATGACCCATGCTTGCATATCTCTGAATTAATATTATTGTGTATACTATCTATCATTTCATATATTTCTTATGACAAAGCCCTAATAATGGTATAGGATTGTCCAAAATTATATCCATCACAAATAGAAATCCGTGTGTGAACCATAACAGGACAGATCACTGTGTGTTTTACAATGTCAAAGAATGAATACATAGACTGACCCTAAACACAATGTGGTAATACTTGTACCAGCTAACTGTTGTGTGTCAATTACAACAAAATTGGATTCAAAACAGATCATTTTTTTCACATTGTTGTTCGAATATACATTTTTTTGGACAAAATGTGGAAACTAATAATGTAAGGAGGATGGAATTAATCAAGAGAACACGAAGGAATAACTTGTTATTTTTTGTGCATGTTGTCCTTGTTTTCTGAATCTTTATAGATGTTTTTGTTTTTGGAGTACATTTTTTGTATTTTGTTTGATCACATGACATGATATTCTTGTTGAAAATGCATTATGCAATAAATCACAATCTTTTTAGCATCTCATTGTAAATCATGGAGTGAGCAGTGTTAATGCAGTGTATTAGGTACTTAATACATATGAACTATTGATGAACAAAATCAAGCTGTGCCAATTCAGCCATGTGTTTAACACCAAATATTCTTGATATAATGTTGGCAGTGGCTATCCGTACATTTGCTGTAATAATATACCGACATTCTATCTGTACGCAGCGCCCCTCATTGGCCAGTTTAAGTCACGTGACTGAGGTTAAACCTAACCCTAACCCTAAAAATTGTTGTAATATAGGGTTATAACTTAAACTTAACCCTAATCCTAAAACGCTACATACAGTATATGTACTTTGGTAAACGCACCAATAGCACCAGGGGTTGTCCGTACGGCAACCGTACGAATAGACACTTACTATAAAGTTTCTCCATGTAGATGACTTTACAGACTATTAAACTTCCTAAAAATTGTTCCAAATGTTAAATAAGGTTAAAAGAGTCAAATTACCTTGTTAATTCTACTTTAATGTGCTTCAGACGACTTATGCTGAAATCACGCAAGATTACGTTGCATAAAATTGCTTAGTATGATTACAAAACAATATTTTTGAAACTTTTTATTAAAACCAATTGGTGAATCACCCTCGTGTTTTGCATAAAATCCTGCGCAGCCATGTGATTGGAGATGCTTTTGCTGTGATGTGTCAGGTTTTCAAAAAAGAGAGGGAAAAAAACTGTTTCTGATCGCTTGTTTTTGTTTCAGAACGTGAATTCTGCATTTTCCATCCATTTTCTTGATTATGGAAAATCAAAGGGTTTACAATCTGTGTACCCTTCGTTCTTTTGTTATTCCGGTTTAAAACCAAATCAAAATAACAAATAAACCGTATGGTTATTTTGTTTTACTGACTTAAAACCAAAACTATTTTAAAATTAAATCTTCTGTTTGTGTGATATTTGGATATTTAAGGAAAACTATGGATGAGAGCTTCATGTTTTAAGCTCACCACACAGAGGGGACCCACAGATGGGGGCAGACTTTTATTCTGCTGCGTTTGATAAAAAATGATTTTGTAGCATGTTGTCCACCTCACACCGATGGAAAAGAGGTCTAATTTGCGAGTCGATGAAATTTCGTTAAAGAGTCATTGGCTGACTTAACAGTGTTACGGTCCAAATAGTACCCAGATAAACTGGTGACTGACTGTCAGCTGTGAGGCTGGTGTGAGGAATAGCTTTTACGGTTTGACACTTTAGCAAAAACAATTACAGCTTTTTTGGGGCAGTAAAAATATATATTTTGCACGTTATAAATACCGCTATCACCAGTAGATTCATTACACGACCTCTGGTTCCTTTAATCACATATCATGTGCATGTTTTACGTAACATCCATTCTTTAGTTTTTATTTATTTATGTATTAATAATATTTCAATTCACCGGTTCATTAGTAATGTGACTTGTTATGCGTTGCTCTATTTTTGTCCGGTAGTAAAGTCCTCCCCGTCTGTGGGTCCCCTCTGTGTGCTGAGCTTAAAACATCAAGCTCTCGTCCATAGTTTCCCATCAATATCCAATATCAAACACAACAATATTTAATCTTAAAACAGAAAAACGCTGCTTGTCTGGTTTTTGATTTTTCTGTATTTCTGTTTTGGTTTTAAGTCAGGGCACAGGGATTGTTTATCATGTTGTGGTGCTATCACTTTTTTGTCACTTGTGCCAATGTCAAACTAGCACTGTGTCAATGAGTCCTGACCACAGCTCTTTGTCTCTGATATTTTCTACACTGTGGCTGTGTGTTCGTTTGCTCATTTATCACTTTACTCTATTGTAGAAACATAAAACCTATGTAGTGCTTGCGAGATTCAAGTCATCATTATTCCAAGTAGAGAAGTTTAATGCAAACAACTGAATGCCCTGTTCATAAACTGGCTCACTTGCACAAAAATGACTTTAGTGTGGTTCAGAGAAACAAGCACACTTGTTTTGGAAAAGCAGAAGTTATGAATTGCTGAATTGAACCTTGCTTAGTGAGTGAATAACATCCTCATTCAGACAAAGTGAACACAGTAAACTTGCAGTGTTACAGGAAGAGAGACAGACATGAACATGATGGATTAGGGCACTAATGCCACAGATTAGGAAACTGATAAAGTCGTCTGTGACTCAGTCTTCACTCACAGTGATTTTACTGTTCAAACTGCTTGGTTGTCGAATCATCGATTTAAAGAGTGATTTAAATCGAGTGTTTTAAAGAGGGATTAGAAATATTCTCACTGGGTTTTTATTTCGAATCATTGTCACTCATTATCAATTGCAAAAAGAATGAGCTCAAACAATTGAAGACACCAAAAGTATGGATTCAGACACAAAGTAAACACATCACTGAGTCATACAGGGACTCACACTCATATCAGAAATCCGTCTCTTTCATTCTGCTTCCTTTAACACCCACGAATGTTATTTCTCATCCTTCTATTTCAAATAGAGGCATCATCTTTGACTTTTTTTGCGTTTGAAGGTTTTGAAGTTATTTTAAAAGATGTTTTAGTGCTGGGAAGGATCTGTTGATGATGTGGGCGTTTGGGTCTTTTGGAGGAAAACATTAAACCATTTGAAAAACCATCCTTCAACTGTCAGAAAACTTAGGTAGTGAGATACTGACAGAAACACTGGATATAAGCTTCAACAAATCTTTTTTTTTTTCTTGAATATATTGGAAATCCATTTCATATTTTACCTGAATTGGAGCTTTTACACAAATATTTCCTGGATAGTCCACTGAAATATCACTGTTGTGATATTGTATTAGTTTATTTTGGAATGTGAAGTCTCTATTTATGGGCTGTATGTAAGCTAGGATCATAGTCGCAGCAGAACCTGAAATCCAGCAACTCGTAATGATTCAGTAGTCACAATGGAGGAAGACTAAATCTGGCCTTTGGCTCTGATTATTCCAACCAGTCAATCAGAGGAAAGGGGAAATTATATTATATGACTGTAAGCTTCCAAAAAGCTACCAAGAGACTTTGACTTAATTTAAATTCTGCAGCTCAGCAGAAACAAAGAAAAGACTAAATCCTTTTGCTAACACATGCTGACATTGAGCCATATATGGATGGTGCTGCGATCATATACACATGGCATGTTGAAGGTTCACTGCTAAACAGCCTTCAAGGTTGCTTTCCCTGACTGTATCATGAGAATCACAAATTAAACTGATATCTGGTCAAGTCAGTGCTCCATTGTTTTGATAAAGACGCTTATGGCGCCACAATATCTCCACTTGTAACTTTTTCACTCCCATTTAATCCTAATATATTGATCGTCCTTTTTAACTGTATACAGAGGTTTAGACACACTTTCCCAATTAAATTCTATGAGAGGGTGTGGCCAAACTTTTTACTTGTAGTGTAATGCAGTTTTTTCAGCCAGCAACCCCCAAAATAAAGTTGCCAGAGAACAACCATGTGGAGACAGGGCCGTCTATAAGGGGGAATAAAGGGGGGAGCTTTTATCCATAAAGTCAGCAAAGTGATGGTCTATTGTTCTATGAATCTGTGGTACCTACATTTATTTACCGTATTTATCTGAATAATATCCAGTGTTATCCAGAAAGTGTAGTATTATTTGGGCCATAGTATATTGTCATCTTAAAGATGTAAATCCCTCTTTTTATCAGAAATAAAATAGGTGGAAAAGGTGGTGAAATGAGATTTTAAAAAGCACAGAAATTGGTTAAAAAGTTGTAAAATATAGTGGCTAAAAACAGACAGAAAAAGTAATAAAAAATCGTTCATAGTGTCAATATTGGCTTTAAAGTGCCAGAAATGGGGGTAAGGGGTTAGGGTAAGGTAATTTAAAAAGTAGGAACAAATAATGGGCACGACAAATCTCAAATCTGGTTAAATTGGTAAAATTATGTATGAAATATTGTGAAAAGAGGTTAAAAAAGACAACAATGGGTCAACATATGCAACATTAGGTTGGAAAAGTGGTGGAAAGTCTTTATAAGTGCTGAAAATGTTTTAAAAGTGGAAAAAAATGTGCAGAAAAGGCATTGGAATTTGATGGAGAAGTGGCAGAAATGGGAGTAATGTAGCAAAAATGCATTAACAGGAGCAAACATATGGCAAAACGTGATGAAAATAGGTTTGGTGCAGTTGCAGAAAAACGGTTAAAAAAAATAACCAAAAATGGATTCAAATTTTTTCAAACAATATCCTGGCGACCCCCTTCCAGTGTCTCGCGACCCCAAGTGAGGTCCACTCCTGACCTCAAGGTTGAGAACCCCTTGGGTAGTGTACATGCTCAATAAGAAGGAAAATCCACACATGCACATAAAATAACATACAAATACCAGTACACAGTAGAAGCTAATCCAGGCTCAGGCCCAAACCAGGATCTTCATGTGTCACCACCAACATATAATGGGGTAAATGGATCACTGGTAGCAACTGGGTCAAATGTTCTATTCTGTTCCCACACTTGGACAGTCACTCTGTAAAGTAGGAGGATTTAATGGTGAATCATGTGAATAACAATCACAAAGTGAGTCACACTGGTTTTCGTTCTCATGTTCAAAAAGTAGTTAGGCCTCACAACTGCACAAGGCAGCAGTAAAAGTAAAATGATGTCGGAATGATAACAGGCACAAAATGGCTTCTAGTGTACTGTAGTTAGGGATGATCACTCAGGATGGGACCTCCCACAACTTCAGACCTCAAGGTTTACTTCAGAAAACCACCAGCAGCCACACATGCACGGGTTTGAGTGAGACACGTGTGCTGCTGTGTTAACGTCACTCTGTGTTTATCAGTGAGGTCAAACGCAGTGCTGAAGGTTTACTCATGAAGCAGCACAGGAAGGAGCGTTATTTAATCAGTGCAGTCTGGAAAAATTCTGCTGACATTACCAAAAAAAAGTTGTGCGCTCGTTGTGTGATATGTGTGTGTGTGTGTGTGTCTGCAGGGTATGCGTGTGCTGGTGGATGCTCGAGACAAGCTGGGCATCAGCTGGCAAAGCTGTGGAAACGAGAAGCAGGGCATGCTGGTGATGTCGTGGGAGGGGCGTGTAGGAGCCTCGGGGGTGGAGCCCAGCGAGTTCCAGCTGTACGTGTCGGCGCTGAGCGCTCTGTGGGCGGACGCCGGCATTCAGGAGGCCTATGCACGGCGATCAGAGTTCCAGCTGGTGAGTCGATTAAAAAGCCTAGCTTTCTAATGTGCTGATGAACCTTCAGCAGTGATTACACTCACTGGTGCTTGGACCCCTGCAGTACACGCTATCATGGAGGTGAATTTGCTATATATTTATATTTTTTCAGATTTTATTGATTTTCTATCCAATTTTGCATTCATTAGACAAGTTAACGCTTCACTGTTTTTACATTTTTGCGAAAATATTATGAGTCTATGAGTGAAACCATGTGTGTCAACTGTAAGGGATGGCACGCATACAGTACACATACTGTTTGTGTAGTACTAGGCAGTGCTTAAAGGTCCCATGTCATGCTATTTTTCACCCATCTCCGTTTGTTCTAAGAACCCCAAAAACATAGTATTTGAGGTTTATTTTCCCAAACTTGCCTGTTTTCCAGAGTTTTAGCCTCTGAAAAGTCACTGTCTGAGCAACTCTACACAAACAACTCTACACAAACAACTCTACACAAACAACTCTACACAAGCAACTCTACACAAGCAACTCTACACAAACAACTCTACACAAACAACTCTACACAAACGACTCTACACAAACAACTCTACACAAACAACTCTACACAAACAACTCTACACAAACGACTCTACACAAGCAACTCTACACAAACAACTCTACACAAACAACTCTACACAAACAGGCTGATTTGCGGCTAGTGATGTCACTGAAACAAAAAGACGTCACGGATCTAATCTCAGCCAGTAGCAAAATTCAATTGTAATAACCGGCTTTCAACCCTTAGAGGGTAGTCAATCTGACAATTTACTATTTAAATACTTTGACTAACATACAAAGAGTGTTACTAGGATCAATAACCTACATTACTTCATAGGTAATCATATATGTATTCAGCAGAAAAAGGTAGTACACTTTAACCTCTGTTGTAACACCATCTTATTCTATGGAAATTATCATGCCGGTAATAAAAATACCAAATGATGCTCAGATTGTCGGTAATATTTGATTAAACTTTGACTACACAATGAAAATGGTTACCTTTAATTCTCAGACATTCTGCTTGAAGGATTCATCCAGCCTCATCAATTTGAACCCAATTTAAGTGACAAGGACGTAGTCAGTACGCTATTAATGCAGCAAATCAAGTTATCTGTGCTCAGGCTAGAGCAGGAGGCAGACTGAAAGATACTGAAGAGTTTAATTGTAGCTTATATTAAAGCTATTAAAGGCTATGAGCATCAGCGCCATGGAGCCGACTTCGGTTGTGTCTGAAGCCATCATTTTGTCAAAATTACAGAATCCATTAGAAAACTTCTCTATGACTACTGTTGTAGATGTTGTGACAAATTTGGTGCGTAATGATGGCGGCGAGCCTTTGGCTGCGCATTAATAAGGAAATTATGTTTCCAGAAGTCTTCTTACAGTTGTCTGCTACATCATGTGGCATCTTTGAGAGTAGCTTATGTAATGGTAATATTGATGATGCTATCTAACTTTGTAGGTGAGCTATCAGCACCGCGGTGTAGCTAAAGAAACCTCGCAAGATCCTCCCTCTTGCGTCACAATCCAAATAAGGTCCTTTTTCAAAAAGGAGACGTGCAACACGCATAAGCAACATTAAATGCATTAAAAATATATGAAGAAAGAGGGACAAAATAGTGTAAAATATTTCATGACGCATTATGTAGAGCAGTGTTTCTCAAAAGGGGGAACGCTATGGCACTACTTCAGAGAGAGAGAGAGGAAAATTAACAAATGAAGCATAAAAAATATAGGGATTTATATAATGTTACTTTTTGGTTAAAAATGATAATCATACTTGATATTACCAGCAACTCACAAAAATAAGAGAAAAATATTCTGAATAAAAAAAGACCAAACAAACAACAACAAACTACACAAAATTACACCAAACACACACAAACATCCATTCTAAATTAGTGGGCACCAGTCCAACCAACACGTAAAAAACGCGTACCCTGCGCCTGCACGTCTGTACGTCTGATCTACATTTTCCATAGACTTAGAATGGGTACACAGGCACAATGCACAAGTCACGTCCGCATGTGTGCTTGCAGACGTTTTAATGTGCATACGCATTAAAGTGTATGCACACCTACGTCACACCTGGATGTACACCTAACAAACATAAATATATCAGTCACATGTAGACGCAGGTGTGGCGTAAGTGAAGCTATAACGATCAGGTGACCTTCACTATAAATTACCGACTACGTGACATGTAAAGATTAGAAAAAAATGTTAGGCGTTTACACTTGTGTAGGTAAGTGTGTGAGTGTGAGTGTATAACGGACCACCATTTAGTCCGGTTACAATCTGTGTCACGACACCCGTCCATAGAGTGGTAGTGACTGTAGTGTTACGCTCTGAGTCAGATCGTTGCTGTGATTGGACAGGGTACAACGCCCAACACTCACACACACTTACTGACGTGCACGTGTGTACACTCCTGCACGCGTAAGCGCCTAACAATTTTTTCTACGTGTTTACATGTCATGCAGACGGTGCTGCATAGTGAAGGGCACCTGACCACTGTAGCTTCACTCACGCCACACCTGCCACTACACCTAACTACTTTAATTAGGTAAGTGTAGTGAAAGTTAAGCAGGCAGGTACATGTGCGATGGACTGGTGCGCATGAATTTAGAATGGATTTACCCCCCATAGTGTGCGTGTGCATTATGGTCAAATTTGCATTAGTGTCAGTTTCAAGAGGATTTAACTTTTATTCTGAACTAAAGAGGAATTAAAGCTCCCATGTAAACGTCAGTGTCTCAAAGTGTTTCTGAAATGACCGGAAATCATAAAAACTATAGAAATAAATTGATTCAGGAAACACTAAATACTGTTTCATTCCACTTATTTACCAATTTTGATTCTTTAAAATGTGTGTTATCACTCCTTCATTCCATCATAATGCTCTATAGTTGTTTTTTCACAGAATTCTGAGCAAAATGTTCTACAGGTAGTTGGACATATGAGGTACTTGGATTCAAAAGTAAGAGAAAGGGGGTACTTGAGCTAAAAAAAAAGTTTGAGAACCACTGATTTAGAGTGTGTTCTTGCCTTTAGCATCAACATAAAAAATGGTGTCATATACCAGTACACTTTTAAATATCTTAAAACCACAACAACTTCAACTTTTTTTGACTACCTCTTAGCAAAAAGTATATACTTGAAGTTCATTTTATTAAGTATCGTTGTGTATAAGTATAGCAAGTATACTATGGACCATGCACTTGTAGGGTACTAGAAAGTATAGTAATTTAATACTTCTTTGGACTAAATTGGAACATTTTAAGTTTATGAAAGTATACTGTAAGTATACTTTATAAGGTCATTTTAAGTTTACAAAAGTACACTTTCAAGTATACAACAAGTACATTCATCTATATACTACTAGTGTACTAAGTATATACTTTATACTATTTTAAGGGTACAAAAGAACACTTTCAATACTGCCTCAGTTTTAATACAAAATAAGTATACTTGTAGTACAAGTATAAGCTTTAGTATTAAAGTATAAGTGCAAGTTTAAGTATTAATGTACTTAGTCTTAGACTATTCTTTATACTTTTCAGTATAAAGCAAGGCAAGGCAAATTTATTTGTATAGCGCATTTCATACACAAGGCAACTCAATGTGCTTTACATGATAAAACATTCAATTGTTTAAAATCAATAAGAACATTTAAAATCATCAGTAAAATCAATTCAAATCATCAACAAACACATTACATCAAAAACATGACCAAAAATCTCTCTCTCAATCATACGCAATAGAGAAATTAAGTGCCTTTAACTTTGAGTTAAAAATGTTCACATTTGATGCTGACTTCAGCTCTGCTGGCAGTTTGTTCCTCTTCTTTGCAGCATAACAACTAAAAGCAGCATCACCAGCATCAGCTAAGTATACTTCTCATAAGTATATAAAATATAGTATATAAAGTGTACACTACAAGTATACTGCCTCAGTTTTAGTATAAAATAAGTATACCTGTAGTACACTTGAATAAACCACTTTTTGCTAAGCGATGTTATATTAGCATTGTGCAAGGAAATGTACCTTAGCACACCCCAGTTATAGATACAATGCATTAGTGTTTGTTGTGTGTGTGCAGTAATAGGAAGACCAACACAATATTAGCCAGGTGTTACTGATTAACTCAGCTGACCTTGTTTCTTAGCAGTTAAAGGTAGGGTCGGTAACTTTCTAAACCTAGCTTGATTTCGATGTAGCATGCTCCGACAGCTCCGCCTTCCGACTCCCCCTCCCCCCTGTGCTTCCTCTGAAGCCACCCCCCCTCACTCACATGGACGCGCACGCAGAAGCAGACCTCAGCCAAGTGTATGATGTCGCATTCAGCGGTAAGATATACTTTTACACGCACCTCTCAGACAGTGACTCGGGAGCAACAGTTGACACAGCGGGGTTAGGTAGTCTCACAAGTGAGTCCTTCCACGGCGTTGAAGTCGACGGAGCACAGTTATAGCTAAAAAGAATCACAAATATCCTACATTACAGCTGTTGACCGCCCTGCTGAAAGCAAACACAACACACACGCTCAAACACGCACACAAGTATACTGTACACACTGTAGCTGCTAAACTAGCTCGCACTAACAGAGAATCAACAGTACCATCGGGCTAATCCAACAACAGAAATACTTTGCGACATGTATCGCTAACGTT
The DNA here is from genome assembly GCF_900634775.1 of Gouania willdenowi. Lineage (NCBI taxonomy): Eukaryota > Metazoa > Chordata > Actinopteri > Blenniiformes > Gobiesocidae > Gouania > Gouania willdenowi. Next base: position 15,561,949 of record NC_041044.1, read on the forward strand.
AACATCTGGCTAATATGACAAATAGCTTGAATTGCTTCCACTATTTTAAAAGATAACACAATCACCCAGGCAACAAAACAACCTTACCTGTCCAAAAGTAATTCAGCAACCATAGCATCAGTTTTCAGGCCCTTGTCCTCCGTCAATTGTCGCCATCGTTCAAAAGATGTTCCGATGCAGATTTTTGTCTTTCCTCTCGCTAAATCCAAAGACCTCTTTTTTGCAGCTTTTTCTAAAAACGTCTTTCTTTTCTTGCCCTTCTTAGCAGGGCAAGACGTTACCAGTAAACGTGGAATAGGTACTTTCTCCGCCATTCTGTTGTCTACTTTCGGGCTTCCTCTAACAACGGTGACGCGCTTTTTAATGTACGCTCGTGCACGCACGGGGCCGTGAACAAGCAGGAAGTCCAGGAGACGTGATTGGTTGAAAAAAAACGAACCGTGAAAATCCCATTGGTCGCAGTTATTGCAGATTTACAGACGCTACAGTTGACAGATTTTCTTCGTTCCTTTTTCAGAATACATAAGATCTTCACATCTGTCCGGACATAATGAACATTTCTACCAAAAACTTGAAAAGTGTATCTGGAGATAGTTACCAACCCTACCTTTAAGGGCCTTTGGATTATTTTAATATTCTTTGCATCTGTTCTCATAAACTTTGTGGAAAGTGATGTCTACTCTTTTATGACATTAAGTCTAAAGTTCAGTCTGGGTAAGGAATCCTGATCCGTCAGCGGTTTCTCACTGATGTAGGATCATTAAATGACTGAAGAGTGTCCAAACATTTCTACTGCTTTATGGCTTGTTATGAAACCCTGGGCTTCATCGTCTGTGGATGTTTTCCTATTAGCTAGTGTTTAGCTGTTGATATCTGCATGCTAGCAGGAAAGTTTTTCCTTTTCAATCAACACCAGTGAGCTTAAAGCGTCTGAGTCTTTAACTGGCTCCAATATGTGGAAACCTGTCAACCAAGAGAGAAGTGATGTGGAACTTTTTTTATTGTGTTGTTTGCTGTTTTATCTTGTTTTGTTGTTGTTTGGAGGCTTACCAAATGGGTAACTGTTGTTCTCTTGGCTGAAAATATACAGCGTACATGGTCAACTGGCGCTCCGGGAGCCACATGCGGCCCACGGCTTAATTATGTGTGGCCCCCAAAAGTAAATGCACAAAATTACTTCAAAAACACTTAAAATGACAGAAACACAAGATGATTACAAAAATTGAATAGCATTAAATATACAGGATGACAATAAAAGAGTACAAACACTCCAAAAGCACAAAAAATTGCACCAAAAACACAGAAAATGACTCAAAAAACACCCCAAATGACTACAAGTTATTATGAAGTTGACTACAAAGTTTAATAACAGTAAAATATACAAGATGAAAAAACACAAATGACTCCAAAAACACTTAAAATGACAGAAAAGTACACAAATGTTTGCAACAATGTAATAGCATTATGGGCCTATACTAGGAAGATTACGGCCAATCACAATCACAGTGAAACTGGAGAGCAATTTACGTCACAATTGAGGAATAATCTTTTTAAAATATGAAGAATTAAAATGCATTAATTCAGAACAAAAACAACACTGTTGCTGCAGTAATATCAACACGGAATTAATGTGGGAATTGATGAGTGTTAATGCTTAAATTAGTGAGATTATAAACTGAGAATAAAATCTGATCAGTTTCACTTTCACTTTTACCTTGTCTGTGGCTCTGATACTGCGTTCATATAGATCAGCCTAAATCATGAGCTGTAATATATTTTTAGTTTATATTATCTTACAGGACTGAGGCTCTTTGCACCTTTGATTAGGTTTTCCAAGAGAACTGATTGGTCATGAAGCAGGACTTTAGTTCTCGCTCATATCTTATCCAGAACAAAACCTGGTCCCGACCAGGTAAGTCATTCAGCCGAAGTTGCCATGGAGATTTAGCTCCGTAATTCGTTCGCCAGCTTCGTAGTCCAGCACACACTCATTAAATCTCGGAAGTTAGTGCAATAACAGGAAATTTAGTTTCGTAGTATAGATGTTCTAATATACAAGACGACAACAAAAACACCAAAAAAATGCACCAAAAACGCACAAAATTACAACAAAAAACATAAAATGAGAGAAAAACACAAATAATACAAAAAACACATAAGAATACGAATGACAATGATGTTCAGATTGGTTAGATTATTGATTACATACATTTACAAAATGAATAGAAAAAATAGTTTGGTAGAGCCTTTACAAGATGTCTTTGTGATTAATTGGATTGTGGAAGGCAGTATTTTTTGTGTTTTTTGAGCAACTCTTAAATTTGGATATCTTTAGCGTATGAGCTATCCATCTCCATCTGACTCATAATATTAGTGTGTTTGCCTTGTTTTTACATGCTTTATGGTCAGTACATAATGTGTGCAAAGTCAAGCTAAAATGATTGCAGCTCTTTCTAAAGACAGTGATGGATCATCAAACAGGTGCTGATAATGCCACTAAAAACACTTTTATTATTCCCTCCTTTTCATTTCTCATTTCATTATTTTTCTTCCCTTCACGACAGAGTTGTGGTAGCTCTACTTTAGTTAAAATATATATATATTGTTCGGTGAAACTTCCAACCTCACATCCAATAATGTTCACTTTGTTGCATGTGGAACATTTGAAATAAGTTAGATTATTAATGTTTAAAATTGAATGTTTGACAATCGTATAAACTATAGCAGACCTTGACTTAATATTAATCAGTTAATGGTTTAGTAAAGAATAGGTTGTGACTTGGAGGAATTGTTTGGGTTTTATTGATGAAGCATTGCTCTTTTTACTTGTTGGTAGTTATTTTTCATTATTTAACTACTGATAAGTTAACGGTAGAAGAAAAATAATTTAGTTACTTTTTTTACTCCCTGTGAGCCTGAAAAGGAGCAAACAAGTCAAAAATGGTTAAATGGATGGATTTTATTGCTACTTTTAGTTATTTTGGAGTTGAATATTCCTTACTTTTCTCTTTTGTTTGGATTTATTCTAGAAACATTTTACATTTTATGACTTTCAGTATTTTCTTGGTTGACAGGGCATTATATTATCATGAAATAGATTCCAGAGTTTGAACATAATATGGGCTTTGTCTTGTTATTAAGTGGGTCCCAGTGGGATTAGTTGAGAACCTAAGAGTCATGGTATTAGCTCATAGGTTAATCAATACCAGTCAGTGACTTCTGCAGTCAAAACTGTGTTTTTCGAATCACTATGTGTGTTTTTTGGTATTGTTTTTTGTGTTATCGTTGTCATTTTTGCCATTTTTGCTGTAATTTTGTTGGCATTTTGTGTCTGGAATCATTTAGTGTATATTGGTTTTTTGGTTTTTGTAGTAATTTTGTGTTTAAGTGGTTATTTAGTGTGTCTTAGTTTGCATTTAGTTTTTGTGTGTTTTAGGAGTCATTTTGTGTATTCTTGGAATCTTTTTGTGTGTTTATGTTGTTACTTTATGCACTTTTGTTGACCTTTTGTTTATTTTGCTGTCTTTTTGTGTGTATTATGTTGGGCTTTTATATAACTTCTAACTTCATGAATTATAATGTTGTTGTTGCTTGCTGTATATTGTTTGAATTGAGGACTAAGAGGTTGGTTAAGGGTGCAGTGTGTTCCATTTTAGTTTGACCATTTTAAATTGAGGGCTGTTCTGACACAAAAAAGGCCCAGACGCCCACACCACAAATAATATTAAAACCTATATTTTCATTGATTAGGAAGCCTAACAAGGTAACCAATAAATAGGATAGAAATTAGATGATATATATTTGTTTTTAGTGTATTTTACAGCTGGTTTAAGACCCGTTATCATAAGAGATGATAACGGTAAGTTAACACAAGGTTAACTTTTTATTAGATTATTTTTTTCAGGCTTAGTAATTGTGATTATGTGTGATTGAACTTTAGTGATTGAGAACGCAATTGTAATTTACTTTCTGAGAATAACAAATAATTGTATTTAATTTTAACGCCTGTCACTGTAATCATAATTGAACTGTAATTGAGCATGGGTATTTGAAAACTTAATTGTAACTGAAAAATGTAATTGACCCCAACCCTGGTGTGTTCCAGCATTTTAAAATTGTAATGCAAACAAGGAGAAGCTCGCCTTATTTACCAAAGCCCTGTTAGGCTAAGCGCATGGCAGCGACTGTTGGTGAAATTTCATCTGTATCTAAACGAGTCAAAATATGAAAGCGATTCCATGAACGATTCCACTCACGAGCTGTTTGAAGAAGTGTTTCCGAGATAAGCTTCAATACCTGTTTACAGAGTCACTGAAGGACATCATAGAGCCTCATCTGTCATTAATAATCCCCAGCTATTCTATATCAACAGAGTGAATGTGTCCCTGGATTTCTCCATCAGCCCATAGCTTTGTGTTTTTAGTGCACTAAGAATTAATTGTGGCAGTATGTTTTGTCCCCCCCCATATCATAGAAGGGGACACAGCAGATTTACTGTCCACTCTGGAGCTGTGAGTGCCGACCTTTCACCTTGTAAAGCATTTATCAGTGACAAAACAATCAGAAGTCAGACTGAAGCCTCTTCCTCCTTCCTCTCACTTAACATAGTGTGTGTGTGCGTGAGACGTACAGCTTTAGGGTCAGACTGCCTTGTCTTATCAGGAGTCGGCGTGTGATAACGTTAGTACGTTACAGCTGCAAAGGGCAGAAGCAGACGTCCTTTTGTTTTAAACGCCAATCCACAACCCAAGCAGACACATTTAGACGTGATTTTGATGGCCATCGACTGCTTCTGCTCTATCCCACGCATCAATCCACACTGATTCAGAGGTGTTGGTGTGAGCTACGTGCCACCCAAAGAGATATCCTATTGAATCGCTTCAGTTACTATGTCACGTCTAATTTTATTTATCTTATTTAAAGGAGACCTGTAGTGAAAATGTGTTTAACATTTTACCAATATACCAAATATGTGCACCTTTTTATTTAAGAAAAAAAAAAAGTGCACAAATATGGCGAGTAACTGTGATGAAAACTGTGTGAAAGGATCTGTTCATGGAGGGAAGGATGCGCCGGATCAGCACCTGATGAAGCCGTAAAGAAATTTTGCCACAAGGAAGTAAGAGGGAACAATTATGTGGGGGTGTGGTTAGTGCCATAACACCCGCCCATGTACAGTAAGCAGAAACGTAGTGCTCTGAACAAGTATGTTCACAAGCTGCATTGATATTTTCTGTGAAGATAATCTGTCGCGACCGCGTCTGATTTCAGATGTAACTTTTGCTTCGTGCCCATTAGCTTAGCCCATTAGATTAGCCCACAGATCCCTCTCATAGCAGCTTGGCTTGAAGCGGTCCTCTCAGTTTCAGAGCAAAAAGCTGAGAAAATAGGCTTTTTCTAAAAAGAAATCTCTCAATTTTTTATTTTTTATTTTTTGCTTTATTGAAAACTATAACATCTGAACACTGATTTCCTTCTAAAAAAAAAAAAAAAAACAACACAGACAAGGCTTTTGATAGCAAAATTATTATTATTATTATGCTATCTGACTCATAGTTAAATGTTTTGCTTACTGTGGTTTTATCTGACCATCGCAACATTATCAATAATCCACTCAGGTACACACATGTTATGTGTCAGTATGTGGAGCTGTGAGCTGCTGGATACTTCACAATATCACTTCATAGCGCCATATTCTCTCTTGTCCCTGCTTCTCGCTCCTTAGCTTATGGTAGCATCAGTGGCTAATCTGTCATCTAAAGGTGCGCTGCTGCCACCCTTAGGGCACCAGTTGGTCACTACATCAACAGAGAAGCCTTACGTTCACAGTAGAACTCTTTCACAGTGTATCCAAGCAACTTCTGTGAAAAAACACAATTGACGAGTTTTCTCGTCAATGGCACTGAGTGAGTTAATGGTAGATGAGGAAAGGGTAACTTAATACTTCTGTCAGGATCATCCATCCATCCATTTTCAGACCCATCGCTTGTTCCTGAGCAAGGAGCAACAGGAACAAGCGGTGGTCTACCGATGCCTATCTCCAGTCCACACTGGGCGCAAGGCCGGGGTACATCCTGGACAGGGCGCCAGTCCATCGCAGGGCAACATAGACACAGACAACAACTTACATTCGCATTCACTCCTATGGGCAATTTAGAGGCTCCAATCAACCTATCAGTCATGTTTTTGGATTGTGGGAGGAAACTGAAGTACCCAGAGGAAACCCACGCAGCATGGGGAGAACATGCAAACTCCACACAGAAAGGATCCAAGTGTCCACACCAGGGCTTGAACCCAGGACCTTCTTGCTGTGAGGCGGACATGCTAAACACTAAGTCACTGTGCGGAGAGAACGCAACATGGAAAAAATTCACAGAAAGGTCGGAGGAACCCAGGCTTTAGTTCATGTGTAAAGCACTTTTTAAGTTCTATGATGCTAAAAACAACTCCCCATCCTATCTTATCCTATCTTAGTGTGAGGGTGAAGCACTAACCCACACATTTCAATCATTAGGATTTTTAAAATAAGTCGTCTGTGCATAAGCCATTCTGTGTGTCCGTATTAACATCTGTTTGCGTGTGTCATTGAACCGGGACACTCTGTTGGCTGTCTCTGTACACGTGCGAAGAAGATCTGTAACTTTTTGAAACGTGTAACTTATGCAATACCGGGAAAAACAAGAGGAAAAAGAAACTATTGTCAAAAAGAACAGGAGAAATGGACACTGTACATGCTACGATTTAAGCACCAATACTGCTTTATTTGTCATAACAAAGAGATTGTCTAATAAAGCTGATCAGTTACGAGGCTAGATACAATCCATTGATTACCTTTGAAAAAATGTTTAGATTGATATGTGTCTTTTTCAGGTTTGTACTTAACTCTTAACAGCTACAGCCGCAGGCCTTTTAGCAGGCTTGTTTTGCGTAGGAATGGTTGCTATAAGGCCCCTGGACACCAGTTTTTTTTCCCCATGCATACTGTTGGTCTGAGTTTTAGACTCTATGGTGTCCATAGAGTCACCCATCACCCGCACTAAGCACCAAACCTTGGGGGACCGAGCCTTTGCTGCTGCCGCCCCCACCCTCTGGAACTCACTCCCTCAACCCATCAAGATTGCAGACTCAATACAGAACTTTAAAACTCCTTAAAACCCTCTTTTACTTTGATTGCTCTTTCTTTATTTTTCTGTGTTCTGTATAGCGGCTTTGAGTCCCAAAAAAAACACGACAAAAATTTAATGTATTATTATTATTATCCATAGAGGTTGTTTTGTTGGATGTCGTGAGGCAGACAAAGCTACATCTCCTCCTTCTCTTTGCGCAGATTGATTGTCTCTTTCTTCTCCTTCTCCAGCACCAGTTTGGCTTTGCTGATACGCAAGATCAGCAGCTCTAACCCCTCTATATGATCCGACTTCATAGCCAATGAGCTTTTGGGCACTTTGTGTTCCTCTGAGGGTGGAGACAGTGACAATGATGATAGTAAACCAGCATGTTTGCTCTCCAGCTTTTCACAAATTTCAGCCCCCCGGATTATCTTCTCCTCCTTATTGATCAGCGCCTGTAGCCTTTTGGAGGCTTGGTTTCCCTGCACACAGACCCGTGTCAGACGCTCCTTCGCTGATTTGCTGGTCTGATTCATCTTGTTCAGTAGCTCCTGACACCTTTGTTTTTCCTCACTGATGGAAGCCATCAGCTCATTTTCCATGGCGTCTACCATCAGTGTACACTGTTTCTCATTCAGTTTGTTCAGTACTTTCACTGCTTTCTCTAACCTTTCTGTTTCAGCCCTTATTATCTTTTTTCTTTCTTCCAATTCATTAACATCGTTCTGGTCTTCTTCAATGGTCTTTGTTCTGCCAAGTCTTTCATCCAAAGGGATCGTCTTGAGTTCGTGCAACTGAAGCATGTCTTGGTTCATTTGGTAGAGCTTGTCCAGCTCAATCTTGTCCCGCTGCTCCGCCGATAGCTTCAAATGATCCACTTTGCCTTGGACACGCTGGGTCTCATCCAGCAGTTGCTTCCTCTCAGATGTGGATTTTCTTTTTGTGTCTCTCAGACAGTCAATCCACATCTGCTGCAGCTTGACCAGAAAAATATTGTCGTTCATGTCAAGTAACTCCATGTGCTGCTGGTGAGCACGCTGCGCCAGTTCCTTCTTACGCTCCAAAGCCACCAGCTCCTGTTCCAGTTTCTCCACCACACTGTCCAGGTTTTCCAGATGCCACTCTGAGTCCCGCTGGACCTCCAACTCCTCCATTCGATCTTCATTCTGGTGCTGAAGCAAAGTTTTTTTCAAGCTGTTACCGAGCTTCGGCCTGTTGGTCGTGCTGTAACTTTGCTCGACCTGTATCTGGTGCAGTAGGAACTTTTCGAGCGCCTCCTCTTTCTCCTGTTGCTTTTTCTGCTCATCCTCAGCATTCAGCTGAGCCTTCTCACTAGACTTCCCCTTTTTTTTCCCTTTCTTTGGAGGCATTTTTCTAGCACTCGTAAGTGGGGTCCTTCTTGTGTCTGATACAGAAACTGTGGTTTTTAAAGGAGAAAGAACTGCAGGGTGCTCTACTTCAGAGGCAATGAGTGATCTGCTTTCCAGAGTTCTGAGCTCTATTTCTTGGTTACGTTGTTCTTTCTGATGACATCATTCCTGCTGCTAGCATGGCATACTGTTTCAATAAGCTTTCATAAAGCAAGAGAACTGGTGAAAGAACTGCAGGGTTCTCTACTTCAAAGGCAGTGAGTATCTGCCCTTCCAGAGTTCTGAGGTCTATTTTTTGGTTGCCCAATGTTTGTTCTGATGACATAATTCCTTTTTTTTTTTTTCTGTCTGCACATGCTGTCAAAGGTCAACACTACAAGAAGTGCAATCTTTTTTAGACAGCAATGCATTTTATTTTTTATTTCTTGTTATTGCAATTAAATTAATTGCATTATTTTATTGCATAATTGTGACCATCACCAGCCCTCCCTAAGGAAGGGTAAGAAACACTTTATTAAAGGGAGAATATAAAAAGAGAGGGCAGTGTTACACCTAGGTGAGGGGGGGGGGGGGGGTGGGGGGGTGTGGAGGGGGAAGAGAGCAGGGAGGAGCGATTTAAGGAAGAGAAATGGAAGGGTGGGGAAGAGTTGATTACTGTAAAGTGAGATGTGAATTTGTAGGTGTGAGGCTTAACTATAATGGTGGTGGCTGTGGGCAGAGGGAAGGAGTGAGTGGTAATACCTGAAACAGGTATTTGGGATCAACGTGTCTAAAGTTAAGCCCACTACAAGTTTTATCCCACAGTCCAAGGCATGCTTGTGCATCGTAGACTGATGTACTGTATGTTCAAGAAACTGCCACTGTAAACCCAAGCGCTGCCCCTGACTCGAGGACGCAGCCAGAATAGCAGAGGCCAGCGAGCCCAGGCAACCCCCCCCCTGCCGAGCAGCCCCCCAGACGCCCACAAGACACCAAGCCGAGGGGCAGCCATCGCCCCCACATACACACCCAAGAAAGCACCTAGAAGCCGAGGAGCCAGCGCACTCCGCCATCGCCCCCAACCCCCAACCCCAAGGCCCCCCACCAACGGTGCGATTAAAATTGGAGGGATTGGTAGGGCAATTTGAGGTGTGAATGCCGCCCCTGCGCCACCACTCAGTAGCACAGGCGGCGGCACCCTCCACCCTCAGCCCCACCATCCAGCCCCCCAAGGGTTGGGTATGGGTGTGTGGTGCACCAAGTGAGTGAGCCAGACCAGCTGGGAGTGAAGTGAGGTGTTCATTTTAGGAGGCCTGTCTGGTGCGAGCCCGGCCCGTCCAATTACTGACAATTCCTGCTGCTAGCATTGCAAACTGTTTCAATAAGCTTTCATAAAGCACATAGCCTCTTCTTTCTTTAACTAATTTGCAAGTGTTATATCAAACACTGTTAAAAGTGAAATATCATAAACAACATTTTTCAAAGTGTATGAAATATCAACATCATTTAATGTTCTTAGATAAATTACAATAAAATATACACCACAAGGGTTGGGGGGGAGCACCACGGTGGCTTAGCCCGGGGGCGCCCTTCGGACAAGTGTTGGGAGTGTTTGCGTTGGGGGCGTTGCTGGCGTTGACTGATGCAAGTTTGCCTGGCACCTCTGAAGGGTGCCGTCTGCGGGGTGGTGGCGTCCGCTGTCCTGGCTTGGGGGTGCCGTTGGCCGCCTGGTAGGGCTGTCTGCAGTTTGATGGGTAGGTAGCGTGTCTCCTCCTCATGGGGGTAACTGTTGGCCAGTAACACGCTAAGTGTGGGCGTTGAACCTACGTGCTCCTGCTGGAATGGTCTACCAGCGGAGTTATACGTTATTCTGTGAAAGGAAAATCAAAAAAGTGGTATCAGTAATAACATGGGCTTTTTGGAAATTTATTTTATTTTGTTTAATTTGTTCTGAATGTGTCTGCTTAATGCTAAAATGACAGCTGAGGTCTGTTGAATACTTTATTTTTCAGTCAGATTTGGCTGTGCTTCAGCACAAATCCACAAACTCAGATTTGCGTACACAAGGTCAGACTTGACGTGAGATCTGATCGTAGCATACGAAGCTTGCATGAATATGGTTCAACGCACTTCGTACGGTCAGATCTGAACGTACGAACGATTGATAAATGAGGGCCAATGACTCCAAAAGCACAAAATGACAGGAAAATGTGTCAAAGTACAACAAATATACACACATTGGCCCTCATTTGTCAACCGTGCATACGTTCAGAGTATGTATGTATCAGTAATATGATGAAATATAGGTGAAATTGGCTAAAAGCATAATTAACACAGACAAGGGGCAACAGATCCATTTTTGACATGTGTCATTTATTACCTAAAACAGTCGATAAACCTCAGATTTTCGTGTCTCCCCAGGATCCCTGCTGTGAAGTTTTACGCAGCTCACACAGGGGGGCAGACGTCACCTGCTCGGTAGCTGATCCTTCACAAAGTGTTTTTATGAGCTCCTTTATATGGTGGCTGACAGTGGCAAATGTGCAGCAAACTGCAAAATGCTGCAAACACAGAAATGCTACAAAACTGTACCTTTTGGTCTAGTTGTAATATTGAGAAAAAGAAGATCTTTGTTTTGCTCCACCTCAGATGTGAGGATTTCCTTTCCTTTCTTGCCAGTTTGTTTGACCTCAGTGGGCAGGGCGTCCAAACCAGGAAGATTCAAGGACGTACCATGTTAATTCAAATTCAGCCGCCGCATTTATCAACACCCAATAATTTGTACCACTGGATTGGTCAGATACGAATGTTTCATAAATCACGTGCGAGTCCTGTCATACAACCAAATGTGTACTCAAATTTGCATCAGTTTTCACGCAAGGTTGATAAATGAGGACAATGACTCCAAAAACACACACAAAAAAATGACAGAACAATACACAAAAAATATCCTAAAAACACAAAAAGAACAAAACATAAAAAAAGGGAAAAAAAATACAACAAAAACACACAAACCCTTTGTTATTTTCTGTATTAATGCTCAGAATGGTCATTTTTCTGAAGCATAATATGAATGTTGATAATGTGGTCCTCGCACCAGACAATCTGTGATTAAAGTTTCCCATCTCGGCATTAGATGGTCATCATTACCGTATCATGTGTCCCCTGTGCCACAGAGTGCACTTAGGCAGAGTAAAGGAGAATTAACTGGGCATTCATTTCTCAGTTAGTTTTAGGGTGGAGCTGCAATTTTGTCAGTTTTTGTGCACTTCTTAATCATTACACAGTTTGTCTATATTGTCACATTTTTTGACTCTTTATATATTTTGTACAAATTACATGATTGTTGTGTTAGTTTTTAATGGAGGTTAAATGTTGAACAATTGGAAATGACTCTAGCAGCTTTAGTTCAGTACTGGTTTTCAAGGCTTGCTCTATAATTGCTTGAATGTAACTGCCAGTGATGTTGTGTCAATAAACCCACATCAGCAGCCCAAACTACAGCTCAACTCCTGTAGGCAGGCAGCTTTCACGCCCAAGAAGTTTGTTGTTTTTCCCATGCCCCCCCCACCTCCCCTTTAACCTCCATTTGGAACAGCCTGAAAGCCGCTAAAGGCAGGCATACACTGCGATTTTTGGCCCATTATGAGCCGATTTTTGACTCTTGCATCTATTTTGTGGGATCGTGCGAGTCTCTGCTAGATTGTGTGTCGTGTATTCGTGTAGTATACATGGGATCACGAGAACCAATGAACACCTCACGACCAGCTCCCAATCATATGGTCGTAAGGATATCAAACATGTTTGAAATCCAGTCGCTCCTTGTGAGGGTATCACGGTTGAAGCAGTACCACGGACTGGTGTCACGGTCTGAGTTTACCTCCGTACTGAGATTATAACCCTAACCTTAACATAATCCAATAAACAAATAAAACACGTGTCCGTTCACTTTGAAAACAAAAATTAATTATTATTTTTTTAGCAAAAATTCATTTTCCGGTAGCGTGCATGTGCACGCATGCGCATATACAATCTCAGTATGATATGAACTCAGACCATAGCACCGGCTTACCGTAAACTCTCACACTGCGCATGCTCAAACTCGTAGGACCGCTGTAAAATTGACGGACTTTCTTCTTCTTCTTCTTCTTCTTCTTCTTCTTCTTCTTCTTCTTCTTCTTCTTCTTCTTCTTCTTCTAATTTGGACGTACAGTGTGAGCAGTCAGATTGTGTCAGAATGTTGGTCCGTACAGTGTGAGAACATGCATCGTGAACTGCGCACATTTGGGCTCTGCACGAGTTGCACAGTTTGAGCTGGAGCTGAGTGCAACAACACAAAAAATCTCAGTGTATCCCAGCCTTAAAGTAGATTCGAGTGATAGTTAGAGCTTTTTCACTGTCATCCACGCTACTCTCTGTAATCTTACAAACATGCTCTGATAAAAGTTCAAATTAAACTATTGCTAATGTGCTTCAGTTCTCCACCTATCCATTGTTTGATTCTGTTTGCCTTCAGTTCTCAGATTTTTATGATACCAGTCCAACAATTCCTGTGCTTGGAGTGTAATAGCTATCCAACAACGTCAATATTCTACACAAATCTGAGTTAAAATGTACTATAAAGGGTTAATCCTCTTTTTTTCCACAGTCCAAAAGTATTTCTAGGGATAGCACAGTCAGCTTTTACCAGTTACAAGCTGGGCCACAGGCAGCTGGGAGAGAAACACGGAGAGGGACACAAGTCAAGTCACATTGGGGAGATGAGCAACAGAGAGGGAGGGGAAAGAAATCAAAACTGGACCAAAAGAAAAAGACCAAATAGCAGCAATGGATAGATTTCTGTTTACTTTCAAGGTCTGCTGTGTTCCCACCACACCCAGATAGCACGCCGCCAGATATAAGAGCTACAAGCTCCAAACCAAGGCCATATATTTAAGCTGTGACAGTAAAGTGTGGGGGTTGGGATCATTAGGGCAGACGTCTCTGATGTTTCACCTCAGAGAGAATCATGGAAGCCCTTCAAAGCAACAGAGTGGTTATAAAGGCAAACACACACAAACAGACACACACACACATTCTCAACGTTCATGCTACTACTGCTCTGAGATTGACCCTAAATTCTGCATCACAGTGTCTTGCTGTGTATGGTATTAGTTATGAATAATAAATCATTTGACAGATTAAATATTCTGATAAATTCTTTGTTTAGGAATAACACCCATCTATCAACATTAATAATCAATGAGCAATGTCAACAACAATCACATTTACACAATGGCAACTCGGTGTACACAAAATGCAACAAATAAGTATTTTTAAGTTGATTGATAACCTTAACAGCTGTTAGGCTCTCAATAATGGGGGGTCTCACTTTTAACATTAGCCATGTGAGTAATCAGGGAGATGTTTTAAAAACAATAATGTATTTTGTAACTACAAAGTAGTGGAAGCTTTGACTACCTGATTATACAATTAATAGTAGATGCTAGAGGTGTGTATTGCCTGGCATCTGGTGATACAATTCGTATCCCGATACATATGTCACGATACGATACGATATATCCCGATATTAAAGTATAAGCCAATTATTGTGTAAAGGTGTACACATTTACTAATCTGTAAATGTGTACACCTTCATGAATGAAATGTATTTTATTGGCATATTTCACACTCAAAACATAGGCTTTAACATGCCATGTGCCAACAACTTAAAATAAAAAACTAACATACAATCTGCCTGTGGCTTTTAAACCAACTGTGACTTTAGAACAACAAATACATGCAGAAAGTTAGTACTTTCTTTTTAGATTTTATTGAATAAACACAAGCTGGTCAACATACCCAGGTTTCCGCACTTCTTTGTGCAGTTGCAATGTCTCCTGCAATGGAAAAGACTTTCCTGATTAAATAAAGGTAAAAAAATAACGATATGGATGCATTTTGAATCAATCCAAGAATCGTGTGACGAATTATCGCGATGTATCGCGAAATTGACTTTTTTTTCAACACCCCTAGTAGATAAAGTCATGATACATCCAGTACTCTCATTTTTAATGTCCCAACTCACTCAATCTCTCATACCTTTTCATATGCAGGACTACAAACACAGAGAGACATACACACATCATCTCAGTTAGATGAGTTTTCTTCTTCAATGATAAATCTTCTCTGCCCTGAGATCATGACACGTTTAACCCTTTACACGCCAACATCTTTATTTTTAATGTTCTGAAATATGGCAACTTTTAAAAGGAAATTATTTATTGGAATTAACTTTAAATTGGGAGTCATTAAAAAGAAAAAAAAAAAACTGTTTTATATTCAGACATAAATAATAGCATCCTTGCAAAATAATACAATTTAAGAAAAACATCACATTTCATCAGATTTGTTTGGATGTACAACTTTACAACTGTGGCTCAGGTGGTAGAGGGTCGTCTTCTGATCGAGAGGTTGGGGGTTCGATCCCAGTACCTGACTATGTGTCGAAGTGTCCTTGGGCAAGACACTGAACCCGAAGTTGCTCCCAGTGGTCGACTAGCGCCTTGCATGGCAGTCCTGTCCCACTGGTGTGTGAATGTGAGAGTGATTGGGTGAATGAGCTGATATGTAAAGCGCTTTGAGACTGCTGCAGTGTGGTGATAAAGCGCTATATAAATCAAGTCCATTTACAAGTACATTTTATAAGCATTTTGTTTTGTAAGACTTGCAGAAAGTAATATGATCTTAAAACCTCAAAATGGGATTCCAACTGAACACTTTAATAACTGAAAATCTCAGTGGCTAAAACAGCTGCACTGATACCAATAACTGCTCCTCAAACACAAACAGTGCAGTGTTTGTTATAAATTATTAGATTGAATCATTCTTAGATAATTCGATTGAACAATCAATTATTTCATGACAAAAACATCAATGTTGAGTGAAATATCACTCATTTCTATGAAAATAGGGTCAGGGGTTAGGCAGGGGGTGTGGCCTCAACACTTCTGCATTAAGCAGTGTGCATGTGATTGAGGAATGGCACAAGTAAACTTTTTTTTTTGGTCAAGCTGCAGCTAAAAAATATTTTCCAACTATATTTCTCATCTCGGTTAAGGACCAACTTTCAATTTTGTAAATCCCCTGTTTATTCCCATTAATTCACATAGATTACAGTTAATTCCCATGAAAAGTTTCCAACTTTGAAAAATCCTGGAATTTTGCAACCCTTAGTCATGTTGCTTTAAACCAGAGGTGGGCAACTTTCTATCACAGCGGGGGCCACAAAAATTTGTTTGTCTGATCAAAGGGCCACGTATTCAACACTCATGTTAATATTTAAAATAATGACTAATCTGAGCATTAACAGAGGAAAGAATGAATAGTTTTTTGAGTAATTTTGTGGGTTTTTCTGTCATTCGGTCTATGTTTGTTGTTGTCTTGCTTGTTATGATTGCATTTTGTGTATTTATGTTGTCCTTTTGTATATTTTTCCTGTAAAATGTATGCTTTTTGGAGTCATATTGTGTATTTATGTTGTCATTTTTGTTTTAGTTTTTTTTTTTAGTCATATTTGTGCTATCATGTTGTTGTTTTGCTTGTTTGTTTGTACTGTGGGTTTACAATTAGATGGATTTGTAATTTTTTTTGTGTTTTTCTTGTCGTTTTGTGTACTTTTGTTTATTTTTTTGAGTACATTTTGTTCATTTGTGTAGTAGTTTTGTGTGTTTTTTGAGTATTTTTTGTGTTTTTCTTATCTTTTACTGTATTTTCTTGCTATGTTATAATTCTATGAATTTTTCAATGTATTCCTACTTTTGTTTGGTCTATTTTTCAGTCATTACTTTGGTGGCCACATAATAGTAGACCAAAGACCACATGTGGCCCCCGGGCCGCTAAATGATGGATAATCCAATGCTCAATGAACTGTATATCTCAACGGTTTACGTGTTTACTGTTTACTTTTTGTAAACTAGTTTTATTGTTTGTCATGAAGGACCAAACGGAGTCATGCCATACTAAGTTAAACAACAGAGGGAGTGAGATCAGGTCTTTACTGTTATAAAGACCCTAATCTGCCCATACAAGCCATGAATGGAGACATTCCTCCTGTCTTACTCAATCACACACGCAGATGCACACACATCCATACAGTCCCATTTATCACCCAAAGATGTCCCTGATAAGGAACTGAAGCCCAGTTTTTCGCCAAAATAAAGCCAGTTCAAAGTCAGTTTCTTCCATTGCATGAACGATCGATCAGCCTGTTTCATTTCTGCTGATGGAAGTTAAAGTAATGGTAGAAGCATGACCATGTATGTGTGTCTGTGTGTGTGTGTGTGTGTGCTAACACACTAGTGCGTGTCTTTGTTTGCTGTGTCCCTTCATCTCGGGGAATTCCCCTCTCCCTCCCCTTTTTTCCCTAGAACAGCTCTTCTTGTCGACTGTGGCGAGCTGGACCAATCAGAGTGGCCAACTTTCTGTTTCCTGTCGCCATGACACTGTAGGTCAGCGTCAGGGTCGCGGGTTCAAATCTCACCCACACAGGGGTTGTGTTCAGTGATCACAGCACGTCAGTATGTTTTGTAGTTGCAGCAGCTCTGTTATAAAGACAGACACACTTTTGCAGTATTTTGGAAAAAAAAGACTTCTTATAGTAGATTAAAGGGCCCATGTTAAGCTAAATCAACTTTTCTGTGCTTTAAACATGATAAAAGTGCTATTAGGGCTTCATACACATGCCCAAAGCGGTTTTTTCATTGATTCCCTCAATCGTTAGTTAGAGGGTGATTTGCT
The DNA here is from genome assembly GCF_900634775.1 of Gouania willdenowi. Classification (NCBI taxonomy): domain Eukaryota; kingdom Metazoa; phylum Chordata; class Actinopteri; order Blenniiformes; family Gobiesocidae; genus Gouania; species Gouania willdenowi. The sequence goes on from NC_041044.1 coordinate 15,579,185, forward strand.
CCTTTCTTACTGCAGGGTGAGCACAAACACCTCTCTCCAATTTGATGACGCGTTCCCACTTTGATGACAAATTTGACGCGGCACTGAGCTGGAGAAGCCGCGCCTCCAGGAAGCTCTCTGCCGTGATTGACATGTAAACAGACACACCCACGAAGGTGAGCATTTCAGCATCCTTCACACAGTGCTATGTATGTATTTTCTACAGTCTATGTATGTACCGGCGAACGCCCCGCCCCCACACCCTGTCTCATGTTTATATAGCAGCATGAGCTCGGCTATGGAGTGGGTGGGAGGAGGGCGGGCCGTCCTCTGGCCCTACGTCACCGTGCGAGGAGGGGGAAGTCAGTGTCCCGTAGACACGCCCACTCATGAATATGCACAAGTAGGCTGCAAATCAGCCTGTTTGTGTAGAGTTGCTCAGAAAGTGACTTTTCAGAGGCTAAAACTCTGGAAAACAGGCGAGTTTGGGAAAAATAAACCTAAAATATTATATATTGGGCTTAGAACAAATGGAGATGGGTGAAAAATAGCATGACATGGACCCTTTAAAGGCGCAGTACTAGTGCTAGTGCTAGTACGAGTGCTAGTGCTAGTACCAGTGCCAGTGCTAGTGCGTTTTGCCTTTGTGTGTTTGTGTGGGTGAGCAATGAAAGGACTTACTGCGCTGTGTCTGACTCACTAATCCCTCCCTCCCTCCCTCACGTCTCTCGCCTCTGTTTTCACACACACAGCTGTTTCCTGTTGAATGCATTTAAGTGAAAGACGGAGTGGAAAGAGGCTCAATTTGAAACTCTTGTTGTTGAATCACTTTGATTTCCGGCTTTAACCTCGTGAGCCTTCATCTCAATCTAAACTCCAGGTTTTAGCTGATTTATCAAACACAGTGAACAGAGCAGACTCCCGTGCACATCTCACTGTTGAGCAATGAAAACCCAGAGGTGTAACGAGTGCTGATATATCCTACTCAAGTAGAAATACTACAGTACTTGATTGAAATTGTACTCAAGTACCGGTACAAGTACAAGTAAGTCATACAAAAATTACTCTAGTACTAGTAAAAAGTAGCTCATTTAAATTGTACTCAAAATAAAAGTTACTAGTTACGTCCGTTAATCATTTTAAAGCAAAAAATTGGCTATAGAAATGTAATGAATCACTGTACTTCTTTTAAAACTTACTTAAACACAAGTAAAATGACTGCTTTAGAAATATACTCAAAAGAGTACAAATACCCATAAAAGAAACTTAAAGAGTAGCTAAACCCCAAACCCACTTTTTTCTGCTGAATACATATGTATTTGGTATTAATTAGTGCTATTTATATTATTCCTAGTCCCACTCTTCACATTTTAGTAAAAGTATTTTAATTTTGCATATTTAGTTGTAAAATGTCAGAATGACTGGCCTCTAAGGGTTGAACGCTGGCTATTACAAATGAATTTTGCTGTTGGCTGAAATAGGGCTGGACGATACGCCTGAAATATGTATCACGATATAAGTGTTTCATATCAGTCGATATCGATAATTATTAGTTGTATTTTTTTTACCTATTTAAGATAAGGACCAGAAGAAAAAATTCCAAATTTAAATACTTTTATTCTAAACGTAATCTTTAACATTTAAAAAGAGGTCAACAAAACAATGGAAATAAACTAAAAAACCTCAATTCAAAAAATAAACTGTTCAGTGTACAAATATAGACAATAAATAAATGCTTAATCTAACAAAATGTGCAAAACATTTGATAAATAACCAGTGCACACCTGAGGTAGAACTAACATCTCTGACATGAAACGAACAGCAGGGCATGTCTTAATAAAATATTATGGGGGCAATGTTGGCATTTATTTCCTCATTTATAATGAAATTATTTTCTAAAAGAAAAAGAAATTAAAAAAAGCACATGAAAAGGAAAAATAACTCCAATAGTGTTTTTACTGTTTAATATAAACCACTGCTGCTGAATCTTGTTTATTTTATATCTGATAATGAGTTACTTAAAGTTATGGTTGATAAATAACTATGATTTCCTATAATTAAACCAGATCAGACGATGATTTACTCATTAATTACTGAGAGCAGTACTAACAGGATATTTTGGTCCAATGTGTCGGTGGGTTAGCTTAGCTAGCATGCTTTAGTGGAGTTTCCAGCGTGCATCTCTCTCTCTGTCAGTGTGTTTGCAGGAACTTTGGGTCGATCTGGCGGAGGATCTTGGACTGGTTCACTTTGTTGGGTGTCTGGTCTTTAACCAAGCACCGGTACATCCACGGTGAAACCTGAAACTGCTAATGTACACAGCTACTTTGGAGTGGTTCAAGCCGTTCATCTGCCTTTATCCCCCAGAATGCCTTGCGGTTCTGGGTCGTGGGTTATTTACAGGATTTTTCTGACTGAGTTCAGTGAAATTATGGAACATTCTATTGCACATTATTTCTATTGATATTGATTACATCTCAATCGCAATATATATCGTTACCGTTTTATCGCTTAGGCTGAAACGGATTCTTTAAGATTCCCCTGCGTCATCAACTTTCCCTGTTGGCCCCGCCCCTCCTATAAAAACTGAGAGGAGGGAGGAGGGTTCCTTCCAATCACAGCCCTCAGTGAGCATTGATTGACAGTTCTAATGAAGAACTGTTCTCTACATCGGTGAAGTTTTTGACTCTGTGCTTCCATAAAGAGCAGATTCTGTGCTAATCATTGGGTTTATCAAGCTACGTGTGTATTTACGCACGTAGCTTGATCATCACATCATATGTGTGTTCCCGTATGTCTCTCCGTGTGCGTGGATGTTCTTGTCCCATGTGTGCGTCTTCCTGTGTGTGTGTAAGCAGCGTTCCAGCCTCTGCTGAGCCATGAACAGAGGCTGGAATGCCAGCGATAGTGTGTGTAGTGTTGTGTGTGCGAGGGTGCAGCTGGGGATTGTGTGTATGTGATTGTAGTATTTGATCACAGATGTTACTGTGCGCTGTGAGTGGGCATGTCTTACTGTGTCAGGAGTAACGGCCATAATCAAGGGAGGAAAAAGAAAAAAAAAATGGGTTGTGATTTAACGACCTTGGAAAAATGTGAGTCCCAGGGTGAGACCAGATGAGAACCCCTGATTTATAGTACTTGCCAAGCTTGCATGAAAAACACTAGATTAAGACAGTCCAATAAACCATTATTGTATTTATGAGACTGAGTTTGTGTTTTTCTGCAGAGCGAGTCGGTGAAATACTTCCTTGATAACTTGGATCGTATTGGACAACTGGTGAGTCGTGCTGACCTGTTAGATCCCACATTTCTTCACTCTGACTCTTTCCGTTTTTAAGATGATTTTCTTTGTGCTTTTTAAAGAACTATAATCCAAGCAAGCAGGACATTTTGTTTGCAAGGAAGGCGACTAAAGGAATCGTCGAGCATGACTTTGTCATCAAAAAGATTCCTTTCAAGATGGTGGACGTCGGAGGACAGCGGTCTCAGAGGCAGAAGTGGTTCCAGTGTTTTGATGGGATTACATCCATTCTCTTCATGGTTTCATCATCAGAATATGACCAGGTACATTTAAGGCAGTGTTCCATATAAAGAAGATCTTGTGGGATCAAAACAGTCTGAACATTTGGAGTTAAGAAAGGGAAGTGAAACCTCAGACAGAACACAAAGATCTCTTTGTGGTAACTGAGAAAACCTGATTGTTCCTGTAGTCCTGACTCTAGTTCAAGTCAGCAGTCATATGACCATGATTGAATCTCCTCTGTGGTGCACAGATCACAGATTTGGCAAACAGACAAATAATGTGAAATGTGTGTGTGTGTGTGTGTGACTCCAGGTCTTGATGGAGGACCGCAGGACGAACCGTCTGGTGGAAAGTATGAACATCTTTGAGACCATCGTCAACAACAAGCTCTTCCTGAATGTGTCCATCATCCTCTTCCTCAACAAAACTGATCTGCTGGTGGAAAAAATCCGTACCGTGGACATCCGCAAGAACTTTCCAGAGTTCAGAGGAGACCCTTGCAGACTGGAGGACGTACAGGTTAGGGAGCTTCTGTTGCTGCTTAGAAATCTCATGATGTTTAGTCAACTCTGCTAATTTAGTAAAGGTAACACCCTCAATTGTATTACAATTACAATAGTAGCCAATCATCTTACTTTATCAACTAAAATATTAATTCTTCCGGCTATGAGAAGCCTCAAGTTAGAGAGGTGGTTTTAGCCATCATATGTAGTGAGGCACTGAAAAGTTGGCCACTGAAACAACGAGGCTTAAACAGGATGTTGTGATGACGTGAGCAAACACTGCGGTCAGTGCCCGATGTTTGGATACGAGCCACTGTGTCTGTGCTGTGGACGTATCTCAACACATCTGAGCACTAAAACCTCTTCTAAGGAGAGGTTGAAACCAGTGACGTGCCATGAGCACGAGGGTTGGGTAGGCAGGGCGTTGGAAATCGAGACCACCAATGTCAACACCAATGACAATTCCATATGTGTCTGCTGGCAAGTGTTAATTCAATTAAATTCAATTCAATTTTACTTGTATATCATAATTTACAACAAAGTCGTCTCAATGCGCTTATCAAAATACAAAATTCATAATGACAAAGAAAAAACCCAACTAGATCCACATGAACAAGCATTTAGCAATCTAACAAAATCAAGATTGTAAAACACCATTAAAGAAACATGAACAATTATTCAATATAGCCTCCATACTCTCCCAACAAAATGTATTTCATGACCCAGCAGCGCATCCGTTGTTTGTGTTGGAAATAGGGATGTAACGATTAATCGTAAGGCAGTTAAAAATCGATTCATAGGTATCACGGTTGATATCGATTTTTTAAAAATTGAATCGCAGTACTTTTTTAACCAGCAGCTATCCACAAGTGTAGGCGGCGGGCGGAGTCTGCTAATACTTTCTTTCTGGCCGCCTTTTACTCTTAAATATGTTAATAAATGATTCATTACCCCTTTAGCACTGAAAGAATATCTTTAATATTACTTGAATATCTGTAAAAGTCACGTTTTTTTATTAGCTCTGTCTGCTAGCATAGCTTCTCTTCTTCACTGCAAGATATCTGCATGCCAACCAACCACTGTGTTACCAGCGCCCTCTGCTGGTCCAAACAAATATGACGTAAATCAGTGTAATCACGTTTTTTTTTTTTTTTTTTAAAGTCCAATTGTTACGGCACAAAATACATTTTCAGTTGCACTTTTTAAAGAAAAAGAACTATTATGCAGTTTTGCATTGTTTATTATAGAACCAGAATTTAAATTAATAGGCTTCATTTTCATTTCTATTATTCCTTTATTTATTTCATTCAAGATTTATTTTTAGTTAAATTACATTGTTTTGAATAGTTCATCAAGGGATTCTTTTGACAATGAAATATAAAAGGAAAATAATACAGTATTTTCTAGTTTTTTTCCCAAAAAAAAAAATTGTCTACAGTCCCATTTTGTAAAATAAATTGTGAGAGAATCGTATCGTGAACCCAGTATCGTGAATCGAATCGTATCGGGAGTTGAGTGAATCGTTACATCCCTAGTTGGAAACACAGAAACATGGAGAAAATGACAACAACAACAACTCAGAACAGCCTCAGTGAGGAGCATCCACAAAGTCAATCCTTCCATTCACTGTGGAAAAAAGCACATGAAAAGGAAAATGCTCTGACCTTTCCTTTGCTGAAGGTCTAGTAGCTCAGGTGTTGGTCTCCCATCTTTTAAAAGCTGTTGTTTTTCCTCAAAAGAAAGTTTCTCTATCATCTCAAGCGCTGTCATCCTGCCTGTGGTGTTATCCCGCCCACTAGCTCGAGAACGTAGCAGCAGCAGCCACGCTCTATCAATTCACTAATGCACTCTGAACGTACATATAGCATTTAGCATAGCACGTTTACATCCAAAGGCTGTGTAGAGAGCTGCCGTTTTACATAAAAACACGCTATGGAAACCGAGGCAGAGCAGCAGTGTGCTTTTGGGAGAGGGTGTGGCCTCTGCCTGCCTTATGCTGTGTTCACACCGGATGGGTCACCAAATGTCCGTACGTCCAGATTACATACGAAGTCAATTAATAAATGCGTCCCAGATGCGAAATCTTTCCTGTGCGGCAGTGCGGTGCGATCCGCACGTTGGCCGTGCGAGCACGCTCCCGATTGTACGCATATCCACACATTCGCAAGAGTTGAAAATATTGAACTCATGCGGCTGTTTCGCATGACGAAAGCCAATCAGAGTCTTTGTTGACGATGACGTCAGGCAGACATTTTTTGATCCTGCGGTACGTTTCATACAGCAGATGCGTCAGGTGTCGCAGAAGACAGATTCGGTGTGAACGCAGCATTACAGCGGAGTGAGACTGTGTAGTGTCTCTGCCGTACCAGGAAATAGTGATGTTTAGTCATTTGGGCTATGAAAAGCACAAAATGCTGACAGATTCAAACTTATAGGTAGTGTAGGCTATTGGAAAAGGAAAAATAAATAATTTACAATTATCAATCAAAATATCAATTTACCCTTGGGTAGGCACTGCCTACCTTGCCTACCCTGACTGCAACGGAGCACGAAGTGAAAACAATGAAATGTTCACTCTCAAGATGATTTATGCTTCTGTGTCACGTCAATGCTGTTGCTTCGTGCACAAATAATCCAAACTACCCATTAGAAGCATAGATTCAGCTTCAAAGTCGGTCAGTACACGTTTCACATTGATCCTCTGGACTTCATCACAGCTGTAGTTGAGTCACGTTATAAAGATCATTACTTAAATGTGGGATTGCGTGCACAAGAAATGATCCACTCTGCAATGGATGAACAGAACCCGCTTAGAGAGCAGAAAAGGAGAGCAGAGCTGACAGTGAGAGACTGTCAGGAACAAATTTCACTGTGATAAAGCAAAGAAGCTGCTCTTCATTAAGAATGAGAGAACATATTTATTTTGACTCTTTTTCAGCAGCCCAGTCAGTTATAGGCCTGTACATTATTATTTAATGTATGAGTGGGGCCATGTTAAACATTTAATTTAATTTTTTACTTCATTTTATTTTATTTTATATTGTGCATTGTTGGTATGTCAGTGCTAAACATATTTTAATATATTTTTATTTGATTTATTCTTTGAAGCATTAATATTAGTTTATGCAATTGTAATGCTTTAATTTTTAGTGAAGTTAGTACACAGTCAGAACCATAAATGCAATAGTACTAGAGTTAGGCTGGTTCCCAGTTTCAGCCAAGAATTTTCATTTCGGTGCATCCCTAATGACATGATCTTCATGGTCTTGGTCTCTTTTTTTTTTGTAGATGAATTTAGGTTTTTAATGAAAAAACCGTAAAAATACTGTGCATCCGTCCTCCGTAAAAACTAATGAAGGTCACAAACAGAGCCCAAACGATTAATCGATGCGGCTGCTTTATCGGGCCGATTTTAGCTATCAACGATTAATCAGCCGGTTAATAATATGTATGATGCATTAGCTTTTTTGCTGCATGGAAATTATATGGCTCCATGTTGTGCTTTCCGTTTTATAAGCTGACACTTTTGAATCATCAGTAAGGCTGGGGACAGAGAACCAGTTTCTAACGTCCGGTTCCGGAACCATTACGAAGATGTTTGAAATTCGATTAGTTTTTGCGGTTCCTAAATGCCCGCACTGCTTGCTCCCTTTGTTTTTCTGGGGTTTGTTTTATTCCGCCCTTTCTTGTTCTGTTTGTTTACGCAAAGTTTGTGTATGCGTGTGTGTGTGTCTGCGGAGCCGCTGACAGGTGGGAGAGAGAGGGCTGATCACTTCCTCTCCGGCTGCTTTTACGGTTTAAATGATCAACTTACGGAGTTACTAAAGGATGAGTTCACCCTAGTAAACTGAGGAAGTGTAGTACAGCCCTCAGCTGCAGCCGTCTCACTGTAGTGGGAGGGAGGGGCTGCAGCCTCGGCTCTAAAGACAGCGATGGCCGGGGGAGTTGTTGCTTGAAGTCGCTTTAAAAAGGTAACATTTTTCAACTTTGAGCGACTAGGACCTAGTTGCCAGAATAATAATAATAATCTTCTTTAACAAGAACTGTTGATTGATTTGGCGCATGACTGCTCCAGGTTTTGAGTTTGTTTTATTTGTTTCACATCTACCTGGGCTGCAGCTCTTTGTTTTTTTTAGACTGCTGCCAACTTGTTTGAAGTGTTATTTCAGCAAATTTCAGTTTTACAGTTACAGTTGGGGACCTTTGTAATTGAATACCCAGTACATCAAATAAATTAAACTGAATCAACTAAGTGAATTAGTAAAAATGGCCTGTGTAAAGGCTTTTTCAAGTGAAAAAACTCTCCTGTGAAATATGTGACCTCTTGACCTGCACAACTCAAAGAATCGGAATTGAGAATCGTTTAGAACACGAATCGAAATTGAGAATTGCAGTCAGAATCGTTAAAATCCAAACGATGCCCAACCCTAATTGTCAGCACAGAAGGCAGAGACTGCAGAAAAACATGATACAGTATTAGCAGGTCTGCCTCCATGGAAACACCTGGTGCTAGACTATGTGTGAGTGGAATGAGAATGAGTACGGGGTGGACATCAGTGTAAATGGTGTGTAAGCAGTGTGATGGGTATACAACGGGTTCAGAAGTGGGGGGTTGGCTGCAACCTGGCACAATCTTGTCTGACTGGACTTCACCCATTGAAACCCATGTGTAGATGGTGGATTGTGTTTGAATATACTGTAGTGTTGGTGTTCTACTTCTACACATGTTTGGAACTTCCAGTAGAGCAGCAAACTGAGAACGGAGTGTTCTGCATGGACGATAGGGCACTAACAGATCTTTTAGATATACAGGGGCTTGATCATGGAGAGCTTTGTAGGCTAAGAGGAGAGTTGTAAACTCCATTCTAGATTTTACAGGAAGCCAATGAAGGGAAGCCAATACTGGAGAAATACTGCGTGCTGCTCTATAATGCTCAGCTCAGTGTTTATAGGGTATAGATGCTCTGTGCTTTGAGTAAGGGGCTTATCTATGAAGGAGTCTGTAGCTGGCTTTTTATTCTCAGCTCGTCATGCATGTGTAGAGCTGTGAATCACAGACTGTAAATTAGACTTTAGCATTTGCGCTCCATGTAAATTACATCATCTTTTTTTAATAGATCAGCACGTTTCCAAAAAAGATTAAAGTTATCAGTAAACGTGAAATTATGGAGTTTGCAGCAGGATTATAAGAAGTTCCTTTAGGAGACGGCTAAATCGTTTATAACTCTATTTAGTGTAGGAAGAGGACTAGAGAGGAATACTGATTTCCCATGTGTCTTTAGAACGTTAAAGAGAAGGTTAAAATTGTTCATGGTCCGCATCGATTCACGTCGGGTGGTATTGTTGGTCCCTACACGTAATACTATTTTGGTAACAGTTGCTGGCAGCTTTTGATCAAGTTTGTTTAAAATAGTGTGAACTGTAGCACCTGGAATACAGTGTGTGATGGCATTAAAACAGTTTTCCTTTTCTCATTTATCAGTGAATTTACAGTCCTTATGCTGACATTGTTATTAATTAAAGTTCCTTATTTTAATTTAGTATCCTTACATTTTATTTGTCCGGATTTAAAAATGTTTGTTGTACTCAAATTGAATTGAAATGAGGCAGTGATTTGCAATTATTCACATTTGTCCTAAAAATTTAGAAAATAAACATTTACAATTAATAGACCTAGTTTTCACAATACATTTGATCAAATTAAACTGAACATATGTATTAATGCCATGTTGCTGTCTATGATGGGCTTGTTGCAGGCGTTCCTGGTGCAGTCCTTCAGCCGTAAGAGGAGAAATCGAGGAAAGCCACTTTTCCACCACTTCACTACTGCAGTAGACACAGAAAACATTCGCTTTGTCTTCCATGCCGTCAAGGACACCATCCTGCAGGAAAACCTTAAAGATATCATGCTGCAGTGACCTTCATGAAGCTTCTCAGCTTTTCTGACTGTACCTGTGAAACCAGCAGTAAAGCTGGGATTGGATCTGTGACACTGAAGCCTGTGGACTAAGATTGAACTCTGACCTGTGGAAGTGAGCTAAACTTCAGCTGAAGTTTGCACCTGTGGAGCCGTGAAGTAACGTGGCCTGATGGTGGTCCCTGTGGAAAGCCTTCATTTAACTGGTGTATATGTGTGTGTGTTTGCTGGGAACACAGCAGCAATTTGTCTAATACATGTTCAAGAAAATGTAGAGCGCACCAACTACATGACATGAGCACTGAAAGTGTGTTGTTTTTTTTCCTCTGTGTATATAAATGTCATGACAGCCCTGTCACTAAACCAAATGACTGCTGCTCAGGCTGTGTGAGCAGAAAGAGGAAGACAGACAGAAAGAGGGATAGAGTGAGCCTCCTTCTAAAGTGCATGTGACCCAGGGCTGAGGTTCTGGGCCTGCACTGGTCATATGCTGTTATGTGATAGGGTTGCACAAGCGTTCCTGTCATTGAACTCTGTTGGAGCAAAGAAATCCGTGTATCCTTCGTTCTTTGGTTATTCTGTTTTAAAACCAAATCAAAATAACAAATAAATGTTGTGGTTATTTTGTTTAACTGACTAAAAACCAAAACAGAAACCAGAAAAGCATTTTTCTGTTTTAAAATTAAAATATCAATGGTGAAATTTTGTTCCGTTTGTGAGATATTTAGATATTTATGGGGAAATTAGAACAAGATCTTAAGCACGTCACATTCTGTCAGAGCTAACAGTGTTATGGTCCCAATAAACAGGTGACTGACTATTGCCCCTGAGGCTGGTGTGAGAAACAATAGATGATTTTTTTTTTCACGTTATAATACCGCTAGCACACGAACGACAGCCGTCAACACACGGAAGTTGATAAAAAGAAACGAGGAGCGCCCGTAGATTCATTACACCGCCTCGTGTTCCTTTAATCACATATCATGTGCATGTTTTTGGTAATATCCTTTTTTTTTTTATTTATGTATTAATAATCTTTCAATTCACCAGTTCATCAGTAATGTAACTCATGCGTTGCTCCTTTTTTTTGTCCGAGACCAAAAGTTTGCCCCCGTCTGTGGGTCCACTCTGTGTGGTGAGATTAAAACATGAATCTCTCATCCTAGTTTTCCTTAAATATCCAAATATCACACAAACTGAAGAAGATTGATTTTTAAAACAGAAAAACGCAGCTTTTCTGGTTTTTGATTTTTCTGTAATTCTGTTTAGGTTTTAAATTAGTAAAACAAAATAACCACACCGTTTATTTGTGATTTTGATTTGGTTCTAAAACAGAATGACCAAAGAACAAAGGGTACACAGATTCAAAGAGACAATGCTCTCGATCACTCCCTCTGCTGACTTTTAATCCTGCTTCTTTCTCTTCGTTATCTTCAGAGCAGCTGCAGATTTGTCTTAATCTTCTGACTGACTCATAGTCAGCACTAGCTACTCTCTGCAAACAGTGTCTAATCTCTTCCTGTAATGGTTCATGTCTGTCATATTATTTATTCTCCGCTTGTTCACTCATCAGAATCTCAGTCAGAGTTCTCACTGTGGAGAGTCCATCAGGTTCTTCTGTTCTACCTGTCACAGCCATACACAGAAGACGTGCACATTATGCTGCACAGGCAGCTGATCAACAGACAGAGCCAGAGGCCGGCGGAGGATGGACTCAAATCAGAGTCAAAGAATCTACTGATGAGCGTTTGTATCACTTAGCACATTTACCAGTCCATGTATATGTGTGTTTAAAGAAAGTGCTGATAACTCTCTGTTCTCGCTCTTGTTGTTCATCTTCATTTTTGAGAAATCAAGGCCAAAGCCAGTCTGTTCATAGTCAGAGTAACTAAGTGCAACGATTTTGGCTTGAAATTCTAAAAATGTCTTGATTATAGGCGGGGCTCTTGGAGCACTTAAAATACGCCTAGTATATTGATATCTTCAAAGAACAATCGATGTTATGCTAACTACTGTACCTACCCACCAAATACCGAACTTCATTTAAATGTTATTTTTTGGGCTAAATATGATCGGTCTGTCTTAGCCTCGATTTAGCCAAAATATAGTCCTTGAAATTTGGTTATTATTGCACCGTAAATGTTCAATACTCGCTATAGCTCTCTATTCACAATTCTCTCAGTCCAACCATATAATTGCCATAGATTGCAGAGTCCACAGGTGCTAGTATTTATAAAAGGGGTGGGGCCAACAGTGCTGGTTTGTGACATAAGAACCCTCCAAAACGTCATCAGCCTCCATTCTCAGCCGGGTTTTAACCCATAGAGGGCCGTCGCTCTTAATGTTTTTTGTTTTTACACAACAAAATAGGAAATACTTTCACTAAAATATCAAGAGTTGCCCAAAACGCAATCAACACTACTTTATACCCAAATGCATTTGTTTTTAGCTGATAAAAGTGGTCCTGGGTTTTAGTTACTGTTAAATGATTAGATATACAAGGAAAGCAGCCTCATAGGTTTTGATAGCTGTGTTTCATATGCCCTTAATCTGAGGATTATATATAACAGGTCTTTAACTATTCCAGGTGAGACCAGATGCAGAGTTTCACCAAGTGCAGAAAATGAGAAGAAGGAAAAAAAAACATCAATCACCCAAAAAGACTGTCAAGGGTAGGGCAACAGTGGAAATGTTGCCAGAATCCCACCAGTGTTTCACAGATATTACAATAATGAGTGAAAAAGGCATCTGATCAGCTGTTTACATGCATCATAAACAGACAGAGAGGCTTGATGGTGCTTCTTTTTTCCATTCATCTTTCTCTCTACTGTCAGAAAGGATTTGATCAGCCATGGTAACAGAGGGAATTCTGTTAGACCAGTAGCATGTGCATGAGGCGAAAAGGAAACTAGCATGGTTGCATTCTTCAAAATGGCTAAACTCATTGTTATGGCTGACCATTAAGTTTTCTGGTGTGGATCTTTTCCCAAATGTTTGTTGCCTTGTGTTTTCAAAAATGTCCTAAGGACAGCATCCAATGAGATCAGGTTAAATCATGTTATTTATTTATTTATTCTTTTCACTTAAAATTTGTTCAGATTGGACCAAGGTGGGAAAAGGGAATGCAACAATACTTATTTTGTTTCATTTAAAACTGAAAGGAATCAGTTCAGAAGTGTATTAAGGTTAGTACTTGTTTTGCTGATGAGGATTCTCAGAAAATCGTTTCTGATAGTACAGAGAGGATTAAATCTGTAATAAATATTTTGTTTTCTAAATCATTTCATTTAAAACAAACGGTGAAGTATTTTTATTCCACCTTCCTTTAATGCTGCATAGATTTAAACTGATCAACTTTTCTTTTTCTTTTTTTTTTGCTGAAAATATTACAACCAATCAGCGAGCTGGATTTAAACATAATCCCTCCTACTTCATTAGCATTAAGTCTACTGGTGCTACTAGTGAATCTTTTAGCTAACTAGTACTACTAGTAGACTAAAAACAGTATAGTAATACTGCTAGTGAGATTATAAAAGTACTAGTAGTAGCTATAATAAAAATACATTTAGTTCTTACAAGAGGTTTTTGGCACACTGATGCACGAGTAGACCTGACTAGTCAAGTACAGAGAACTGTTTGAGCATAAATTTAATATCAACGATATCAACCTATTTTAACCTCTTTAGTGATCATTTGTGGAGTATATGTACTCAGTTTTAGTTTACGAGTGCGTGAGTGGGTTATGGCTCTCTTGGTTCTGTCTTGTCTGAAGATGTTTTACTGATGAAAAGCTGTAATCGGTGATAAATGGACAACACGTTTAAAGCTGGTCATCAACATTTTTAATACATACATTGCGTTCTGCATTTTAAAATCAAGTCCATTTTAGGTTGTTACATTTTACACAAACACACATTTCTTGCACACTTTAACGTTGTCCTGCCCCAGGAGCTCCTCGCGATCAGGCTTTCACACTAGAGTGTCATCCACGAAGAAGAGGAGTGACAATTATATGAGCTGAGATTTGTGCCGCTAGCACACTAATGACAGCCGTCAACACACGATAGTTGATAACAAGAAACGAGGAACACCCGTAGGTTCATTACACAACCTCTTGTTTCTTTAATCACATATCGTGCATGTTTTGAAACTGAATTAGTAACATGAAATTGTATGTTTTCCTGTTGGAAAAAAATTCATCTTAGTACATTCCAAAAATGCAATATTTTTCATTTTCTCAAATTCAGATTCACTGCAGCAATTCACACTTCAGGTCAGCAGATAATGTTCATCATCCCATATATATATATATATATATATATGAATATAAAAACATAAATCGGTGCATAGGCACATCAGGAGATCAGGATTAAATATAGCAACAAATGGTCCGTCTGTAAACAATAAATAATAAATCTTGGCTGACTGGAAGTATGCCTCCGTATAGTGAAATTGAATTACGTGCAGTGAATTGCAATTTGAGAAGCAGAAATATATAGAATTTTTGGAATGTACAATTTTATTTTTATTTTTTTTTACCAATAGAAAAAATACAATTTCAAGTTACTAATTCAGTTTCAAAACAGAAAAATTCAATTTCAAGTTATTACTTTCTAATTCAATACTATGAAAAGAGTTTCCAGTGGCACAAATCTCAGCCCATACAATTAAGGCCTTTAAAGCTATAGATCCACACAGAAGGTGAAGGTATCAGGAACAGCTGCTGGCTAACCAAGCAGACATAGCTCTAGATGGTTGACATACACCAGTAGAGCGTCATAGACGTGGCCACACCAGCTGACTGCAACATCATGAAGATAGAACACCAGAAAGTGGAAAAGTACTATGATCTCAAAGAACAACTGGAGCAGATGTGGAAGATCTAAGCCCATGTGGTCCCCATGGTAGTATGGAGCACCTGGGGCAGTGACCCCCAAACTGGGAGAGTGGCTCCAAAGGATTCCAGGAACAACATCTGAAGCATCAGTCCAGAAATGTGCAGTACTAAGAATAGTTATGATACCGAAGAACCCTGAAAGTCCCAGAACTGCACATTTACGTTCTCAATTACTAAAGTAAAATTTCAATTATTTACAAATATTGAGCCTTTAATAAATAAGCCCATAAAACTTAACCTTCCTCTTGTATAGATTTCTGTTCGCATCTCAGTTTTGACCCCTTTCTTAAATCAGCTTTAAAAATGCAATAAAATAAATATATATAAGTTATCATCCAATGTGTTTTTCATCTCTTGGTTACCTTGTTGGGCTTCCTTATCAATACAAATATTGGTATTAGTATTTTTGGTGTGAGCGTCTGAGCCTTTTTTCTGTCAGTATACTTGTAGATTTAGTATTTTTGAAATGTTAAAATGATCAAGAGAAGGAACTGGTAAACCTGGTATGAAACACATTTTACTAATTGTTAATTAAAGCCATAGAACTGTAACATGGTTCAATAAACTGAAAGTGACACTTTTTATAGTTTCCATGCCAATTGTAATTATATCCATCCATTTTCCAATCCTTTTTGTGGGTCGCAGGACCAATTACAATTATAATTACATCATAATTGTAATGAACTATCTATAGAACACATGACCTACAGTCTAAGGCTGCAAAGGGACAGATGTGAGGCTCTTTATGCTCCATGGGAAATATTCCTCACACAAAAAAAGAGGTGAGAACCATCCCCCCCCCCCCCCAATTGTAATTGTTATCGCGTAATTCATCATTAATTACAATTTTGGCGTGATGATAATTTTAAAAATCTGTTGCTGTCTTAATCGTAATTAAATTGTAATTGAGTACAGGTAATTTACTTTGTGATTGTAATTGCCATGAAAATTCTATAAAAATTGTCAAACATAATTTAACTTAAAACTGGGGAGCCATGTTCTATGTACAATTCTACACATATGTAGTTAACAATTATTAAAATATGTGTCGTATCAAGCTTTCCCACATTTGACCGTTTAGAAAAATACACATAAAAGGCTCAGATGCACACACCATAACTATTAAAACCTATATTTTCATTGATTATGAAGTCTAACGAGGTAACCAATAAATAAGGAATTAGATGATAGATATTTGTTTTTAGTGTATTTTACAGCTGATTTACGACCCTTTAGAGATGCTAACAGAAAGCTAACACAAGCGGGAAGCTTAACTTTTATTAGTTTATTTATTATAGGCTCAGTATTTGTCATTAAATGTAATTAAGCTTTAGTAATTGAAAACATAATTGTAATTGACTTTCCGAGGGTTAAAAAAAAACAATTCTAATTTAATTCTAATTGGTGAAAAAAAAAAATGCTGGTCACTGTAATCATAATTGAATTGTAATTGAACATGGATAATTGAAAATGTAATTGTAACTGAAAAATGTAATTGACCCCAACCCTGACTGCAGAATTGTATGACATTACAGAGCTGTTCTGTACCCTTTGGTAATTGCTGTGAAAGAATACAAATAAATAAAGATGGTGGAACTTTTAATCAGATGGTTGTATTGTACATGGAAGCAGAAAACATTTATTTTTCCTCCTTTATATTTCCTGTTGTGCAAAGAGCTTCAAAAGCGTTGCTGTACATCAAGCTGAGCTGCTCTTCTCTCTCTGATGCTGAAGAGAAACCAAGCCAACTGTCGGTCACGCCTCCATCCCTTCATAGATGACTTCATTAATTGTGTTTTCTTACTGTTACATCGTGTTTACTCATGCTCCTATAGCACTTAGTGAAAGCTGATACTGTGCGCACTGTAATACAAACATTGCTTTGCTGCAACATTTGTCATTAGCTCACTAGTTGTTGTTGTGGTTGTTGTTGTTGTTGTTGTTGTTGTTGTTGTGAGGGAGCTTCGTCTTTCTAATAATAATAATAATAATGGTTTGGATTTATATAGTGCTTTTTTCGAGGTGACTCAATGCGCGTTTCAAAAATTATTATTAATTCACACCAGTCACTCAGACAGTCATACCGGTGGTGGGCTACAATGTAGCCACAGCTGCCCTGGGCCAGACTGACAGAAGTGTGGCTGCCATTTCATGCCTACGGCCCGTCTGACCACCACCAACATTTATGCACAATTCATACCCATTCATACAAGGCAATGTGGGTAAAGTGCCTTGCCCAAGGACACAATGACAATGACTCAGATAGAGCGGGATTCGAACCCCCAACTGGGGATGGGCGATATGGACTAAAAAGAATATCCCGATAATTTCTGGTATTTATCACGATAATGATAAACATCACGATAAATAAAAAACTATAAATAAATAAAACAATTCCCAACTTAAAGAGTAAACAGGTTCCTTACAAACACAAATACATTTGAATACATCAACACATTAAAAATCAGTGCATGTGGATCACTCCATTAGTGTTATTGTTTCAAATTAATTTATTTCCTTAAAAAAAAAAAACACATGAAAAGCACAAATAACTCCATCAGTGTTTTTACTGTTGCTGAATCTTGTTTCATTCATCTTATGAGTTGCATAAAATTATGGTTAATAAATAACTCAAGCTGATGATTTAATCATTTAGTATATTTAGGTGTAATAATCTCAATAGTTACATTAATCTAATGGGACCAGCTTTGTCTGTGAACACGTGAAATATAATTAAAAAATATTGAGTTTCACAAGTTTGAACAGATGAATAGTGACATTAATATTATGCCAACATTTACTTCACACAACATGTGACATGTTTAGCTTTTATTCTTCCATACAATTGTTAAATCTGACCATAAACAAATCGATGGCTCTCTGTGGCTTTATGACAGTAAGACGTGTTTTTCACTTGGTCTATTCTTTATATGGAGTGGTTAGCGTTAGCTATTAGCCCAGTCTGTGTGTCAGTGGGTTAGCTTAGCATCATTAGCTTTAGTTGAGTTTCCAGTTCATAATCGTTGCTACGGGTTCACCTCTAACCCTGTGTTTGTGGATCTGACGGAGGAACTTGGACTGGTTCACGTTGTTGGATGGTTATCTGGTCTTTACCAAGTAGCGGTCCATGATGTATGGCAGCTCGGCAGCTTCAGGTAGCCGTGACGAGCACCGCCGTCTGTGGGTGTGAGAGCTGGGGGCAGCTGGCGTGGCGCACACCGCGGCCGCAGAGGCTTCGCTGCGGAGCTCCCGTAAACATCGTTTGGCTCCAGAGAATACTAAGCTGACAACATACAGGGTCAGTTTTGGCCTGTGGAACAAGGATTTTATGGGCATTCTAGGCTAAATTGAGGGACAAATGGACGGTGGCTCTCGCTAATTTTCGACATGGGAATTTATCGTTTATATCGTGGGATGACATATTGTTACCGCTGAGAATATTTCTGACGATAAATCATAAACGATAAAATATCGCACATTCCTACCGCCAACCCATCGGTTGCTGGACGAGCCACTCTACCACTGGTAGTTTCTGGCAAAAAACAAAACGAGAAAAAACCATCAAGGCAGCAAAAGAGAAAAGACAAACTTTATTAAAAGCAGAAGGAAAATATAGAAAGGCCTGACTTCTTCGTTTGGTTTTTGGCTAGTTAGCATCATCTCTGTGGTCGGTGGGGAAATATCATGCTGCTGTTTGCTGACACGCTGTGTTTTCTCTGTGTGTGTGTGTGTGTGTGTGTGTGTGTGTGTGTGTGTGTGTGTGTGTGTGTGTGTGTGTGTGCGTGTGTGTGTGTGTGTGCGTGTGTATACGCAACAGAGGTGGCAAAAGTACTGATCTTAAGTACTTGCGTAAAAGTAGAGATACTTGAATAAAAAAGACTGGTAAAAGTTGAAGTATGGTAGTTGATCCTTAAGTTTAATTAAAAATGTACATGCTACTAAAAGTAAAACAAAAAATTAAAAAAAAAAAAAAAAAACCCAGCAAATTCAAAAAACAAGTTACATCTGTTACCTTTGAGCATCTGGAGAATTTAGCACTCATTATAGATACAATTTGTAAATAAAAATGGGTCAAGAAAAAAAAATGCAAATGTTCAATTAAACCCAGAGTTTAATATTTTAAAGAACTTGTGTAAAACTGGTACATTGAAATACATTTAATCTGTTACCCTTCATGAACACCTGGATAATTTAGTATTCATTATAGATGAAATTAGTAAATAAAATGTTTACATTTGACGGACAGTTCTTAAATGCCAGAAATTTGTGATTTTTCTGCTTGCAAAGAACACCATTAGCTAACATTAGCACTAGCTTCTCCTCCAGCTTTGTGGTTGTTTGTTTCCATCATTTATCGTTGTGACGTCATCTTTGAAGGTCTTAAAGCTGGTATCCAAAGGATGAAAAGAGAGAGAGAAAATTAAAAAGCCAACGTCTCCATGTCCCTCCCTAAACTGCTTCACTTCCTCCCCCCGCATCTGTCAATCTACCAGAAGCCACGCCTCTACTTTTGTGCATGCACATCGCAGAACATAACAAGGTTGCATTGGGTTGCATTTATTTAGGTCTATGGGTCATCATTATTCTTTTGACGATGGACGTTTCTGAGGTAAGAACCAAAATCATATTTATCTGTTGTAACGCGCAGCCTTGTTTACGTGCACAGTTCCACAGTCATGATTGACAGTCTCCACTACAAAAGGTCAAAGCCTATTGGCGATTGCTGCACAATTTTCTATTTATATAGGGGTCTATAGGACGAAGGCGCGACTTATATACATTGAAGTATATGAATTACCACAGGCAGTAGACCGTAGTAAAAGACTTGTTAGGTTTTTTTTTTTTTCGCATTTCAAAAGAATGATACAGATTTCTTAGAAACGCTGGATATCAGCTTTAAGGTCATTTTTAAAATGTAAGGAGTGGAAAGTACAGATATTTGTTTAAAAAAGTAAGGAATAAAATAAAAAGTCGCCAAAAAAATAAATACTCAAGTAAAGATAGATACCAAGAAAAACTACAGTAACAAAGTATTTGTTACCTCTGGTGTACGAGTGTTTATGTGGCAAAGTGCAAGGTCAGCACTCAGTGTGTTGAGGAAATAAACTCCTACATGTTGATGCTCTGCTGCAGCAGGGGAAAGACTCAGAGTTGGAGCTACTGATAAGGCCAACGATGGACGCTCATTCCAACCAGTGTAACATGAAGCTAGAAGACTGCTGCTGGACCATATCTGTGACCTTTGCTTTGGCTTCAGTTTCAATCAGAGCCGCTCTGCTTCATCACAGTCTCAGGAGAGGGGGAGGAGCTCAGCAACAGGCAGATATCTCTCAGAGCGTCACTTTGGAAAAACAAGCGTGTGGCTGTGTGAGACACCCCATGATGTGTGTAGGGCCAAAAGACACACAGGACTGACCTTGTGAATGGATGGGAATGAGGTGGGGGGGGGGACAAAAGAAGGAAAGGGTAATACAAGAAAAAGTAAGAGGACAGGGGGTCATGTTTCCTCTGCTGAACCCACTTCCTGTCCTGATCCCGAAATGGAGAGACTGTAAATCCGGCATCCACCCGCCCACCTCCCCGCCTCTAAGGATAGACCCCTCCCCTGTCTGCTACACACAAACACACACATGAGAGAAACCAAAGCAGCCTCCTGCGGTATCCTACAAAAGAGATAAGAGGCCAAAGCAGAAGAATATATCCCCAGCGGGGCCTGAAACAGAAGGAAGCCTTCTTGAATCTATGAATACAGAGCCATGCTGGACATTTTGTTCTCATGTTGCACAGTTTGGCTCCAAACAATAGAACCAAATGGCTGAATTTTTTTTCTATATCCAAAAGGGTTCCATGTAATGGAGATAAAAGCCATGAAACATGCCTTCACTTGTAACCACCTGCATCTTCTCTTCTTCTTTCCACCTAATAATTGATGACTGTCTGCTTTAGTTGCACAGCTGGATCAGGACATGCTAACGAGGTGTGTTGTTTCATGTCTGAGGTTCAATGGCTGCTTTCATTTCCTCTGCAGGGATTTCTTAAATATCCTGAAGTTCCGCTGCTCTCATAAGTAAAGTATCTTTACATTTTCAATGTGCTTTTAGGTCAAGAAGTTATTAAGTGTTTAAATAGAGGAGGAATAACCTGACATGAGCCAGATTGATGTGTAGCCCCTCCCTCTAACTGTGTCTGGTGAATCCTTTCAGAACCAGGGAGGGACATGAACAGAATGCTTGAAGCTGATTGGGCGAAGCGCCTGTCCACCATGATTTAGCCAATCACACGGTAACAAATGACGATGTCTTTAACTGTTTATATTTTTCTAGTTGATTGTTATTATTTAATGTTTACATTGTTAGAGAGAGCACAGTTCACCAAGTCAAATTCCTAGAGTGTATAACATACATTACATGGCCAATAACGTTGATGTTGATTCTGATTCTGATGTCGTCATCTGCATGTACCGCAGAGACGCTGCTACAACAACAACAAGGCTCTGTTGGTGAAAACTTTCTTTTGGGGTTAGTAATGCTGTGGTCATCATGTCGTTGAGTGACTAACACAAATATGCGAGTTAAGGGCACGTTAACGTACGTTGACATCTTTCTATTTTGATTTAGCTATGCTAATAGCGGTAGCCCATCTAGTTCCTCTCCTCGCAACTGTGCATGCACCAGTTTTGCTTTGGCGCCTCTGCCTTCGTCCCGCCCTAAACCACAACACTGCCTCATGATTGGTTGTAATCGGTTTGGTTCGGTTTTGAAAGGCAAAGATGGATCCATCTTGCAGCAGACAAGGTTAGAGAAGGAAGGCCGAGAGAGAGAAGAGGAAAGACAAGAGTCTAGGACAGAGAGTATAGACATGTATGACAGGGAAAGCTAGAGAGTTGGTTGACATGATGCAGGGAGGAAGATAGATATTGTGTGTCCAGGAGACCAGAGAGGTATTTCATCAAACCCAGCTCAGGGTTAAGTCCAGGTTTAACCTGAGAGTCCGGCTCCGTTAGGCCGGGTTCTGACTGGTTTCATCAACGAGAAAACACCTTGGTTACCATAGTAACACAGTCTGTGGGTCAAACCTTCTCCCAACCAGATTTAAGCAGCAGGCTTGGCTTAAGCTGCAGACGCAACCTCATGAAACCACGTCATCATAATTAAAGAAGTCATTTAGTGATGCTTTAAAACACTCAATATAGATCTACAAAAGGAAAAAGGAGTCAAAAAGACTTCTGTTATACTTTTTTTATTTTTTATTTTTTTTAAAGATCGCTTTAATATGGTATTTTAAAAGGAAATTAAATAGAATATCATGATAAATGTTTTAATATGATTTTATATTCATACAAATGACGATGGAATCATTGTCTTATTACATGTTTAATGTGTACCGTATTTTAATGAGACATCATAGTCTCCATGTGTTTAAACTGTAATAATATATAAGGATACATGTATCCATTGCCTCCGTTTACCGCACCGTATAAATGTGTCCATTCATTGATCAAAGATTAATAATGAGAACGCTGTGGATATACAGAGAGGGAGGGGCTTCAGGGACAGTCACAGGGCAGAGCACAAAGGCTCCCAATGACAAAGGTGCACTATCGTTTTTTGGGAGATGCTTGCACCGCGCACCTGCAGCATCTACAGTGTTGGATGTGACATCCAACAGCATCCAACAGCACCGCGGCTGCTCCCGCTGTTCATTTAGAGCTGAGTTCAACAAACTATTCATCACTGACAAGTCTCATAAATTACACATAATTTAATTGTGAGTTACATCATTACATCTCTTTTATTAAACGCTGACAGGTATCAAACGCACACGATCAGTGTGTGATTACATGATTAGTTGTTTGCTATGATAAATTGACTAAAAACACCTTTTTTAACCCTTTACTACTTTTAAAATGTTCAAACTAGTCAGTCCTTTTTTTATTCTCACTGCTCAGTAACAGATGACATCACGTCCTGTTGATCTCAGCATTGGTTCCAATTGGCTTCTCATTCATTGTAAAAGCTGCAGCGCATGCGGCGTCACTCTCTAATCATTAAATCTGTGATCGATCTTGTGCGTCTTATGAGGACACGTGCACTTAAGCTGAACACTGTCAGCTGGCTTGGCTCAGCTGGGGAGCTCCAAGCTGAGAAGAGTTTGATGACATGGTAAAAGCCAGCATGGTCACGCACGGCTTAACTGAACCAGGTTTAAACCATAACCTGGCTCTACTGAGAACACTTTGATGAAATACCCCCAAGGTGGACAGGTAGCCAGGCTAGGAGCTAATCAGGGTTCAAACTGCTTGATTAAGAAGAGGAATGGAGTCAGAGTTAGCTTGAAGGAGGAGTTTGTTGGGAATGTTCTGAAGGTGAAAAGAGTGTCTGACAGAGTGATGAGTTTGAATTTGGAAACTGAAGGTGTGATGCTCCGTGTTGTTGGTGGTTATACCCAGAGGTGAAAGTAACAGATTACAAGTATTCATGTTACTGTAATTGAGTTGCTTTTATGGGTACTTGTATTTTTTTGATTATAAATCTAAATCAGTCATTTTACTTTGTTTTAAAAGACGTACAGTAATTTGTTACATTTCTACACCCAACCGTTTAAACTGAGTAAATTATTATTTATTGTGATTATTTTTGTATTCCTGTTTCATGGTCTCATTGAACTAAATCCATATGTTCTTAAGGCTCAAACATACTCGGGCGGATCCCACGCACAACGGACTCTGCACGGACTGTCCGCTCTCCTCAGAGCTTACATAGTAGTAGTTTCCATTAAAATCCTACATGTCCCATGATTCTTAGCGCTTCCCTGTACTCCTGGGACGTGTTTTAAAGGAGGCGCTACTGTTCAGCTCGTCTGCCAGTCTCTCCTCTAAACTCGTGCTCATCTCTCCTACTCTGTTTCACCAGGGGGGTAGAATGCAGGTCGGTGTTACATTTCATGTGGGTCAATACAATGCCAAGCAGCGTTTTGTGTGACACCAACTACGCGGCGAAGTCCGCACAGTTGTAAAATCCGAGCTTTGCATTTAATTTATTTTGAATTGAATTAATTGATGTTGTTTTATTTTGAAAAAGAATTGTACATTTTGACAAACTCTTCTTTTTTAAGTTTATAAATGAGATGTTTACTGTATGCAAGGGAACTGTAGCAAGATTCATTACCAAAAAAAAAACGTGGGGGACAATTAGTACAATTTCAATCAAGTAACAGTACTTCTACTTGAGTAGGATATATCAGTACTCTTTACAGCTCTGAGTATGCCCCATAGGAAGGATGTGAGCTGGAAGAGAAGGAGACATTCTGGTGTGAGTTAGATGAGAGAGTGGTGATTGGTGCAGATTTAAATGGACATGTTGGTAATGAGGAGGGGATGGGCAGGTTTGGTATCCAGGATAGGAACACAGAAGGACAGATGATGGTAGACTTTGCAATAAAGATGGAAATGGCTATAGGGAACACTTTCCTCCTGAAGAGGCAGCAACACAGGGTGACCTACAAAAGTGGAGGCAGGAGCACACAGATGGAGTACATCTGGTATAGACAAGATAAGGAAAAATCATTATCTGACATCATTGGTAAAGTTAAAAAAACAAAATCATATCTTGGTGTAAAAATTACCAATCTTCATGAAATGAACCCACCAAGTTTCATCCAGACCGAATCTGTATAAATATTATTGGGAATTTAAATTTCTTCCAAGCCTTTAACGTGTGAATCATCATGGTAACATGATCAGGATCACTGATCCAGATAACTGTGAATATCTGGCATAGAAGATATTTGGCAGTTGGCAAAGGTTTGCCCTCGATAATTGCTCTTGTTTATATTGTAAGAGGATATGTTCATCTAGGGCCTGTACTACGAAGCTGGATTTCCTCTTATTGTGGTAACTTCCAGGATTTATTTGGTGTGTCCTGTACTACAACGCTGGCTGTAACTTCTTTCTCGGTGGTAACTAGTCACTGTGGTATCCTAACCTGGTCTGGACCAAGTTTTGTTCAGAATAAGATCTGAGCAAGTACAAAAGTCCCGCCTCCTGAGCAATCAGTTCTCTTGGTAAATGTCCAGCCCATTAGTAGATCCTGGTTGATCCAGATCTGACAGCTGAGTTTAGGAAAGAAAGAATATTAATGGATAAATGCAATATTTCATTTACCAATGACATCCTTTAGAAAAGAAATAGATTTATATCTGATGGACTAATGAAACCTGTGTCGGACACTCTCCATATGTACGGACAGATCAAGTCATTCATTCATAGTGAGGCTGACAGCATCACCAGGAACATGCTACAGTGAAACAATGCATCCCAGTGTGTGTGTGATAATTAGAGGAGGACAACCTGAATAGAAACACGTCTGTGCTGTAATAAAGTGAAACTGTCCGTTTATCATCCCATGGATTAATATTGTATGATCTCACACTTTTACGCATTAACAGTGTCATCAACTTCCTGCCTGTGTTCTTTTCTTCCTGCTTTTTCTGCAGCAACAAGTGTTGTTTTTGGTCTGAATTATGGATTTCATTCTTCATATTTTGAAAGAATTATTCCACATTGCTTCATCGTGCAGCTGCTCTGTGACAGAGAATGTTTGCTTAGGTGAAGCCCACTAACGGAGAGATATCTCAGATATACGTATCCAGCTTCGTAGTACAGAAATGATTTCATATTATTACATTTAATTAGCAAAGTAAATGGTTTTATTCTAAAAATAAAAGGTGGAAGGATTTCTTCCTCCGTTTTGAGCAACTGCTGCTTTGGAGGTGTGCTGTGGTTCAGTGACTCATTTTGCATGTGTTCTTGAAATGAATAATGAATTCACTCTGTCATCATCACAGAACTACTTGATTGTTTCTGTCCAATACAGTCTACTGTTGTTTGGTTTCGCCTGCAGCTAACAGAGGCATCATTCTGACGTAAAGCCTGAAAGTATCAACAGATCTATTGTGATCTGACAGCTCAAACTGCACGCCTGTTAACCTTTCTCTGTAAAATGAACCATTTTTATTCATGTATCATTAAAATGATCCATTCGATGCTTTCATTTCCTCATTGCTCTAAACAAATGGACACTTTTAGAGGATAATAATGCTGTCGTGATTATGGTTTTATTTTTACTATGCTGACTGTCGACTGAAGCTTTCCCTTGGACTAACACTTATGCAGCATTTCCTCTGCAGTTACACAATAAAATAAACATAAACAGCAAAATGAGGACCAATCCGCACTGAAAACAAAAATCCATGCAAAATGTCCAGATAAACACTACAATAATGCAACAACAATAGAGGGCAAACAGTCTGCATTACACTATAGCAGTGGTTCTCAACCTTTTCAGCCAAAATAAAGGCTCCAGAGAGTGAGGACCCCCACTGTAGATACAGATGGTTGAACACAGTCATGAACATTCAACAACAGTCATGTGGAGACAGGGCCATTTATACAGGTTCCATCCATAAATTCAGCAAAATGATGGTCCATTGTTCTATAAATAACCACATTTATTTATCTGAATAATATCCACTGTTATCCAGGAAGTTTATTTTCTCTGTAGTATATAGTCATCTTAAAGATGTAAATCTGTGTTTTAATTAGAAATAAAGTGGATTAAAAGTCACCAAAAATGGTGGAAAAGGTGGTGAAATGGGATTTTAAAAACCACAGAAATTGGTTAAAAGTTGCAAATTAAGAGTGGGCAAAAACAGACCAAAAAAGTGGTAAAAAGGGTTCAAAGCATTAATACTGGCTTAAAAGTGGCAGAAATGGGCTAATGTAATTTAAAAAGTAGGAAGAATTAAGTTTATACAGGCAAATAATGGGCAAGAGCAAGACAAATCGTGAATGTGGTAATTGGTCAAAAATAAATAAATAAGCATGAATTATGGTGAAAAGAGGTTATAAGTGAGAATAAT
Organism: Gouania willdenowi; assembly: GCF_900634775.1. Taxonomy (NCBI): domain Eukaryota; kingdom Metazoa; phylum Chordata; class Actinopteri; order Blenniiformes; family Gobiesocidae; genus Gouania; species Gouania willdenowi. Next base: position 15,605,923 of record NC_041044.1, read on the forward strand.
GGGTCAACATTAGGTGGTAAAATTGGTGGAAAGGGTTTATGTGTGCCAAAAATGTCTTGAAAGTGGAAAAAATGTGCATAAAAGACATTAAAATTTGATGGGGTTGGAGTTATGTAGCATAAAAGGAGCAAAAATATGTCAAGAAAGAGTGATTAAAATAGGTTTAAATATGGCAAGTTTGGTGTAGTTGCAGAAAAAGGGTTCGAAAAAAAAAAAGCATAAATGGGCTCAATAAAATACATTGATTTAATTTATTGCATAATTGTGGCCATCACCAGCCCTCCCTAAGGAAGGGTAGGAAATCTTTTATTATAGGGAGGATATAAAAAGGGAGAGCAGTGTTACACCTAAGTGGAGGGGGAGGGGGAGGGGAGCAGGGAGGAGAGACTCAAGGTAGGAAATAGAAAGGGTGGAGAAAAATAGATTGTGTTGCAGTGAGGGTGAGATGTGAGGTTGTAGAATATATTGTGCTTATTATGTTGTGTAATCCAGCCAGTATGGTGACAGGTGTGAAGCATAGCTATAATGATGGTGGCTGTGAACAGGAGGAATGAGTGAGTGGTAGTACCTAAAGCAGGTATTTGGGATTAACGTGTCTAAGGTTAAGCCCAGTATGAGTTTTATCCCACATCCCAAGGCGTGCCAGTGCATCGTATACCAGTATATGTGCAAAAAAAACCGCTACTGCAAACCCAGGAACTGCCCCGGGCCCGCAGATGCAGCCAGGCCAGCAGAAAGAGCGGGGTCCAGGGAGCCCCAGGCAACCCCCCCGCGGCCGAGCAACCCCCCAGATGCCCCCAAGATCCCAGGCCGAGAGGCAGCCACCGCCCCCCACACACACATCCGAGGAAGCCCCAAGCAGCCGAGCAAAAATAACCCCCGAGGTATTTTTGCGACCCCAAGGTAAATTTTGTTTTTTGTGTTTTATAAGCATTATATTATGATAAACAAATGTGCAGATAATAGAACGAACATGTGTTTTATTTCAGTATAAGTGTCTTTGTGGTTGATATGTGTCAGTAGGTTTCTGTGTCTACATTAAGCCTCTCAAACACTCTTTCTGCTCAGCCCTGTACGGCTCACACTGACTCAACATCTTTCCATTGCTGAAGCGAATCATGGAGTCATTTGATTAATAAAAAATCTTCAAAGTGAATTATGCTCCACAAGGATTAGTTTAATTATTTTACAGTCTATTCATCTCTGTAATCAGTGAACAGTGTTCCGCTTATGGTCATTAGGGATGCACAACTGTTTGTTCCACTGCCGATCGCCTGCAGACGATTAGTGTTGTGGAACCAAAGGAAAAGACAGAGAGCTGCAAAAAGAAACATTTGAGAGCTGTTGGAAGTGCTGAGTCACTGCAAGCTAAAGAAGAGAGATTGCATTGACTCTGCACTGCAGGGACTGCACCCATCCAACCATCCATCATCCATCCATCCATCTATCCATCCATCCATCTACTAATACAGGCTTATATGTATAACTATCTCTCTGATTACATCAGATTTTCAAGACAAGACCACCAAAATAACACATATTTTAGATGTAGAAAAGATCAATAAACGATCAATAATGGGTGAGGTGAGTTTATACTGGCCATTCCTCATTCCAACACACTGGTACCATAAAAACACCACATGTTGCTGTAAGTAGATTTTTTAGTCAGCCCCTGTGCACAAAATAAGTCAGATGTTGACTTTCTTTCAGAAAGTCGGGCATCTGGGTAAGTAGTGACGTTTCTGCCTAGCAACACCGGTCGCTATGTTTGTTTGGGTCATGAGCTGCTGTGTGTCTGGCTGTTCGTCCTATGGCAAAAATAATTCAGATATAAAGTTTTTTATAATTCCAAAAGAGAAAAATCACAAAAATTGCTGGCTTTTAAATCATAGCACTACAGGTTATAAGGCTGCGTGATTAATCGATATAAAATCGAAATTGGATTATTTACTGAGGGCGAGTCTTAAAAAGTCAAAATTTACGAGAGTATCAATTAAAAGAATATACTTGAAATAATTCAACCAACTGTCTTTTTCTGAAATGGGGAAAAAAAACTAATTGAAAATAGTTTTCAAAATAAAAAAAAATTGGGATTTAGTTTTGAGCTAAAAGCGTACAGCAGTACGCAAATATGTTTTTGATGAAGTTTCAAGAATCCATGACGTAGTGGTGATCAGAATAACTTTTGAACACTGTTATATACTCACAGGGTTCATTTATGAGGTAATTGTAAAGAGCTGGGTAGGTGAAATTGGGCCAATGTTTTGCATTGTTCATCCAAGTGTTGGCTGGGATTTTAATGGACACTCAGATTTCCCTAGCACTGTTAACCCTGCCTTATATAGTCTGGTAGTGTGTCTTCATATTTGTATGCCACTTTATAAGAATACAGAGATATAAATCACTCCAGTATTTAAATAAAGTTGGTTTTGTCAACAAACATACAGGACGCTGACGAGTAATTTCCCCCCATCTCAATATGGTGCCCATTTACTGTATCTACCACCACTAACGTCCACAAGCTCGACTTCCCCAACTGTGATGTGCAATGCAAGTTATGTATGACCAGAGGTGAGAGGAACTAATTACGAGTACTCACTTTACTGTAATTGAGTTGCTTTTATGGGTACTTGTATTTTTTTTTTTTTTAAACCATTATTAAGTAAGTGATTATTTTTTTGTTTTAAAATGATCAACAGACATTGTGAAACATTTGTGGGGTGGCAGTCACCCCAGTGGTATTTGTCATTGTGTCCTTGGGCAAGACATTTTACCCACAGTGCCAAGTATAAATGAAGTGTGTCAGTGAGTGTTGGGCAGCTGAGGCTACAACAGTAGCTTACCACCACGAAGTGTGGAGTGAAAGAACAATCCCTTAATTCTGTAAAGTGACTTTGAGTGTCCAAAAAAACGTAATATTAAATTGATGTATTATTATTATTATTAAACTACAAAAAATGAAATGACCAGACAACAATTAAATGCATCACATCATAACCCACCAACCAGATTAAACATTAAGCACCGCACCAAAACAGCATCGAATGCTGGTTATTTTTTGCAATTTTAGAGTTCATAAATGTAGCTAGAGCCTGAGACTTTTTTTTTTTAAATTGAATTCATTGTTGTTATTTTATTTTTAAAAAATAATTGTATTACAAAGACCTAAACAGCATGGAGGACTCGGTTTACCAAATTTTCAGTTTTATTATTGGTCTGCGAATATTAAAATGATGTCCTGTTGGATGGAAAATGACAAAACGATGGCTGTACCTGCCTGGCTAACTCTAGAGAAAGACTCCTGTAATAACACCTCACTATCTGCTTTGCTATGTTCGTCTCTACCATATCCAGAGCCTCTAATTCATTATACTTCAAACCCAGTTGTCATTCATTCTTTAAAGATATGGAAACAGTTTAGACGACATTTTGGGATCTGTCAATTATCATGACTTGCTCCTATTGCGAAAAACCATGCTTTCATCCCACCCTTGACAGATTATTTGTTTGGTGCCTGGTCGAGACAGGGAATCTGTTCATTTAGAGATATGTTTATGGATGGCCTGTTCTCATCATTTGAACAGATTGTCTTAAAATTTGGAATCCCAAGGTCTCATTTCTTTCGATATTTACAGATCCCAAGTTTTATGTCCTCTAATCTCACCCAGTTCCCTTTAAAGCCCCCAGACACTCTCCTGGACTTGATTTATGATCTCAGATCATCCAAGAGGGGAAAGATAGGTGACATCTACTCGTTACTAATGGGAGAAGGCTCAACCAGTCTAAAGTCTCTTAAAAACATCTGGGAGAAGGACCTCGGTGTGAGCGTTTCAGACATCCTATGGTCAAAGATGATTGACAGAATATACACATCTTCAATATGTATGAAACATACCATCATGCAGGTTAAAATATTTCACCGGCTACACTGGACCAAAGTGAAACTTTCAAGATTTTTAATAAATATAAATCCCATATGTGATCGTTGCAAGCAATTCCCAGCCACTTTAATTCATATGCTTTGGGAATGCCCTGGGTTATCTAATTACTGGAAGTTCATATTTGATACACTTTCCAAAATTATAGGCAAGGACTTAAGACAATCTGCCTTCCTGGCTGTATTTGGTGTGGAGACGACAAACCTGGGCTTGGAACACCACACACAAAGCTGTCTGTCTTATAGCCAGAAGACAGATTTTGATTAGATGGAAAGAATGTAACCCTCCAACATTTACACAGTGGATTAAAGACATGCTGTACTTTGTTAAACTAGAAAAGATAAGGTATACAGTCAGAGGGTCAGCTGACAAATTTTTACTGTCATGGCAGCCCTTTCTAAGTCATGTTGAAAGTCTAAGCTCTGATCATTTTATAAGTGACTGAACCTTAAGTTCTTTCTCTGTAACAGATATTGTTACAAACCCAAACATTAGAAACTTTCTTTGGTCTTTAGGTTCACATGTCACTGCTCCTCGCAGCTACGCTTTCCAAAGTCAGTTTGTGACCAAGATGACGTACTGTATAATTTATTGTAACTCACTGGACTGTATTTTGTTTACTCGTCTTTATTTTATGTGTGTATGCATATGTATACATATATTCTTCTTTGTTATTGTTATCATTGTTAGGTATTATTATTATCTTGTTTAATTACTGTATGTTTTTCATTATTATTATTATTATTATTATTTTGTAATCTTTTGACTATTGTGGCTTCCTCAATGTTTCTGTGGGAGGGTGGAGGGGGCGGGGTTCCTTGTTTTATTTCAATAATGAGAATGGCTTATTCTGATGACTGTATTGTAAAAATCATAAATAAACCTTGTTCAAAAAAAATAAATAATAATAATTGTACATTTTGACAAGCCTTTTATTTTATACAGATGCCTTTGTGGAAAATAAATTAAGATCCAATTGTGCAAGGGTTAGGGTTAGGAAACCGTGGCGAGATTTATTATCAAAAATAAACATGGGAGGTGAAAGTAATTAGTAACTTTTACTTTGAGTACTATTTAATTGAGCTACTTTTTGCTTGTACTGGAGTATTCTATGTATGACTTACTTGTATATTTTCAATCAAGTGACAGTATTTCTACTTGGGTAGAATACTCTATATCAGTACACAACCAAAAGGGAGAACATGCAAACTTTACCCAGAAAAGTCCACAAGACTCAAACCCAAAGCCTTCTGACTATGAGTCACAACTGTGTTTAGGTTCATGTTCACACTGTTTGGATTGGGCTATAACAGCTGGACTTATCTAATAATGATGACACACACACACAGTATAAACACCCGGTGGGTCACCACATTATTACAGCCCTGTTGTTATTGTTCACACTGTTGAATTATGAATCATCAGACTAATCAGCCCCACAGGATGTCATTTCAAGGAAAGACTGTTAAAGAAAAAATTAGAACAACAAACACAAGTTTAGATGTTTGCAATATTGCTTTGATTTGTTAGTGAACAACTCTCATTTCTTTTTTTTTTTTTTATTTTGTATTAACTTGTTATTAACTCTTTTGCAAAAGTTATATTTTTTTAATAGATTTTGTCGCCCCCTGTGGGTTTTCATTGAACATTGCAAGTTTTTCAGTGAGTGACACAAACCAGGGTTTCTTAACATTTAGGGTCAAAGAAAATCCCTCAGAATGCAGTGAAACAGCTTATTTACTTCAAATGAAACCCTTCAATGTCCCATTAATGATCTTAATTAAATTTGGAATTGATTTACAACTGTAACATCTCTTGTTGAAAAGGACAACCTTCTTGCTTGTGAGTCGCTTTATTTCCTCATAGCACTGTGGTTACTGTAGGCCGTAACCACGCCAACGCAACAAAAACAGGTCAAAGCTAATCAGGGTTGCTCCCTCATTCATTCACCTCCAAACTACACACACACACAAACACACACACACACACACACACACACAGGGCATTTCCTCACCTCTGCACCCCTGGCCCGCCCCCTACTCCACTCACAGCCAATCACATTCCAGCTCTCCCCAAAGATGCATTCAAACAACACACAGTAATCTCTGTCTGTAGTCCTGCAGTACCCTGCGACTGAGCTGGGGGTGAGTTTAGGGTTGAGGGGGATTGTGGGGGTTCAGAAGGGGAAAGTCCACGGTTCTGGGGGTGTGGCTGTTCTGTTTCTCCGGGCGATCGTCAGGGGCCCAGGCAGTTGGAATGGGTGTGCATCGCCTCTGTACTCCCCGACGTGGCAGCTGAACCCTGTAAACCACCTTTCCGAGCTTTTCCAGCACTTCACACGGCCCCACCCAGTGGCAGTCTAACTTAGGGCACCGGTACTTTTTTTGCTTTGGGCTGTGAACCCAGACCAATTCTCCAGCCCCAATGTCTCTTCCTCTGCTCTTCATGTCGTTTGATCTGTTTTTGTCTCATTCCCGCGTTCTCCAGCTGGTCAAGGGCAAACACGTAGGCTGACTCCATCCTGTGTTGGGGCCGCCTGGTGTATTCTGGTCCTGATGGAACCATCGGTGCATCTGGAGGTCTTCCATATGCCATTTCTGAAGGGGTCCACAGTTCCCGTCCCAGGGTTGGCATGCATGCTGTAGACTGTTGTACAGCAGAAGTACAGAAAAAATCTACTTAAGTAGAAGTAGTGTTACTTTAATTAAATTTGACTTAAGTAGAAGTGAAATTACTGGTGTAAAAATCTACTTGAGTAAAAGTAAAAATTAGATCACTTAAAATGTACTCAGAGTAAAAGTTACTTAGTTACTTTTGGGGGCATCTCTCCTATGCAATAAAAAAATGTACAAAAATGTGTATAAAGATCAAACTAGGTTCTTTTTTTTATTATTACTATTATTAAAGAACACTATTTCAAAATAATGTGCATGAGAACAAGACATGGTGTGGCTAACCTGGATAATTAAAATAAAATAAATGTCAAGGATGTCAATTCAATGAGGTAAATGCATCCAATAAAACACTTTCCAGAAAGAGAACAATTCCTATCTTTAGGAGTCTCTGAAATATATTGCTTGTACCGTATGTTATATTAAGTCTATAAAATATTCTAGGTGGAATGTCAAAAACTTTGTATGCATTTAAAACAAACTGTCTAATGAACAGATTACACTGATTATGCATAAATTGTGCATAAACATCAAAGAAAACAATAAAAAAAAATTGCTTAATGAAATTATGAGAGGCAATAGTGTTTGTGTCAGTGCAGACATTTTCAAGTAACAGAACCGTTCTTCAGGGGCCTCATTTATAAACGCTGCGTGCATAAAAAAGAAAGCGTACGCAACTTATAAGCAACGTTTGGGAATTATTAAAAAAAAAACTAAAAAAAAAAACTGGCGAGATAATGTGCGCACCTCCACAGCAGCTCTGACCCTGCCGTACGCATAAAATCATGAGAAACGGGAAACTCCGCCCCCAACAGGAGAAGGATGACATTAATGACAGCTCTGTAAAATTGATACATTTGTGTGAAATAATCTAACATTGCACATTTCACAACACATATCATATATGAAGGATGTATATGCCAAAAACAAAGGAGGAAAATATTATACTGACGCCCCAGAGTGACGTGCATGCGCCTACAAATACAGTTTTATATTAATCTATCTATCTGACAGAAAGGTCTGTGTGCGTGTGTGTGTGTGTGTGTGTGGAGCAAATATCTCCCCGACGCGGTGCGAGTTCGACCTGAAACTTTGTCAACGGCTTCGAAATACCCCAAGTGTGTTTATCTGTTATTTTGGAGTAATTTGGTCATTTCCAAATGTTTATTTTAATTTTATTTCACTTCTGGACGGCCCGGCAAATGAAGCCTATTCAGCTTTTGACCTCAGAGTGTGAAAAAATACAGAAATGAGTAGAAAAAAAACAACAAACACATTTATCATTCACATATCCCATAAAATCAAAGCAGGGAAATCACACACGCTATTTTACTTTGCACCCGCAAATAAACCCCTTTATAACACTACAGAGTGCAGAGTAGGTACACCTCTTTGTACATCCAACCTTCAAACATATTCTCATTTGGCCATAATCGACAACTGTACTTATGCTCCCACATGAAAGTAACTTCCGACGGGCACTGTACTAGTAATCATAATTGCGCAAAACTGCTGATCAATTGTCTGCAACACCTGTAGCTGTTATAAAAAGGATCGCGCAAACAATGCGTAAAGACTTACAGTGGCTGATCTGGCACTGCTGGAGGACGAGGTGCACGGGAGAGCTTTGTCAGTTCGGACAGTAAAGGGCAGGCCACACAGACATTATTTGAAGTTCTTTATCGCCCTCACTATAGCTAGGAGCTCTCTGCGCGTCACACAGTAGCGTCTTTCAGCCTTGTTGAAGGTTCTGCTGAAGTATGCGTTCACCTTCTCCCACTCCGGCCCCACCTGGCTCAACACCGCTGCAGTCCAGACGTCGCTGACATCCGTGTCAAGAAGAAACGGCATGTTGAGGTCCGGTGGGGTGAGGATGACTGCTCACAGTCTGGGGTCCAGGCAAAGTCCCTGTCTTTCTGCTGCAGGAGGAACAGAGGTACAGCAATGCAGGAGAAACCATGCACAAACCGGCTGCAGTAGGACGCTAGTCCAAAGAAGCTCTTCAGCTCTCTCAGATTGGTGGGGTTTGGCCACCTGCAAAGGTACACCTTCACCTCCAGCGTACCGATCTTGTGTCCCAAAAGCTCACTTCTCATGAAGCAGCATCTGTCAGGGTGGAGCCTCAACCCGGCCGCCGCTATCTTCTGTAGTGTGCGGGGCATGGACTCCGAGGCCACCTTAAAGGAGCTCCCATGCACCAGGATGTCGTCCAAATAGACTAGACACTCCTGTCGGGAGATGTCAGCCGAAACCTTTTCCATCAACTGTTCAAACGTGGCGGGGGCATTGCACAGGCCAAAGGAGAGGACCTGGAAATGTCACAACCAGTGCAGAAGGCAGTCTTTGGTCTGGCTTCAGGGCTGAGGGGTACCTGCCAGTACCTGATACGTGGGTCCAAGGAGAAGAACCAGGATGAGCCAGAAACTAAGTCCAGTGACTCTTTTTTCCTCTTTTTGTTTACCGTCACAAGTCCTGAGGCCCAGGGACTGTCCGAGGGTTCGATGATGCCCGCCTTCAGCATCTCATCAATCGTCAGCAGCAGCTTAATGAGCCAGGGGGAGGCGGCAGGGGCGTCTTCTAAATAACATTTTTGTAGAATTTCCATACCAATTACTATTACAAAGTCAATTATCTGAACTCAATTATAATTCAATTACAACAGCAATATATTTGTTAAATTACAATTACGTCAATAATTGTAATTAATTAGAAATTAGACAATTATAATTGACCCCCACCCCAACTGGAACTCAGTCAAAAATTAAATCGCTCACCGTGCATGTCATCCATGAAGTGGGAGAGAGAATATTCTCCAGACAGGATGTTGACTTGTCGTCTTAGAGAGTCACCAAACGGATGCTGCCCCCTGCTGACCACGTAATAAAACACACAGCCTGCAGAGAAGACGTCCACAGCCGCGGTCTGGAAAGAAGAAGTGAATAAAACATCAACACACTACAAGATTTCACCTAATCTAGGCTTTTTTATTATTATTCAGGATTACTTTATATACCATCCAATACACAGTACACTACAGGCCACATTATCCCTGGAGTTCATCAAGTGAAAGGAGAAGATATTTACAAAATGAAAGTGATAACCTACAGAGTGTTGGATATCTGCTGGGATATACAAACAGTTTTACAAACAGAAAAACTACAAGCAATCCCAGCAAAAAGCTTATATTAGACCAGAGATGGGCAACTTTTATCACAGCAGCAACCACAGAAATCTGATTGTGTGATCATATGAATACTTAGAATAACGACCGATCTGAGCAATAATACAGGAAAGAACCAATGGTTAGTGTGTTTTCTTAATTCCTCTTGTTTATTATTGTTTTCTTTTTTGGAGTCCTTCTGTGTGTTCTTTACAGTTTGTCTGTGTTTTTTTTCTGTTATTAAATTACTAATTAGAATTAGTAACACCATCACTAACGCCTGGTGATTTTTACCCAATATATCAAAAAAAAAAAGGTCTGGTCATCAAAATAAAGTACATTATATTTGGTAATCGTCTAATTTGTCATGTTTGGTTATAATTTAATGAAAAGTACTATTTATTGGGTATATTGTATCAGGTTACACCATGGATGTTACTTTTATGAATATTTTTGTTTTCCGTGAGATATTTCTATTTTCATTGTTGGTAGAAACTCATATACTGTAAGAATACTGAATTGTAACCTGAACAATAACACAATTTTTCCAAATGTATTAAGTGTATTCTAATATGTTAGGTTTTTATTTTCTGCGGGGTTTTTATTCTTAAAATTATGTTTTTTTGTTTCAGTATTTTTTCTTTCAAATATTCAAATTTGTGTTTGTATCTAAAGAAACAAAATTAAGTGCATTTGGAAATGTTGCTGATTATTAGGTACGGAAGGAAAAAAGCAACCCTGGCAGGTTTGAGCTGTACCTACAGCTTACCGGTTTATTTCCTGGTGTATCTCGCAGCACTTCTGGAGCGATCCAACCTTCAGTCCCTGGTATGCCCGACCGCAGAGAGAAGCTACATCGACCGTCCTGGATCTTTTTGCACAGTCCAAAGTCTGAGATGAGAGCTCGAAACTGGCCCAGTGCACTAGGACCAGAGAGGAGGATGTTTCTGGGCTTCAGGTCTCGACGGACTGGGGGAAAAAATATGGAGAAAAACTCAAAAATAAAATGAAACAAAAAATAAATTGAAAAAGATATGATTATTTGATGTGATAAATCTCTAGTAGAGTGTGTATCTCAAACCTATATTGAGCGAGTGCAGGTGTGAAAGGCCACATATGGTCTGCTCCAGCAGAGTTTTTGGATTCAGCTTAGGGAAGCCAGAGGGATTCTCCACATACTGCACACAAATTAATGAAAAACATCAATAACAGGAAGTCAAAGACCTTAGAGTCATTTTACTCCACAGGTGGAAGGACCTGCTGCAGGGTGGCAGTGCATAACTCGATGGCGATGTAGGTGAAGAGGCGGTCTCTCTCTGTGCAGAAGTAGCGGATGACATTGGGGTGAGCATCGGACTCTCGGAGAAGCTGTACTTCTCGCTCTGCTACTTCAAAACACTCAGGCAGGATTCGCTTCACGGCGACTTGGCGTCCATCAAACTTTCCTCTGAAATCCAGGGGGCATCTTCTAATGGGCCGTGTATCCCCAGTTTCAATGTCATGCTGTACCAAGTAAGGGCCACTTAATCTTCTGTCAGTACAAAAATGTCCTTAAACTCCCATAGCACCTGCCACAGCTCTTCTTGCTCTAGACGGACCTTGTGCACCTCCTTCCGGTCGAGGTCACACCCACGTCCCGGTGTGCCGGTGAACTCACCGTCCATAGGCTCCTGCTTGACTTTCGGCCGAGCACCGGCCTCGCTTCCAGCCGCCATGTTCTCTGTAGGCTGATGAGCAGAGTTGTTAGCCACAGTCCGTTGTTCTTTATTTTACTCCTGACACCAATGTAACGTCCCACAGAACGTTGTGAGTTGTGTAAATATAGATTATTATTCATGGTTTCTTTTTTAACATACTATAATTAATGTCCAATAGCTCCTATTTACCCATAATTAAATATATTCAGGTCAACTTTCTCAAAGCCTATTTTTTTGGGAACAAACCATTTTAGAACATTTGATTTCAACTTAATCTAAATCTAACAATAACACAAGCAAGTTGGTAAGTGATGAGACAAATCAGATAAAAATAACTGGGACACAGATTAACACTAAAAAAGATTGAGCAAAATGTAAATTGTTAACAAATAAGAATAATTCTATTTTAAAAAATAACTACACATAAAACAACTCATATACATATACCTAATAAATCTAATAATCAGACACAATAGACCCCTAAATGATAAATAACAATAATGAATAAATCAATACATTTCAACATAATTTGTTTTGCTTTATATTAACAGTAATTGTCATCTTTAACTAACTACGATAATTTGATTGTTGGATTTCTAAGTAAAATAAAAACTGTGCTTTGACCTACAGTATATAATTTGTGTATGTCTCATGTTTGACCCTGACTATCACAAATGTCTTATTATCATAACAAAAGAAGACACATGTACCATGTACCAGGCAGGGGAGGAGAAACAACAGATAACATAGAATAAAAATGGCTTTGTAAGAGGCTCAGGAGTGAGCTGACCCTGAGGCTGTGCATTAGATGAGTTCTATCCTATTGACTTATTGTTGTTGATTCATTTTCTGTTCATCTGTAATAAATTGATTGGGTTAGCAAAGCAGTGGCTTTGTTTCCACATAGAACTGTGGTTACTGTAGGCAGGGGCGTAGCACCACATTTTGGGCCCTGGGTACAAACCATCTTGTACTGTAAATTATGTGCAATGATAGTAGTATTCTTGCATTATTATATATCTTTTTTTTTCACAGTAACCCAGAAGTTCCCAACCTTTCTCGAGTCGTGACCCCGTTTTAGAGACATTTTCTTCTTCAAGAATACATTTTTGATCATGTTTATTAAAGTGTGTTCCAAATACAGAGTAGCCAGGATTAGTGACAGTGTGTCACTTTAGATATTTTTATACTGCATTTTATTTTGACTAGATTTATGTGAAAACATTTAAGTTCAGTTATTTGATATTTATTGTGTGTATTTAAAAAACAATAATTGAATTTTTTATATTTTTTTAATATACAATATTGATACTTTTTTTTTTTTTTTAATTAACACACACAAAGCAAACCTGTACAAAGGTTAATAAAAGGTAAAGATAGAATGATTAGAATCATGGAATCTGGTCGCCTACTATAGAGTTAGTGGCAGCAAAATATATATTTATATATTAATAATTGTATTTCCAATTAAGATTTGACATGCAAAAAGAATGGCCCAGCATTTAAATACGCAACATTGCACAGTTTATTTCAAACAAAATAATATATTGCCTAAAAAAAGATTTGAGTGTTTTAAAGCTCACCTCATTTCATCTTCTCTCCTTTCTTTCTTTGTGTTTTTGGTCTGATTCTCCTTTCTTGAGGAAACATATGCTGCTGTTTATCTCTCGCTCCATGTTACATCCATAGCAGCAGCAGCAGCAGCAGCAGCAGCAGCAGCACATGTGGGTCGTACCATTTGCACTGTTTTAAAGGGGGTGGTAGCTCAGGCTCTGATACAGCATGAATAATTGCTTTAGTGCCAAACTGTGCTTAAAACCCAGTTTATTTTTACACAGGGCCCTTTTCATTCCAATAATAATAATCTAAATTTCTAAATAATAATCTAAATTTTTAAAATCCATTTTCGTTAGGGATGTAACAATTCAATCAACTCCCGATACGATTCGATTCACGATACTGGGTTCACGATACGATTCTCTCACGATTCATTACTGTACTATTTTCCTTTTATTTTTCATTGTCAAAAAAATCCCTTGATGAACTATTCAAACAATGCAATTTACCTAAAAATAAATCTTGAATGAAATAAATAAAGGAATAAAACAAATGAAGAAGCCTATTCATTTAAATTCTGGTTCCATAGTAAACAATACAAAACTGCATAATAGTTATTTTTCTTTTTAAAAGTGCAACTGAAAATGTATTTTGTGACTTAACAATTGGACTTAAAAAAAAATAAAAAAAACAGTCTGCACTGTATTTGCGTCAAATATCTGTTTGGACCAGCAGAGGGCGCTGGTAACACAGTGGTCGGTTGGGATGCAGCTAAGTGCAGTGAAGAAGAGATGCTATGCTAGCAGACAGAGCTAATAGAATAACGTGACTTTTACAGATATTCACGTAATATTACAGATATTCTTTTGGTGCTAAAGGGGTAATGAATCATTTATGAATATGCTTAAGAGTAGAAGGCGGCCAGAAAGAAAGTATTAGCAGATTTCGCTCGCCACAATGACTTCTGGATGGCGCCCTCTGCTGGTTAAAAAAAAGTACTGCGATTTAATTTTCACAGCATCGATGTGAACCTTGATACCTATGAATCGATTTTTAACTGCCTTACGATTAATCGTTACATCCCATAATTTTCGTACATATATATAAAATACAATTCTGAGAGCCCTCCCCCTGCCTTGTGCCCTGGGTACTCAGTACAGTAAAGTTCAATTACAATTACTCACAATTACTGAGCCTGAAATAAATAACCTAGTAAAAGGTAACCTTCTCAACCTTGCGTTAGCATCTCTTATGATAACAGGTCCTAAATCAGCTGTAAAATACACTAAAAAAATAAATCTATCTCATTTATTTCCAATGTATTGGTTACCTTGTTAGGCTTCCTAATCAATGAACATATAGGTTTGAACTATGCCATAATTGTAATTCATCATCAATTAGGTGATTGCAATTATAATTGACTCCAACCCTGGTGGTTGTGTTGGGATTGTGCATCAGAATTAATCACTTGTCTCAGTTTGTGTGGGACTCCCCAAAGTCAGCCATAACTTGTTTTTGTTTTTTTTTTTGTGTGAACATTTGGGTGCTTTTACAATCATTTAATCAAAAGTAATGAGGGGCAGAACTTCTGTGCAGGAACTAATTATTTTAGGAACAGGTAATGGGGGTGGTGTGTTCCCCCGTCTCTTAGAAGTCATCTGGAGAGATAAGCACACGTCCTGACTCCTCTGTCTCACCTGCATTATACATCATGCATTATTATTTGTGCTTGTGGTCCTTCATCCTTGGGACCTGTAACATACATTTGCATTGAAAAACAGAACCCAAGACCATTTTCATTTCAGTCTTTGGCAAAACTAAAGCATCACTTTATTTAACAAGTCCAAGAAAAGTACAAAAGTCTTATTTATTCACCTCTCTGATGAAGAAATACATGTTTAACAGTTTAGTTACAGGATCTCACATGTGTGACCTTTGAGTATTAACTATGAATCCATCAGTGGTTTAACTTATTAGCTTAAAGAACAAACTCATGTTTTAACGATCTCCAAAGCAATGCCTTATGGTTCAGCACACATACTCACACTTAACTCTTCAGATAAATATGTGGATGCAAACAACACAAAGAATAAAGCAGCAGGTTCTTTGTGTGTAAAAATGTCTGTGTTAACCCTTCACCTTCCTGTTGCAGTAGTGTGTGTGTGTGTGTTTGTCCTCCTACTGCTGCTACATTCAGTCTGGTTCATAAATATTTGGACAGTGACACAAAATATTAGCAATTTTTGGCGTCTTACTTCAACGTTTTCCAGCACTCTTCTTTTCATGTAACATATGCCGTCATTCACGTTTTCACCTTCAAAGAAAACACATTTATTAAAAGTGGACATTTTTAAAATCAGCATTGACCAGATTAAACAACTTGTCTGAATACAGCCAAGGCTGAATTTCACTTGCTGAAGACAAAACCAAAGTGTTCAAAGACTTAAAGCCTCAATGACTGCAAAGAATTTGTAACCAAATATTAAAAAGATAAAATATCACATCAAGTGTAAAATATACTGACCCCGTTTCAATGCAATTACTTAAATTAATGTTAAAATATTAACTTTGTTTGAATTTTTGCTGAACTCAAAACGTCTGCCTGTAACACTTAAATGTATGTTTTAAATGATTAATGTATTGTCCAAAACAAGTCTCTATCAAAAATGAGACCTAGTTTTCATAAGCTATATTTATATAGCTGTATAAATAAAAATTAACTAATTATCCCTTAAAATGTGTAAGGGTTTTATTTGTGGAGTGTAGGTCTGAAGCTGGATAAACCTTTCTGAACAATGGAATTGGCACTAAAACAAAACACGTGAATTGCAATAGCAGCACGAGTGGAGTTTTCTTTTACCAGTGCAACATGCTCTCATCACACTAGCTTTAACTAGCATGATTTTTCTTTTGACATTAGTAATATGAATTTAAGTTTTCTGCAGTCACTTAAAGTTAAATTATTTTAAATTCTTTTAGAAAACACCACAACGTCTTTATAAAAATCTTCTCCCAGCCCAACTTCCTTCAGAACTCCATTGTGGGCTTTATGAAAGCAATAACGGGAACCTGTGAGGGATTGAGGAGTGCAGTCAGTGGAAGCTACTTGACATCACTGGGGAGATAGTAAGTGTGGAACAGTCTCTCGTGAGCGCAGATAAGCATTGCAGCATGTGTGTGCATCAGCAAGCGGGGAAATCGTGAGGTGAAGTAGCCGACGAAGCCTTCGGGCAGCTCGCCCAGCGTCTCCTGCACCTCCGGTGGCAGCTCGTGGTAGTGATGCTTCTGTAATTGTCAGGAAATGAGAACGAAGGGTAAGAGAAACAGGCAGGACTGACAGGATTGTTCACATGCAGACAAACCTTATTCCTCAGGGCTCTGAGCAGGTCCCGAACTGAATTTCCTTTATATGTCCGGAACCGCCTCAAGTCTGGGATGTAGAGATAAGTAGTTAGAAAACACTGACCACTAGGGGGAGCATTGCATCACCCAGTGGTCAAAAGTTTTTCCACATGCATTTCAAAAGATACAATTCTTAATATAATGTATATAATATATCATAAAAGTACCATAAAACACTGTAAGTAACTGTACAAAATATATATATGAATTCATTTGTTGTTCTTTTTTGACACTCGAGTCATGTAACTTGGTTCTTCTTCTTTTGCGCAATTCTTCGTCACAATGTGTGTTACGCATGTGTTACGTGCAGCGCACACCGCCTTAAAAAAAAAAAAAACACCTTTATTGTTGTCACATATGTAGAAGTACATACATGAAATTCTTTCTCTGCATTTAACCCATCCCTGAGGAGCAGTGGTGTAGCGCCTGAGGAGCAGTTAGGGTTAAGGGACTTGCTCAACATCCCAGAGTGATGGCCCAGCTGAGATTTGAACCAGTGACCCTCCGATTACAAGATAGCAGGCCCCTCCCATCTTCTGACAGCCACTCAACTGCGCTCCACTCTGCTGCCAGCGGTGAGCCTCGTCTGCTTGAAGGCTGATAGCTGCATGGAAAGCCGCGTTTCTGCCGGTTGGAAGCTACCGTATCCTTCTGAACACAAGGTTATGTTTTGGGTTTAGACCTGGTGTTTTCATGTTTTCTTTGGGTGGGCTTAGACGGGGTTAGTTTTTGTTTCTTAGTTAGGTGTGGCTCTGGATCAGGTGTAACCTGTACAGGGTTAACCCAGAACTGCACCTTTTAGTTCTGTTTGGCTGACTCGTCAGGTCCAACTTTCAGTTCTTACTTTGTAAAGTATTATCTTCCCTTTTGTTTTCTAATGAGTTTTGGGGCATGGGATTTTGGGGTTTAACGGTTGCTTCTTTTTCCCCAGGAAACAGTGTACAAACGTCAACTATGCTGGCAATTCAAAATAAAACTTCTAAAATGTTTATCCTGGTTTCCTGTGTCCTGTGTTTTTTTTTTTTACAGAACTCTTACTGTGTTTTAGACCACATGATGGGATTCATTGGATTTTTTAATGTCTTGTAAATGATTATGATTCAGTAAGATCTGACATCACTTTAAAGGTGAGCAGTGCTAGCTTGTTTATGTCGCCATTTTTTTCCCAAGTTTGACAAACGAATTGACTGTTTGCTGTGATGGTTGTGTCTTATGGTTAAAAACTGAAGATTCTAAGCTTTCAAACAGTATACGATACTTCTGATATGCTGCTGTATTTGAGAAGCATTTAATCCCTTCAGAGCGTGAATGAGTAAGAACATGCATTTTGATCCATAGTCTGCACCTGCTTGCAGCGGAGAAGAGATATGCATCCTCCAGTTGGTTCGGACCACTGTTCTCCCTGCAGTCTCCAGTCGGACCACGATGGGACCGTCCAGCGGCTCCTTCTCAATGCGATCACTCACATCCTTTGTGTGCACACAAGACAGACAGAGGGTTCAAACCCACAGCTCAAGGATATGACACTTTGCCCCCACACACACACACACCCACACCCACACACAGACACACACACAGACACAGACACAGACACAGACACACACACAGACACAGACACACACACACACGAGACGCACCTGGAAAAAAAGCAGCTGCTTATCAGGCTTCCAGAAAAAGGGATGTTTCAGCACGCTGGCAGTGGACGGCCGTGCCTCAGCCTCTGAGCTGATCATCAGCTCAATCAGATCCAGAGCTATGACGTCATCTGTTAAAACACAGACACGAAGACAAAGTGTCAGGAAGGCATTAAAGAACGTCCACCAACCACTGGGACCAGGGTTGGTGTCAATTACATTTTTTAATTTGTAATAAATCTTCAATCATCCATGTTCAATTAGCATTACATTAACTGGCATTTTTCAAAATTACAATTAAAACTACAATTACTATATTCCCCTTAACAGTGAATTACAGTTACGTTCTCAATTACTAAAGTTTGAATTACAATTAATCACAATTACTGAGCCTTTAATAAATAAAGTTTACCTTCCTCTTGTGTTAGCTTCTCTTATGATAAAGGGTCAGTTTAGACCTATGTCTTAAATCAGCTGTAAAATACACACAAAAAATTATTTATCATATCTTTTGTGTTTCCATCTCTTGGTTACCTTGTTAGGCTTCCTAATCAATGAAAATATTGGTATTAATATTTCTGGTGTGGGCGTCTGAGTGAACCTATTTTCTGTCACTTATACCCCTCAATTTCAAATTATATCTAAATGGTAAAATGATACTTAAGAGAATTGACAGGCAAACCTGATATGAAACATATTTTAATAATTATTAACTACGTATGTGTAAGCCATAGAACTGTAACATTGTTTCACAGGTTTGCGTTTAATTCAATTGTAAATGACAGTTTTTGTAGAATTTCCATACCAATTACTATTGCAAAGTAAATTATCTGAACTCAATTACAAATCAATTATGACTACAACAGCAACATATTTATTCAATTACAATTACAATTATAATTACATCATAATTGTAAAAAAAAAAAAACATTTCAAACTATGCAATTACAATTATAATTGACCCCAACCCTGACTGGAACTCAGTCAAAAATTAAATCGCTCACCGTGCATGTCATCCATGAAGTGGGAGAGAGAATATTCTCCAGACAGGATGTTGACTTGTCGTCTTAGAGAGTCACCAAACGGATGCTGTCCCCTGCTGACCACGTAATAAAACACACAGCCTGCAGAGAAGACGTCCACAGCCGCGGTCTGGAAAGAAGAAGTGAATAAAACATCAACACACTACAAGATTTCACCTAATCTAGGCTTTTTTATTATTATTCAGGATTACTTTATATACCATCCAATACACAGTACACTACAGGCCACATTATCCCTGGAGTTCATCAAGTGAAAGGAGAAGATATTTACAAAATGAAAGTGATAACCTACAGAGTGTTGGATATCTGCTGGGATATACAAACAGTTTTACAAACAGAAAAACTACAAGCAATCCCAGCAAAAAGCTTATATTAGACCAGAGATGGGCAACTTTTATCACAGCGGCAACCACAGAAATAAAAAGTCACGTACATAACTACAGTTCTATGAATTCATATCAACATTTAAAATAACGACCGATCTAAATAAAGTACATTATTTTGGGTACTCGTCTAATTTGTCATGTTTGGTTATAATTTAATCACATTTTATCTGGTAAAAATCACAAATCATGTTTTCCATGAAATATTTCTACTTTCATTGTTGGTAGAAACTAATATAAGAATACTGAATTGTAACCTGAACAATAACATCATTTTTCCAGATTTATTATGTGTATTCTAATATATTGGGTTTTTATTTTGTGCAGGGTTTTTTATTTTTGAAATCATGTTTTTTTTGTTTTATTATTATTTTTTCTTTAAAAGATTTGAATTTGTGTTTGTATCTAAAGAAACAAAATTAAGTGCATTTGGAAATGTTGCTGATTACCTGGCAGGTTTGAGCTGTACCTACAGCTTACCGGTTTATTTCCTGGTGTATCTCGCAGCACTTCTGGAGCGATCCAACCTTCAGTCCCTGGTATGCCCGACCGCAGAGAGAAGCTACATCGACCGTCCTGGATCTTTTTGCACAGTCCAAAGTCTGAGATGAGAGCTCGAAACTGGCCCAGTGCACTAGGACCAGAGAGGAGGATGTTTCTGGGCTTCAGGTCTCGATGGACTGGGGGAAAAAATATGGAAAAAAACTCAAAAATAAAATGAAACAAAAAATAAATTGAAAAAGATATGATTATTTGATGTGATAAATCTCTAGTAGAGTGTGTATCTCAAACCTATATTGAGCGAGTGCAGGTGTGAAAGGCCACATATGGTCTGCTCCAGCAGAGTTTTTGGATTCAGCTTAGGGAAGCCAGAGGGATTCTCCACATACTGCACACAAATTAATGAAAAACATCAATAACAGGAAGTCAAAGACCTTAGAGTCATTTTACTCCACAGGTGGAAGGACCTGCTGCAGGGTGGCAGTGCATAACTCGATGGCGATGTAGGTGAAGAGGCGGTCTCTCTCTGTGCAGAAGTAGCGGATGACATTGGGGTGAGCATCGGACTCTCGGAGAAGCTGTACTTCTCGCTCTGCTACTTCAAAACACTCAGGCAGGATTCGCTTCACGGCGACTTGGCGTCCGTCAAACTTTCCTCTGAAATCCCAAAAGAACAAAATCCGAAACAACAATATTTAGCCCTCCCATTATCCTTAGGGTCAATTTGACCCCATTTTATGTTTATCATTCAAAAAATAATATTGGCCTTTACTTTATTTGCTTCACATTTCATGACTTTTCCTAATGTAATGGGTACAATTGATTAAAGAGTAACTAAACCCCAAAACCTTTTTTCTGCTGAATACAAATGTATTTGGGTATGAAGTAGTGTTGTTGATTGATCCTGGTCCAATTCTCAACATTTTAGTCAAAGTATTTCAATTTGGCATAGTTCATTGTAAAATGTCAGCGTGACTGCCCTCTATGGGTTGAGAACAGGATCATGTGACATTTTGGGACCATCTTGCAATCTGTGGTGAATAGGTAGAATCTATAGTATAGACTGGGCATGTCTTAACTGCTCCAGGAGCCCTCCTAGTAGCAGGTCAGGAGAAAGCAGGGGTTTAGTTACACTTTAAGCACAAAACTATCAAGATTGTTTTGTTTTTTTCGTGCTGAACACATTGCACGCATCAGTGTTCATCTCAAATAAGTAAATACATGTTTATGAGAAGGGGGGGGTGAAGTTTGGCTTGATCGTGGCGCTAGAGAACAGGTCAAGGTTTTATTATCAAGGGGTTATTTATGTATTTAACAAATAAACAAAGTGCCTGACACAAAAACTTGGTCAACAAGTTCCTGGAAATCATTTTCTGGAGGCAAATATTCCTGGAGTCAGATTGACCCCAAGAGTAAAATGTGTTAGTAATATTTGAGCATAATAATTACTATTAATAATTGTTGTGTTGTAAGCACAGATTGATAAAGACTGACTGTATATTCTAAGTCTCTCTATTGAGTGTTTAAAGAAAGCCCAGACTGGTCAGGCTGTACTGTAATTAAATATGTCTCAGACTGCACAAAATCAAAAAAAACATCATGAATACTGGACTGAATTATTACAGCCCAGGCTTCCTTCTTTGTCTTCAGACAGCAGCTGTTTTAACACCATAGTTAAGCACACTACAACCCAATTAGCTGCTGTAGCTCAGACATGTTTGAACGAAGGGAAGCTTTTCTCCGTTTACTCTTCCCTCTTTGCTTAAGGAGATAGTGTTTTTAGTTTGATTGTCTCTGGTCCAGCATGTTTGCTTCCAGCCCACCAAAAACCATTCAATAACCAACTGTTGGTGTTGCAGCTGTGGGAGCGGCTGTGCACATAGGTGATTAATGTCACTGAGCGCAGAATAATGAAAATGCACTTTCATTATTCTAGGGGACAATCAACAGAAATATTTCAGAGTGAAATGATGGAGGGCGTCCACGTGTTCGAACAACCTGCTCCTTATTCCCTGGAATTGAAGCTGGAGAACCCTGAGTTACCATGGAGCAGAACATTCTGTGGCGAAGGTCTGAATGGAGCCAGACTGCAATGGAAAAATTTAAAATCTTGCCAAGAATAATTGTCTTATTTTTAGTCAAATTCAATCTTTTCACTTCATTTAAGACTAAATAACTTAGAGTAAAAGTAAAATTACAGTAGGATGTACAGACTTGTTTCAAGACAGTGCATCTTGCATAATTTAAGTGAGAAAATCTTGGAATCAACTTGTTTTATGAAATATTTCAGATGAAACAAGCTTTTTTGATACGTCACGTTTTTATGCTATATTATATGATGCTGCATTCAGACAAACTGAACACCGTCGTACACTTCATATAAAGCTTAATAGTAGTACTAGTGACACTTTTTGCTAGTAAAGTGTACTCATGTACTAGTAAACCAAATCTGAGCACTAGCAGAGCTTAACTATGGTACATTTTAACATCAGACTTATCTATAGCTGTGTTTCCATTACCCTTGGAAGTGCGCAAAATCTAAATTGCGCATTAAAAACTGGTAATGAATATTTCTAAGAAACATATCTCTAAAAAGTTTTTTAAGCTTTTATGAGGAGGTTTGTCAGACATTTCGATATTGAAATGTGTCACAAAAGCGCTATGGTAAAACCTTTCCCACAATTACACGTCACAGAACGTGACGTACTTGGTCACAAGGCCACTTCTCTCTGACAAAACATGGAGCATTACGTGTGTACAGAAGAGGAGACCGAGACATTTCTTAACATTATATCTAAAAATGATTACTGTCACATTAGAGAACAGCAACAAAAGGATGCGGAGTGATATAAGGAGGTTTTGAGCAACCATCTTCCTGCAGCGAAGTCTCGCGAGATGTGTTGCGGGGCTGCTTCAATGGAAACACGTTCAAAGTGCAACTATACTTTGTTTAACTTTAGAAATATTGCTTTTGCGAAAAACCGTAATGAAAACAGTTCATGAGATTGACACAAGTGCAGTCATTTATTGATGGAGTTTCGTTTTTAATGCTATAGTTTTTGTAAATAAATAATTGGGGTGGACCTCAAGGTTTTCACTATGCTGCGGATTATGCACATTCAGAAAAAAGTGACAACAACATTTAGATGAATGCGTAAATGAGTTCAAATCCCTTGCTTAGGTAGTAGATATTCGGGGAATGTTGTAGCAGTGAGACGTTCACACGTTACCTGAACACAAAGGTTCCTGCTGTGCCGTGTCCGAGAACCTCAGAGGAGTTAAAGGAAATCTTACCAACCTGCAGCTCCTCGCTGCCTCCTTCTGAGAGGTGAAAGAAACAGACAGCAATTATCATCATCCCAGTATGAAATGGAGAGTCTGTCATACAAAGTGTGATACTAGAGGTTACTAGAGGGCTTCTAACCTCCTGCAGGATTGAGGCCAGTTGTGTCATTTTTATCAAAGTCTGAGGCAGCACTGCTGTGACTGGGCGGAGCAGAGGAAGTATCAGCAGGTACACACGGGGAGTCTGATTGTAGACAAAGAAGAAAAGGCTAGGTCTAAATTTGACTGAAGCAGGAAAAAAACAAAGCGTGTGTGGGAAAGTTACCGTTGGGGACATTTGTGTCGGTGGAAAGGGTCGCATTGGAAGAAGCTGCAGTCAGAGAGTTAGTCTGCAGGTTATTCTGAATATTTGTCTGCATGCGCTGAAGACGAGACTCAAAAACCTCCTCCAACTGCCTCTGAGTCCTCTGACTGTGGACGGCACGCTGCAGGGACACACAGGGAGGGGAGGGGCATGTTGCAGTGAAAACAGAAAGGTGAGCTCAAATATTAAGACGATCACAGAGGACAAATATTTTAGGAGATACAGTGGGTACGGAAAGTATTCTACTTACGACCATGTGAGATTTCAGTTTTTCTTTTTTAATACATTTGGAAACATTTCTGGTTTTTTTCTGTCAAAATGGGGTGCTGAGTGTACATTAATGAGAAATAAAATGAACTTTTTTGATTTTAGCAAATGGCTGCAAAGAAACAAAGAGTGAAAGATTTTATAGGGGTCTGAATACTTTCAGACCCCTATAAATGTTCAGTTTAATCACGCAGTGATTAAACTGAACATTTTTAGAGTGGCCTTTTATTGTGGTCAGCCTAAGACACACCTGTGCAATAATCATGCTGTCTAATCAGCATTTTGATATGTCACACCTGTGAGGTGGGATGGATTCTCTCTGCAAAGGAATAGTGCTCACTAACAGATTTGTGAACAATATTTGTGAGAAATAGGTCTTTTGTGTTTATAGAAAATGTTTTAGATCTTTGAGTTCAGCTCATGAAAATTGGGAGCAAAAACAAAAGTGTTGCATTTATATTTTTGTTCATTGTAAATAACATGAGGCCAAGGGGCCAGGGCTCACTTCTATTTACTCATCTACTAGATCTGTTGGAACAACTGATTTAGTCATCTATCAAGCTCTTTCCACAATCTGTGAAATATTTTTAAATCAATGAAAACTCCCTCACCACTCATATGTATCTACTAATTTCATTCTTAATCTTATTAATATATTAAAGGGACAGTCTACAATCCTGTTCAGAAACACATTTGTTATATCGGGTGTAATGGTCCTTCCTTCCTGAGGGTAGTCAATACATTATGTAATCAGAAAAAGGAACAAAAATAATCAGACCGATGTAGCAGCTGCAATTCTGTCGAAAATAGTCAATCCAAGAGGAACAAAACAATCAGATGTCTTCATTTCTCATCTTGCTCATGCACTCTTCTGTCCCTCCCTTCTCCCCTTACTGAAACGGCTGAGTCGGCTTTTCTCTGCCTTGTCAGATATGCGTGGAAGTTTGTGGGGGCGTGGCTTTGGACAGAGTAGGGGGTGGAGCTTAGAGGAGGTGCTGCTTTCAATGCTTGCTAGCTCTTTAACATTAGAAACGAGACCTTTACCTTTATTCTCCCTTCAGTTGGGTCAAACTCTCCCAATACAATACAGATAGAGTTATATAATTACCCAGAGCAAGTGTGTGTGTGTGTGTGTGTGTGTGTGTGTGTGTGTGTGTGTGTGTGTGTGTGTGTGTGTGTGTGTGTGTGTGTGTGTGTGTGTGTGTGTGTGTGTGTGTGTGTGTGTAAATGTGTAAAACCCTGGAGCTCACAAACCTTTGTTTGTGCTGTGTAATGCGTTCAAATATGGTACATTTGTCCTGTGCAGGTTGTGTTTTTTCTGCTGCATTATCAATGCGGATGTGGAATGGCAGACATGCAAGTGTTAGTTTCTGTCCCAATAGATCTGACAGTCCGAACATAAACACTCCATATTTCTTTATCTTTGTGTAAACTGACAAAAGTTGAACTACCTTTGTAAAACAGTAATATGCAGTACATCTATGAAACAGGCTTTGAGATTAGCCAATGCTTGTGTGTATTTGTCTTCAGGTTCCGTCTCATTAAATTTCCTTCGAGTTCAGGCCATTTGGTCATGTTTTCTTGAAATGCTTTGCCATTTTAGCATTTTGTTAAGTTATGTCATGTAATGTTTATTTCAGACATCAACAATTTTAATTATAAAAGGAAAAAAAAAAAATTTACAAAAAAATTAAACAATTACTGTTTTTTAAGATGGTGTGGTTTGGCCAAAAATTGAGAAAAAGCACCAAGGTCGGCCCACTAAATTCAAAATTGCAGACTTCCTGTTGGATTTAAGTTATAGGTCCAAATTACATTTTTGCTCGTCACGATCCAATGCATATACCTACAGAATGCCATCAAGCTAGTTCTAACAAGTGGAAAGTTATAAACTCTAGGTGGCGCTAACGAGTCCCACAATTCGCATAAAAAAAAAACTACACGTTACATTTTGCACCAAACAATACCCTACTGTTAAATTTAATGAAATTGTACCCCCGGGAGGGCTTAAAAAATCCACGTAAAAGTGGCGGTAAAATAATAAGAATAAGAATCCCTGCAGAAACAATGCGGCCATCGCACTGGACCCTAAAAACATTCTTCTGTCTGTAACTGTGCCTGAAAAGGAGCAGGATGAAGGTTACACTTATTTGAACCCTCAAGACTCAAGTCCTATGAATCTTGAGGGTTGTAATGAAATGTCTGGGTGGAAAAATGTTGATGGTCCACATCTACCGTAATTTCTGAGCTATAAAGCGCACTGTTTTATTGGCCGCATTACAATAATTTAGCATTTTTTTAAGAAAAATCCACACAAATGCTGCAGCATAACATACGCCGCACCCTATTGGCTGATGAGGGTGCCCGTCAGACAACTCGGCCAATCAAAACGGGCAGGTAGGCGGGCTGCTGTACTCAAGTTAGGTTTCACGGAAGCGTCCGTGTTTCAACTGATAAGCTTTCTTTAATACATGAAGTCTCCTCCTCACTGCCCCACATCTACATATCAGTCCATTCACAGCTTTTTATGGTCACTTTTTACTGGAACCAGACTGATACACCGCTTTGTCCACTCTTCTCACCGTAAACTACCGTGGAGTGATCACAGTGAGTCGGATTCTGAGTCAGAATATGGATGCGATCGCTTCTCAACAAATCCAACGTGGTGCTTTGGCAACTTCATGCTGTTATTCTACTATTACTTGAATTACTATTACTATTAAACTGGCTGACTTTTACTGTAGACGGAGCAGTGATCAGAAAAGCCTGGATACAGCCTGTATCCAGGCTTTTCTGATCTCCGCTCCGTCTGTCTGTCTTCCTTACGGAAGCATCTCTATCAGCCTCAGAGTCCAAAGCACCGATCAATCCTGATCAAACCTAAAGCAGTGATTTAACAACTTTATGCTGTTTATATTTCTATTACAAACTGGCTGACTTTTACTGCATCCACACCGCTGCTGCAGCGGGCTCTCTCTCTCTCTGACAACATTTCGCCGTGTCGTTGCTATGATCAGGCAGTGTGCATCATGACAAAATGAGTGATCAGAATGATTACGTGCAAGCAAAAACGATTTAATGTCAGCAATTTCATTGTTCCTCCTGGTCTAATGTGACGGAGCTCAATTTTGTGGAGGCATGAAGCTTATAAAACCAGGAAAAATCCACAATTCAGCCGCGTCATTGTTTAAGCCGCAGGGTTCAAAGCATGAAAAAAAAAGTAGCGGCTTATAGTCCGGAAATTATGGTATTTAGCACACATATCCCAACCTGCAACATTTTTTACTTCTGTTTTGGTTTTTTCGACTACTAAAACAAACAGACATAATAATAACAGAAATGGTTACCCAGCTTTGGTCAAATTGGACATAAGATATTTTGGATATAAATTGTAAAATGATTTGTTGCTGAATTGTCTGTATCTATTTGTATATTACATGTGTACACACTGGCTCAGGTGGTATAGGGGTGGTCTTCTGATCGAGAGGTTTGGGGTTCAATCCAGGTATATACCTGTCTATGCGTTGAAGTGTCCTTGGGCAAGACACTGAACCCTAAGTTGCTCCCAGCGGTCGACTAGCGCCTTGCATGGCAGCTCTGTCCCATTGGTGTTTGAATCTGAGTGTGAATGGGTGAATGAACTGATATTGTAAAGCGCTTTGAGACTACTTCAGTGTAGGTATAAAGCGTTATATAAGTCAAGTCCTTTTACCATTAAAGTAAATCACTCAAAAATGGAAAAACAAGGGGAAGGGGTATATTGAGAGAAAAGTGTTTTAAGTAAGTCATGTCAGAGACCTCTTATTTTACTGTGGGTTTTTCTTCTAATGACTATTAATGTCTGAAATGCCCTTGAATCTTTCATAAATAAAAATAATAATAACAACATCATATACATCCAAACATTAAAAGAACAGCTGCTTGGCAACACAAACTCACAATGGGGAAGGTCAGAGCGAAGGCGAGCCATCCTCCCAGCAGCAGCGTCACTACAACCAGAGTCAGACGGTCCTGACTCATGTAGACAGGCAGAGTGGCTGGATAAGGAACTCCCTGGTTCAACCGCCTCTCATCCTCCCCTCCTTTGTTGCTATGGCTCACAGAGTTTGTCTGGTGCTGAGGGATGGGAGATTACATCCCAAAATTGTTTTACACATAAAAGACGTATGGACTGCAAACTAACTAATGCAGTTTGAGGCTCACTTTGCGAAGGTGATTGTAGTAGCCTGGAGCGAGTGGGGATGGAGTAGAAGAAGAGGATCGAGGAGGAATGATGGCATCACCGGAGTGCTGTAAGCTAACTGGAAAGTCCCTCAGCATGGTGGTGTGAGCCACTGGAGGAATCTCATGGTGACCTGCAGCATAAAATAACGGTCAACACTGTAAACTCAAGAATGTGTTGGTCATTAATTTAATTTAAATCAGAGCGAGTATGAGATCAATGATATATTTCAGTAAAGCTTTGTACAACAAAGTGATACATTTAGCAACAGTTTAAAACTAAAAAATAAGAGTTTATTCCTTAAAAGGGTTGCAAAAAAGAAAAAGATTTCCAAATAAAATTTCTACAGGAACTTAAGCTCAATAATTTTGGGAATATTAATTTGTTATTGGAATTAACCCAGGGTTTAAAGTTTTCCATCTCTACAATGGATTTCTGTCAATTAATACACTATATATATATATATATATATATATATATATATTTATAATACTTATTGTAAATTATACCTCTTCCCAATGTTATCAGTCATGTAAAGAAGCCTGAGACCTTGCTCAGCCACACAACCATGAATGCGTGCCCGCTCTATGCTTGTGCGTTTCCTCCCCTTCTCCACAACACAATGTGCGCTTCTCAGGTGATGCACAGCTTCGAAGCGCTCAGCTCAGCCACAGATAATTGTTTCGTGCTGCCGCACAGAGAAAAGATCGGGCAAATTATGTCAAATATGCTAAGACAGAGGACTATATAGTGGATGCCTCGCGTATGGAGTTCTTGAAGAGGATAATGGGAAAAAAAAGACTGAGGGTAGAGTGAATGGAGCGGCCGGGAACAAGCTGGTGGACAAGGGGTATGCTATTTAACACTAGACAAAACACGTTTTTCATCAGGCATATAATTAGGCTACTAAAACGTTGAAGGTAATAATTCCCTGATGCGCAGGCCTTGTTCAGGACCAAACCAAACTTATCTCCACATGTCCATATTTGGCAGGTATCAGCGTGACAATTAACAGCCAATTGATGCGCACAAATTAATCTGAGAGGTGGGGTCTGGTGTGGAGTGGGACTAATTTTAATAAACAGTTTATTCAAGCTAACCTAGCATGTCAGCTTGGACTCGCTGTTTTTGAAAAGGGGGCACAAGTGGAAGTGTCGATAACGGAGTAAAAAATAAGTGGAGATGGGCATGGCTTGACAAAGTGGGAGAGGATGGCATTTCGCTGCGGTCATGGTGTGAAGAAATGAAGGTAGCAGGTGCATGTACAGTATGTGCGTAGTTCGCCACCAATCCGCAGCAACACGCAAGGCAGCTGTATGCAAGGCAGCTGTGAGCAAGCTTGTCAATACCTCACGTTTGCCCGGTGCATCAGCGACAACAACGGAGATGAGAACTGCCATGCCTGACTAGGGATGGGAATTGATAAGAATTTAGCGATTCCGATTCCATTATCGATACTACTTATCGATTCGATTCCTTACTTATTCTCTTATCGGTTCTCATGGGATGAGGGAATTAAATAATACAAATGGATTTGTTTGCTTTAATTCTTTATTATATTATCTTCGCCTCTTTAATTTCCTGCAGGAATATCAGCTCTCTTTTAATCCACCAGGTATTGTTTTGACTAGATAATATAAAATGGATGAAATATTATTATTATTACATATGACACATTTTGGCTACAAACATTTGAGAATATTTACAGTCCTCCTTTTGAACTTGAACAACTTCATCCAAAACTAATTCAGACATAAAACAAATAATCATTCTGTAAAAAAAAACATATTAACCAAAAGTACAGCTGCACTTATTGTTATGTATTTAAATGATAAAGCTTTACAGTAGTTTAGCCTCTATTTACATTTCTATAAATGGACCTTCAGAGACGCCGTCCCCGTTGTTACATGTGACATCATCAGCTGTGTGAGGGAACGTGTGAAAGAGCAAACTAAAGACAACAATCAGAACCAGTCCGTCTCCCGTGTCTGATTACTTGTTATGAGGACATAAACTGGCAACGAGGTGTGTGTTCTTGTGGAAGTTTGTTGTTTTCAGAAGAAAAGTCTGTGCAAGAAGCAACTTTTGCGCGAGTGTACAGAACCCGGAAGTGACTAGCGTAGCAACAGAGACGCTACAAACACAGCCCGGAGGACAGCACAGCTGCGGGTGGAGGAGGTGGATTCTCTGCGGTGGACAGCAAACAACTATATGGTGGAAGGAGCTTCACTTGGTGCTAGCATAAACACAATATACAGGACCTGGAGGAGTTTATCGTTACGTATTTGTGTAAAAGGAACCGATAAGCGGAATTGAAATACAAGCAAACAAACAATTCCTAGGAATTACATTACTGGGAACCAGTTCTCAGAAAAAAATGGTTTTCGATTCCCATCCCTATGCCTGACCATGTCTGTGAACTTAAAATTTGTGTCTGGGGCTTCCGTGTCCAAGCCGCTGGTAGATTTAATCAAGTCACGTGCCATGAGCACTCGGGCTGGGTAGGCAGGGCGTTGCAAATCGAGACCACCAATGTCAACACCAATGACACTTCCATATGTTTCTGCTGGCAAATTTTAATTAAATTTTATTTGTATTGTGCAATTTACAACAAAGTCATCTCGATGAGCTTATCAAAATATAAAATTCATAATAAGAAAGAAAAAACACAACAAGATCCATATGAACAAGTATTTAGCCATCTAACAAAATCAAGATCGTAAAACACCATTAAAGAAACATAAACAATTATTTAATATAGCCTCCATACTCTCCCAACAAGATATATCTCATGACATGGCAGCGCATCCGTTGTTTGTGTTGGAAACACAGAAACACGGAGGAAATGACAACTTAGAACAGCCTCAATGAGGCTCATCCACAAAGCCAATTCTACCATTCACTGTGGAAAATACGAACAATGTTCTGACCTTTCCTTTACTGAAGGTCAGGTAGCTCAGGTGTTGGTCTCCCATCTTTTAAAAGCTGTAGTTTTTCCTCAAAAGAAAGTTTCTCTATCGTCTCTAGCGCTGTCATCCTGACTGTAGTGTTATCCCGCCCACTAGCTAGAGAACGTAGCAGCAGTGGCCACGCTGTATGAATTCCCTAATGCACTCTGAAGGTACGTATAGCATTTAGCATAGCACGGTTACGTCTAAAGGCAGCGTAGAGCTGCCTTTTTAAATGGTTTTCATCTTGGGGAACTGACTGTGCATGTGCAAACACATAAAAACATGCTATGGGAACAGAGGCAGCGCAGCCGTGTGCTTCTGGGAGAGGGTGTGGCCTCCTCCTGCCTTACAGCAGAGTGAGACTTGTGCAGCATCTCTCCCGTACCAGGAAATAGCGATTTTTGTCATTTGGGATATGAAAAGCACAAAATGCTGGCACTTTCAAACTTATAGGTACTGTAGGCTATCGGAAATGGAAAAATAAATAATTTATAATTATATTATAATTAAAACAAATAATCAAAATATCAATTCACCCTTGGGTAGGCACTGCCTACCTTGCCAACCCTGACTGCACATCACTGATTTAATCAAATCAGTTGCTGTGGATAAAAGTGCACTTTCAAGGCTGGCGATATCAAATTCACTTGCATCATATTTTTGCACACATGGCACAGCATTTTAAAGAAGAACTCGCTGATCAATTAAAAGGAAAACTATTCTCATTAAATGTTGATGAGTCAACAAATAAAAACATTGACAGAATTATGAATGTACTGGTGAGATATTTTGATGAGGAGCAGGCCATGGTATTGACGCTTCATCTTGCCTCAAGAAAGGCCAATGTAGCAGATGCTTCTACCCTCACAAATATTCTTAATGAAATACTCGACAAATTCTTTCAACTGGGATCAGACTGTATCCATTCTACTAGATAACTGCCACGTTATGGTGTGGAGACAAAAATAAAGGAACAGAACCCATCTCTACTTGACATTAGTGGAAATACAGTTCACAGTTCACATGGTGTTAAATGCAGCCAAGGCTGTATTATCTCCTTTTAAGGATTAAGTGAAGGACTTCAGCAGGAAGGTCTTGAGCGACATTGAAAAGTTCCCAAAGCAGAAAGAACTATTTTCAGCACTTCAGTCCTCACTTTACATGGAACTAAAAGGTCTCCCCATCAACACCAGATTCCTCCAAATGCTGGATGTGTGCAACAGGCTGCAGGAGCTCATTGATCCTCTCATTGTGCACTAATACAGCATCCTGTCTCCAAAGGACAAGAACAAGTACCGCGCAATAAATAATTACAATTTTTTTTGTATCATATCACAATTTGAATGATAAAAAGTGTTCAATATGTTAACTTTGGTGTGAGAATATTTACATGTATTTAGTTATATTACTCTATTCGTCATGATGTATTACAAAGAAAGTCATTCAGTCTGAAAACTAATTTTAACATATATGCTTTTATATTACACAGTGAGTGAAGTGACAAAAAAGCATCACCTTACACCAGAGGAGAATAATATAATAATAATACATTTTATTTAAAAGCGCTTTTCGAGACACTCAAAGACACTTTACAGCAGAGCAGAGAAAGCTAGAATGGGTGTACTGCAACAGGAGATTGCAAGATTGGCTCTCATTGGTGCTATTGCCAACAAAAAATGAATAACAAGCATCTGTGTCCTCTTCTGGGAATATGAGAAGCTCACCATCTTGATAAAGCTTTACAGGGGTAAGATTTTGACTTTTCCTATTTTCTTAACTTTAATGATCTGGAAGAATAAAATAACAATTGTTGAATTACACATTTGTTTGTTATTTTGCTAATGTCATTAGTTTTGGAAGCAGTTACCACATTTAATTGAAGAAAACAAGAAAATGTAGTCACAAAACAGTTACTCAACAACATTTTAAAAAGCATATACTGTTTTTGTTCTTACTATGTTATGTTGTCTTTTCAGGGGTGCTTCCTACATTCCAGGGTTACCTGAAGAAGCTGCAGAATGAAAAGCCAATGTTTCATGCGCTGCACACAGAAATGGTAGTCCTTGTGAGGGATTTACTGACAAGGTTTGTCAAACCTGCCCACATCCCTTTGAGTGTGAAAGATCTACTGGACATCACAAATGAAGATCTACAATATCCCAACAAGAGGCTCTATGCTACCACGCTTTAAATAAGGCAAGAATTGATAAAAAACCATGGGTACCAATTGTTTACAGAGAACTCAGAGAAGGCTATATGAAATCACTCCTTATACAATAAAGTGCAGTGACGTGCCGTCAGTGTAGGCAAAGTAGGCAGTGCCTACCCAAGGGTGAATTGATATTTTGATTATTTGTTTAAATTATAATATAATTATAAATTATTTATTTTTCCATTTCCAATAGCCTACAGCACCTATACGTTTGAAAGTGTCCGCATTTTGTGCGTTTCATAGCCCAAATTACTAAACAGAGCTATTTCCTGGAACAGCTGCACAGTCTAACTCCGCTGTAAGGCAGAGGGAGGCCACGCCCCCTCCCAAAGGCACGTTACAGCTCTGTCTCTGCTCCCATTACGTGTTTTTACGTGTTTGTGCATGCGCAGTCAGGTCCCCATGAGGACAACTATTTAAGTCCAAAGGCAGCAACGAGAGCTGTCTTTGAACGTAACCTCGCTATGCTAAATGCTATACGTAAGTTCACAGTACATTAGTGAATTGATTCCATGTGACCGCTGCTGCTACGTTCTCCAGCTAGTGGGCAGGATAACACTACAGGCAGAATGACAGCGCTAGAGACGATAAAGGAACTGTTTTTGAGGATTAACGACAGCTTTTAAAAGATGAGAGACCAACACCTGAGCTATCAGACCTTCAGCAAAGGTAAAGTCAGAAAATGCTTCATACTTTTCACAGTGAATGGTACAAAAGGAAGGATTGGCTTTGTGGATGCTCCTCACTGAGGCTGTTCTGAGTTGTTGTCATTTTCTCCATGTTTCTGTGTTTCCAACACAAACAACAGATGTGCTGCCGTGTCATGAGATATATCTTGTTGGGAGAGTATGGAGGCTATATTAAATAATTGTTTATGTTTCTTTAATGGTGTTTATGATGTTGATTTTGTTAGATGGCTAAATGCTTGTTCATGTGGATCTTGTTGGGTTTTTTCTTTGTTATTATTAATTTTATATTTTGATAAGCGCATTGAGATGACTTTGTTGTAAATTGCGCAATACAAACAAAATTGAATTGAATTAACACTTGCCAGCAGAAACATATGAAATTGTCATTGGTGGTCTCGATTTGCAACATGCCTACCCAACCCTAGTGGTCACAGCACATCACTGATAAAGTGATAACGTCTTTGTCAATAATGTCCCCCTCACTTATCCTCCATGAAAAGGTGGCAGATGTTTTTATCACTTTAGCACAAAGTTTGCCAAATGTTGTGAAAGCAGAGGAACTTGGTCAGCTTGCAGAAGAAGTCTGGGCCTGGCACAACTGGAGCTATTTAGCATTAGCGCAAACATCTGAAGAACTTAAAGGTACCATATGTAATATTTCAATTTTAAATTACATCTACATCTTTTATCTGTGTCTCCAGATAATAGGTCAACAACATGCACAAATCACATTTGGCCTTTTCTGATCAAAAGTTTAAAGTAGATTTATTATTAATTAAAATTAAAATGAACATGATGTCCACATTATTTATATTTATATTTTTCTTACAGATCATTCAATCAGAGAGCAGAATGAGTCTCTCATTTGGGTTATCAGTTTCTTAAGTGAAATCCAGCCTGTTTGGGCCCTATCGTTTTTCTTTTATATTTTTTAAATTACAAAATGGTGGAAGGGGGGAGGACAGAGAATCCTGTCTGAAACTTCCAAGGTGAAAATGAGGCACTGCATAATGCGTGTGGGGGGAATCCAATGGGTGATGAGAAAAAATGTGTTTTCTTGGCAGGTCAGCACATTTCCGTAACCTTGAGTCTTTACTTTGTTGCTGGTAATAGTAAATATTTGTCTCTCTCAGTATGTGTGTTTTTCGTGTCATTTTGTGTAGTTTGTTGTTGTTTGTTTATTATTCAGTATATTTTTCTACTATTTTGTGTGTTTTTGTTGTGGCTTTGTGAGTTGCTGGTAATAGCTAGTATAATTATAATTTTTGAACTAAAAATAAACATAAAACTCCATATTTTTTCATTTGTTAATTTTCCTCTCTTTCTCTACTACTACAAGAAATACTGGTCTAAATAACTGTATCATATCCAAACATAATTATTAGCGTCCATGCAAAATAATAATACTATTAGGAAACATAACATTCAACTGGTTTTTAGGACTTGCAAAAAGTAATTCAAAACTGAGATTCCAACTCAATGTTTTTATAACTGAAAATCTTGGTGGCTAAAACAGCTGCACTGGTAGCAATAACTGCTCCTCAAACAAAAACAGTGCGATTATTTGATTGAACAATCAATCATTTCACAACAAAAACTTCAATGCCGTGTAAAATATTACTCATCTTCCTGAACCCTCATTAATAAATAGGGTTAGGCAGAGGGCGTGGCCTCAACGTTCCTAAAGTAAGTGCATGTGCAATGCGAATGTGATTACGGATTGACAGAGATATTCTTGATTAAGTAAAGCTGAAGCTAAAAGATAATTTCCCAACTTTATCCATCATCCCTGTTAAGAACCAACCTTCAATTTGAACAATTCCCTGTATATTCCTGTTACTGTTAACTCACATTCATTGCCATTAATTCTCGTTAATTCCCATGGAATTAACATCATAATGGTTTTGCTACAGTGATATACATTCCTTTAGCCTCATTCAGAAGGCCAAAGTTGAAAAAGTTCTGTTTCCTCCCTCCCTTGTTATTCCACATTTTGAGAGTTGGATTTTTCCCACGTTATAACGTCACAACACGAAAACTCCTCCTAAATATCCTTGCTACTCCTACCCTGTAAGAATGTGAGCTCCTCTCTCTCAAACTACCTCACAGGTAAAACAAACATTGCGAAGGCAACTTGATATTACAGTTATTTTTACATTCAGTATATAGATAAACCGAGGAGCGCTCACAATCAGTTTCATTTTTAGTAGCCGTTAAACCACTATGTATTGCCTTTATAGGATGATCTGACGTGTTTGTGTTTAGTGGGTGTAAACATGCTGCTTCAGCGTGTGTGTTTACGCCCACTCATGTAAATGCATAAAGGCCCACAAAACAGCTTGTTTTTAGAAACGTCATGAAAGTAACTTTTCAGAGGGCTAAAACTCCAAAAACCAGGCGAGTTTGGCAAAATAAACATCAAATACTTTGTTGTTGGGGTTCTTAGAACAATTGGAGATGGGTAAAAAATAGCATAATACTAGACCTTTAAATTACGTTAAAAATCATCAACACTTTGGATTAATGTACAGTCATTTAAAACATTTTCAATACAAACAAACTCATTAAAGGGAAGCTTCGTGGTTGGCTCTAATCTCCAGATTTTAGGAAGCGAAAATATTTGTGGTATTATCAGGGTACAGTTCTAAAATAGCTTCAAGCAGTTGTATTGTCGTTTGCATATATGTTACCTATTAGTAACCAATGGTTTTTCTGGCTGTCTGTGCTCCCAGCTGGATAGCGCACATCGGTGGATGGCGTGATCTCACACTCCCCCCTCTCTCTGACGGTCACCTCAGCCGTCACTGGACCTTCAATCCGGGCCAGGGTTAGTCCTCGAGGCTACCACGGGAACACAAAGTGCAAACCAATTACATTTATGGCTATCCTATGGTAAAGTGACAGCCGAACCAACCTTTGTTTTGCACACGTAATATTAACTTCTAAATAGAAGCTAATTAAAAAATAACAAAAACTCACCACCAAAGAGACTCCATGATGAACGAGAGATGTTGAGGCATAGAGGTGAGAATCCAACTTTCCCACATACAGAGTCGGTCTAAGAGAAACAAAAGCTAGATTACTTCTTCTGCAGTTTTAACACATCCATTTATTCATCTACAGTAATTATTTCAACACTGTTTGATATACGCCTCACACACATTAGCAGGTTATATCAAGCACACATTTCCAACTAGTACTGGTTTAAAGTCCCAGATTAAACTTTGTCATATTTAAGGCAGGTTGGTAAACACTCTCTAGATATGAATACATTTGGGACGTCAACCTCAGTTTGAGAATTTCTCTTACACTAGCTGGGCTTGTGCGCTGGCTTGCTCCTTGACAAACTGATAGCTCCACTTTAGGGAGGAGTGTGCGTCCGTCTGCTGGTTAGCAGAAGAGAATGTGAGGAAGCGCAACGTTTCTATGGCGAGCGACAGGTGAGGCGCGTGCCTCAGCGAGTCTCCTGAATACAAATACACGCCAACAACAGGGGAACCGTAGTTTTGACTCCACAGGACGTCACCTTAAAAACAAAAACAAACACTTCAGAGAAAAAAAAGGTAAGAAACCCAACAGACACACACTGTTGAATGCAATAAAAAGTATTCACAAAGTAAAGCCCACACACCTCGCCATACCTGACTCTCGGTCCACCGTCACAACAAGGCCATCACCACTGGAAACCAGATGGGCCATCTCTGAGGGAAAGGCACGTGTCGACAGCACAGATTCAGAGACAAATGAGAAATATGGTTAAGACCAGTTTTGTGTGTTTAAAACTCTCATATTAATGAATGTTCCACAGTGTGGTCGTTTGCTGGTGTTACTGCACTAAAGCCCATTGAGCAACTCTATAAAATACCAATTTAGATTGCCCGTGCCTTTTCACATATGTACTGTCTTAGAAGACACAATTTTTTAATTTTTAAAAACTTGCATCTCATGTTTAGGATATTAAACGGCTCTTCACCCCCACATCTGGGGAAATTAATCAAAAACTGTGACACCAGCACTAAATCTACACTGAGGGGGGACTGTGAAGTGTTTAAGAAGTGCAGTTTTTCCCAGTTTCTCCCAGAATGTTCCATCAGTGAAGAGTTGCATAAGCTGGAACAATTATTATTATATTATTATTAGTAACCAAAGTTGTGATCATTAAATATGTGTGCTGTTGTTGTTGTTGTTTTCATGCAGTAGTATAACTGAGTGTGTGTATGTGCTTGTGTGTATGTGTGAGTTTATCTTGTTATAGTGAACAGGCTTAGGCATTTTAATCAAGCATTTAAATAAGATGATTGTTTTTGTGTCATGTTTTCTTTGATTACGTCTGCTGTGTTTCTATTTTTCACAACACAGTCACTGTGTATTGTCATATTGTTGGGGAGTTGTGTATGTTTAGCCTTTTATCTTCGGTATCTGCATCTACTCCCTGCAACATGGGACTACGGATGGAAATTAGCGTTTAGCTAAATCCAGTGTATTTACAACTTTGACTGCAGATTAATACACACTGTCCCACTCAAAAAAACAAATAAATAATAAAATATATGGAGTGCAATGAGAGAAACAAAGGTAGAAGGCACTGCATTGCAAGAACCTTCAGGGTGTCAGCTTTCAAGGATTAGTAGATTTCATACAAGTCCTGTATCGTAGGTGAAATGTTAAATGAATCTGTGTATGATGATCTCTGGGGTCTGTGCGTCAGTCCTGTGATGTATTGACAATGTGTACATGGTGCATGCTACTTCCCACTTCCCTCCTGCTCTTATAGTGGGGTCTCCTAACCCTCTTCCCCTGGTCAGGGGTCTGCAACCTTTACTCTACAATGAGCCATTTAACCTCACCTGGATTAAAGTCCTCCTGGAGCCAAAAAAATACCTTCTCAATGAAGACAATACAGTGTATTAAAGTACATACAGTTAAAATTATATAGAATAATGTTTGATTTAATTTGATGTGATTTATATTGATCATGTAAATGGAAACTTGATTTAAAATAAAATAAATTGACATCAAGAAAAAAAAACAGTATCTTGCATCTTCAAATTCTTACACTTCTCAGTTTACATGAACACAATGTTATATAAAGAAGTTTTTTTTTGTTAATGTATTTGAAAGGCTACAAAAAGTAACTTGAATTTGATAACACATGATTATGTGGTGAACACATGCTAATTGGTCATTTCTTGCCACACATAAAACATGCATATTTAACTGGCACATTGGCAGTTAAATGAATCTGTTTCCACACAATTAAAATCTCTATTTTCTTCCAGAATAGTGTTTAGTTATTTTACCAGGGATTTAAAACTTAAGTTGATGGTCTGTAGATGTTACAGGAGGTGACGTAGGAAGGTGCTGAGTCTTTGCACAACGTGATTTATTTTAGGTTGTTATATCTTGATTTTATTTGTCATTAATCATTAATAGCCTCTGTAAAAAATAACTTTATTTCAATAGTTTTTTTTTAAGCTATAGGGAGCCTTTGCAAAAGAGTCCAAGGGCCACATTAGGCCCCAGAGCCGCAAGTTGTAGACCCCTGCCCTGAGAGAACCACAGCTGAACATCTGACCTGGCATCATAGTCAATCAGTTCTGGCCCCTCCATGCTGATT
The DNA here is from genome assembly GCF_900634775.1 of Gouania willdenowi. Taxonomy (NCBI): domain Eukaryota; kingdom Metazoa; phylum Chordata; class Actinopteri; order Blenniiformes; family Gobiesocidae; genus Gouania; species Gouania willdenowi. The sequence continues at coordinate 15,645,517 of NC_041044.1, forward strand.
CTGATGAGCGTGTACGTTCTATCGCTGAGCTCAGCACGTTTTTCCTTTTTACTGCTGCTCTCAATGTGAGCGCGCACTCAGTGAACAGCTCATTATGCCTGGCTCCGTTCATAGCAGACCTTGCGCACTCCAAAGGAGCTCATTGGTGTTATAATATAATATACTATATATTCACCGTTGCATTACCCGCAGCAATGCAATTGTTTAAGTCCTACTTGGAGGAGCAAAGTTATTTTGTAAGCATTGGAAACTTGTGGGGTTCCTCAGGGCTCTGTTCTTGGACGGCTTCTGTTCAGCTTTTATATGCTTCCTTTGAGAGAAATTTTACAGAACTGTATGGTTGATTATCAGAGCTACGCAGATGACACACAACTATTTCTATCACTGAACCCAGATGACTATGGTCCATAGAGGAGAGGTGTTGTGTGACTGCTCAGAAAAAGTAATCATCTGGATGAGTGAAAACTTCCTTCAACTAAACCATGACAAGATGGAGGTGATTGTCTTTGGCAACAAGGAAAAGAAGACCGCTATCAGCAAGCATCTTGAGTCTCGATCTTTAAAAGCTAAAGACCAAGTCAAAAACCTTGGTGTTCTGATTGACTCAGATCTGACATTCGGCAGTCAGATCAAATCTATCACAAAAACAGCTTCTACCACCTAAAGAACATCTCCAGAGTCAAAGGTTTAATGACTCAGAAAGATCAAGAGAAACTCGTCCATGCTTTTATCTCCAGCAGACTGGACTATTGTAATGGTCTTCTGACAGGAATCCCCCAAAAGAGCATCAAACAGCTACAGCTGGTTCAGAACGCTGCAGCTCGGGTCTTAACCAGAACAAAGAGGTCAGAACACATTACTCCAATTTTAAAGTCTTTACACTGGCTCCCAGTCAGCCTCAGAATAGACTTTAAGTTCTGCTGCTGGTGTATAAATCTGTGAATGGGTTTGGTCCAGAATACATCAGTGAGAAGTTAGTCAGGTATGAACCCAGCAGGTCTCTCAGATCTATGGACACAGGTCAGATAGTGGAAACCAAAGCATCTAATGTGAACATTTTTTAAATAAAAGTTAAAGGCACTTTTTTCTTTACTGTGTATGATTGAGAGGGAGATTTTGGTCATGTTGTTGTTAATCTAACGTGTTTGTTGATGATTTTAATTAATTTCACAGATGATTTTAAATGTACTTATTGATTTTAAGCTGTTGAATGTTTTCTGTTGCACTTTTTGATCATGTAAAGAACTTTGAGTTGCCTTGTGTATGAAATGCGCTATACAAATAAATTTGCCTTGCCTTGCAATAAATAAACTTCCCAATAAAATGTTTAATAGTGCACAGGGCGCTGAATACATTTTTAATTGTAAACTCAAAGTGCAAAAGGTTCCATTTGAGCCAAAATACCACAGCAAAGTAATGCTACAGTGGATCAGCTGAGTGAAGGATCTTGACCATTACTCACTGTAGTCTTGTTTCTCATCATAAGGAGGTGCAGAATAATCATTGTATGTAGCGTTCCATCGCAGCTCCCGTGTCTTCGTATCAAACATTGTAACTACGTATTCTAGTGGCAGAGAAAGGAAATCAGATGCGGATCACAGAGGCCTGTACTTGTAAAAATTAACAGTGTTGTATACCTGTACGTCCGATGTAGAGCAGAGGAGTGTTGGGACAGATGGACTCTGAGGTGGAGGAGGTAGTTAAACTGGTTTGCTTATCACCAGTTTCAGGATCCACCACAAACCACACATCCTGTTTTTTACCTGTAAGAACAAAGACAGCCATCAGTGAGCAAATAGCTGTACCTCACTTTCTGACATGTCAGTCTAGTAAAACAACATGATCCCATTCTTCCATGTGTGTAAGCCATAGTCGTAGTCTGACCTGTATAGAGAACACCATCTGAACTTCTGCATGGTGCTGACTGAACCAGCTCTGGGATAGTAAATGGTAGTTTCTACATCAAAACAAAGGGAATAAACACAAATTAAAATACAACAATATATAGATAAAATAGGACAATAATCATTTCTTACCACCAAACCTTCTTTGTGCTTCCCACCGAGTACATACAAACTGCCATCATTGGGATCTGGGAGAAATCCAGGCCTAAATAAAAGAAAAGGAACATTTACAGTTCGTCTTTCCTTTAGAGAAACAGGACCCTAAGGATCAGGAGGTGAATGGAGGAATAGATAACACAACTTATAATTATGATTACTATTATTTATATTGTGATTTTCTGAACACTTGCAATTTACAAAAAATACAAAGAAGACAAAAAGCATGGATACAGAAACATAAAACATATTTTGAAAAGAAAGAGGGGATGTATGACGTCGGAGGAGGACGGTCTGGTGTCGTAGGTGAGAGTTGGATTAGAGCTGATTTTTAATGAGGTACATGCTTCAACATTCCAAATATCAAGGGGCAGAGAGTACCAGAGGGTTGGGGCGGCGATAGCGAAGACTCTGTCCCCCAGAGTGCTGTACTTGATCTCAGTGATGGGAGTGAGAAGGTTGGCATTAGCAGAGAGAATAGTGATGGAGGAGATCAATCAGGTTAGAGGGGGCAAAGCTATTTGGTTTTTTTTACCCCCGTTTTTTTCAACTGTTACCATATCAACAATTTAAAAATGACCATCTGGTTCATTTGATGACTACATTTACAGAAACGTGGGTTTTTGAATGTGGGAAGTACAGTATGTGTGCTAAGTTAATATTAGCCATGATGCAACACTGCTACCCATCATTCCATTGAGCTACAAATAATATGTTTCCTTTAAAACAAAAAAAAGTTCACATAATCTAAACTCTTATGATGCATATTTCAGATTCTCATTTGTTTATTGTAAACAATAAAGCAAAAAATAAAACAGCTTTTTCTCCTGTCATGTTTTTTTGTCTTTTATTGCATATAATTATATCCAGCATACCAAAATACCTATACCAGTAGAAAAATTGTGATTGACATATCTTTTTTTAATATATATAATAAAAAAAGATATTAGGAAAGAAAATCATTAGACACTATCAACAAAGCACCTAAATGGAATTTTTTTTATTCTATTTCATGTGATAAGATTTATGTGCTTGCATAATTGCAGCACTAGCATTCACAAAATCTGATGGGTAACAGATTAATGTGCAACATCAGCATCACTTCTGAGTATCACTATGTATTTACACGCTCACATAAAACTGTGTATGTGCAAAGGGTGTAAGAAAAAATCAATTTGGCAATTTACCGCAATATTTCACTGCACAATTATCATATCGATCCAAAAAATGTCCAAAATGATTTTTTAAATCATGTTTTTAAACAATAAAACTATTTACATGCGCTATCATATGCATAGCACGTAAATGTCTGGTCAATAAGTCCCAGTGAACCACATAATACCTGGTTAAACGGGCCCAGAATAATTTACTTTTTTACAAAAAGTAAGGAAGTGAGTGTGGCTTATCACCAGGCTATGGTTAAACTACCTCACTCTTCATGCATTTAAAGAGCCCACGTTTAGCTAAACTAACTTTTCTGTGCTATAAACATTATAAAGTGATATTAGGGCTTCATACACATGCCCAAAGTGTTTTTTTCATTGATTCCCTCAATCATTAGTTAGAGGGTGATTTGCTCCTTTCTTACTGCAGGATGAGCACAAACACCTCTCTCCAATTTGATGACGCGTTCCCACTTTGATGACAAATTTGACGCGGCACTGAGCTTGAGAAGCCACGCCTCCAGGAAGCTCTCTGCCGTGATTGACATGTAAACAGACACGCCCACGAAGGTGAGCATTTCAGCGTCCTTCGCGCAGTGCTATGTATGTATTTTCTACAGTCTATGTATGTGCCGGTGAACGCCCCGCCCCCACGCTCTGTCTCATGTTTATAAAGCAGCATGAGATCGGCTACGGAGTGGGTGGGTCACCGTGCGGGGAGGAGGAAGTCAGTGTCCCGTCTAAAGACACGCCCAGTCATGAATATGCATAAGTAGGCTGCAAATCAGCCTGTTTGTCTAGAGTTGATCAAAAAGTGACTTTTCAGAGGCTAAAACTCTGGAAAAACAGGCGAGTTTGGGAAAATAAACCTAAAATATTATGTTTTGGGGGTTCTTAGAACAAATGGAGATGGGTGAAAAATAGCATGATATGGAAGCTTTAAGCTTGGCTGTTGAATGCACTTTAAATGCACTTTATTTTCATAAAACATACTGGTCACTTGTCACTTTTATAGATGTTATGTGGTTACCTTTTTTTTTTTTTTTTTTTTTTTTTTAGAAACTTAAGTACAGAATCAGAATCTGCTGTAGAGGCAAAAGTTAAACTTTTTTGTAAACATTTAATTTGACAGTTTGATAATCATACCACTTGTTTTCGATAATGGTACTTGAATTACAGTCAGTTACCATTTACTTGATCTTGCAAGTAAAAAAAAAAAAAAAAAAAGTATTTCATACCATTTTATACTTGTGAAGGTGAAATTTTGTAATTATTAATATTGTGATGTATATCGTATTGTTTAGCATCGGGATATTTTGTATTGTGACATGCAAATTGTGAATCATATAGTATTGTTAAATTCATGGCAATGCACACCCCTATGTGCCCATGTAGAAGTTTTGCGGGAGCACGTAAATCTTATTTAATAAGAAAAAATTATCATAATTACTTTACTTTAGAGGCTATGTAAGCAAAGCAGAAAATAAAAGCAGTACACATCTGGGGCTTTACTATTGGGAAAATTCAACATTATAAAACATAATTAAGTGCGAGCTTACTTGTTATACCCACGTGAGCACGTAAAGTTTACTTACTCTGTGAAATAGACAGGCACTTGAATTATGGGGTCTGAGACAGAAAAAAAGAAAACGTTATTGGGAAACGACCTAAGCTTAAATTATGGATCAGATAAGAGCAAAGATCTCAGTGTGAAGGAACCTTCTTGTAGAGTCCACTTAATGTCACCAGTCTGTTTGGACACAGCGTGCAGGTTGCCGTCCAAGGTGGAGACAAACAAGAGGGACTCTGGGAGTGTGACGGATGTGACGCATCCAACCTGACAAGATGTTAAAGAGAGAGAGGATCAAGATACATACTGGTCCAGCTGTCATACTGGGAGGTGAAGTCATGATGGGTTTGTAAGTGAGCGAGCCAGTGCCTTTCTAAGTTTATTGAGTGGGTGTGTCAGTCGTGAAATGTCCAATGTTTACTCTGTAGACGGATATCCTGGTTCTCTCTACTGCTGTACCAGAAACACATATTAGAGTGTTTGCATGCAGTCATGAGGAGTTTGTTTTGTTCCCCTTTCTTTACCTGACACTAAGCACTCTGGGTAATCATTTAAATGTTAGTGTTTAACATCACTGGTACTCTGTGAATATTAGAGGAAGCTGTGTTGGAGCTTTACAGAAGTGAAAGTAATGGACTACAAGTGCTCATGTTACTGTATTTGAGCTGCTTTTATGTTTACTTCAGAATCAGAATCAGAATCAGAATCAGAATCATCTTTATTCGCCAAGTGTATGTTGTACACACGAGGAATTTGACTTTTACTTTTTACTTTTTAAAGTATTTTTCTAAATCAGTAATTTTACTTGTACTTAAGTACGTTTTAAAAAAAGTACAGTCATTTGCTACATTTCTCTGAGATATTTACTGTATGCAAGGGAACCATGGCAAGATTTATTACCTACAATAAACATAGGGAGTGAAAGTAACAACTGTAGGGAGTAACTTTCACTTTGAGTACTATCTAATTGTAATTGAGCTACTTTTTACTTGTATTTGAAAATATTATGTATGACTTACTTGTACTTGAGTACAATTTCAATCAAGTAACAGTGCTTCTACTTGAGTAGAATATATCAGCACTCTTTACACCTGTGATTATTTTAATTTTTTTCCTATAGATGATTCAGTATTGCATTCATCATCATTTGAATATCGCAACAAAGTTATATTAGCCATAATAAAGTATGTTTAGTAACCTCTCAGGAGGCTTTTCTTAATGATAAAATGTACAGAGTAAATGTATTGTAAAGACAATATTAGTTTAAAGCCTCGTTGACTACATGTTGAATTTCCAAAAAGCCTCATCTTATATGGAAATTCAAACTAACAAAATTAATAAACATCTAAAGAACAAAACTAATATGAAAATACATTTGAAAATAAATCTAACATTTTAGTGATGTCAGTAAACTAGTTTTAGATATTCAGCCACCAGGCGTTGGCCAGCCTGTAACCTAACTCTATTATTACTTGTCATTTCAAAAGGTAAATATGCGAGCCACAGACATGTACGTGTGTACACACCCACTGTAAATACTTTCTTGGGACAATTTGCACCGACTGGTTGTTTTTTATAACTGGTGAAAGTGTTAAATATTGGCCCTATTACAGTTTACCGGTGAATGCAAAAAGCAATGGCAGATACTTTTCTCAAATGCAATACATTTCCATAAGCTTTTTTTTTTTAACTGCATATTGTGTACTTTACATGTGTACATATCCATGTCAATTATATCACTGGAAGAAAAGCTCTCGTTCATTGTTTATAGTTGCATTTTTGCCTTTTTCGATTTTTCCATGTTTACAGTTTGAGATTTGAGCAATTTTATTTTTGAATTATTATTATTTTACATTGTAAACGCTGCTAGCACAAGTTTGTCATTACTTATTTATCATATCACCCCTAACTCTTGTGCAATAATAATGTCGTAAAATGTCATTGCCACCTGATCTTATTTGTATTTTGATCTTTGATTTGCATTGCAATAATAATAATTTATGGGACCACTTTGCAATATGTCCATCCTTATAGTTAGTGTTCATACAGTGTATACAGACTTACATGTTGATGTTACTGGCTCTTTTTTTAATTTTCATATTTTTATCTAATTTAATTTTGCACTGAGTAAGTTTCTTCTGTGATCCTGCTTTGCTGCTGTAACACCGTAAATTTCTCCACTGCAAGATGAATAAAGGATTATCTTATATCATCTATCTTTACAGTCCTTATGCTGAAAGATGCTTTAAACTAATAATGGCATTACAGTACATACATTACTCTGTATATTTTATCATTCGAAAAAGTGTCAGCACCACCTCTCAGAGGTTAATAACCACTTTATTTTGCTTAAAATAAATTATTTGTAATGTTTTAATGATGATGAATACAGTACTGAATCGTTGATTGGCTGGGAGGCTGGAAAAGGGCGGGCGTAAGCTGAGAATGGGAGAACATTCTCTTCCCACGGGTGTTGAGGAGATAAATGAAGGAGTAAGACAGTTCTGTTTGTGTTTTAAATGTTTATTTTGGCTTCGGCGGGCCGGATTAAAAAGACCAACGGGCCGGATGTGGCCCGCGGGCCGTAGTTTGCCCACCTATGATCTATAGTATGAAATAATCAATTAATCAAGTAAGCATTACAAATGAAGCAATGTTCCAACACAGCTTCCTCTAATATTTCCTGTATATGTATGTATCATCACTTATCTATACACATATTCAACTGTTTATGTTAATATAATTATTTTAACTCTATGTTTACATTTTGATCATTACATGTATTTTTCATGTGTTTATTGTTTCACCTTGATACAATTTATTAAATTGGGAGCTATTGTAACGCCAGTAATTTCCCCCTGAGATTATCAAAATAAATATGATTATTGATCATTTTATATTGAATATCTGAAGAAAAAAATTACATTAGCAAAAGTCTATTAAAGTGTCTCATAGTTTTGTTAAATACATCACACAGAAGTTTTTCCAGGGTGGTCGTTTATCAAAGTGTTCTCAGTAGAGCCAGGCTTATGGTTTAAACCTGGTTCAGTTAAGCCGTCCGTGACCATATTGGCTTTTACCATTTCATCAAACTCTTCTCAGCTTAGAGCTCCCCAGCTGAGCCAAGCCAGCTGACAGTGTTTAGCTTAAGTGTAGAACTTGTAAAGTGTCTTGTTTCTTTATTTAAAGATGTTAACACAACACATACAGACGTATGTGAAGCAAAATTAAAATGTATATTTAGACATAAACAAAGCAAACAAACAAATTAAAAAAATCAATTAATTCAAAACAACCCAATTGCAGGATTATATCAGTATGCTATTGTTTGATATAATAAATAATATAAAATAATGATATAGTTTATATTATATAGTTATATATTATATAGTTTTGATCATATTTGCATCAAAACTAAGCAAATATTAACTAAAAGTTAAATCACAGTAGTAAATATTTTAAAAGTTATCAATAAACAATACAGTGCTGCAGTTGAAGACACTACTAATACTGTGATAAGTTTAATGAGACTTTATTGTGAATTAAACATAACTAACACTGTAAAAAGGCATCGACACAGGTGGCAAAAGGGCCAATATTAAAATAATAGTGTTAATTTTTGTTGTTATTGTTTGTTTGAAGGGAAAAGCTGAATAAAATGATCTTCGATTTTCATCTCAAACAAGTTTTTGGGATTTACTTTGAGTTAAAAATCATTTTAATCAAGTGATTAAAAAATATTGTTTGAATAAACAAAAAATAATTGCTAGAATAATTGTTTAAAAAAATATTGTGCGGTGCAGCCCTACTAGCAAATGGCTTTGTAAAATTACCATGCACATACCAACCCATGCATGTTGAATGAGACATGATATGCATATAGCATATTATGTGAATAAGATGATGGTTTCGTTTTAGTCAATCATTGTCATATTGTGTGTTTGTTCCATAGCCTCTACTTAGGCATTTCTCTTTTTTAAAATTAATCTTCCTTTAAATATATTCATTTAATTTTTTAGTTCAAAGACGCCACTCAAAGAGGGACATGAAAGGGAAAAAAAAAAAAAACTATACAGGTGATGAAACACATAAAGTTAGATCATAAAATGAGGTGATCAATAGAGTGCTGATTAGGAATGTTAATATATCTTTATTAGGACAAAACATTTAGTCAATCTCCTCTGTTCTTATTTTATGTCTGCAGTTCCATGTTCCAGTTTGCTGCTAGTGTGCCAATTAAGAATGTACTACTGTCCTGCACTGTATGTCTGGTAAAGCATTTGGTATTAATGGTTTATTACTGTATACTAAAATACCAACGCTGTGCTCATGTACTTTTGTATTTTCTTTCCTTGTCATGACCCTCCCCAGTCCCCAATCTTTCCCTCATCTCCTCCTCAGCCCAGCAGTGCCAGTAAGATCTTAAGTCATAGAAAACCTTTGAATCAAAGGAGCTCTCAGTTCATTTTGAATGAAAACATTTTGCTTAAAATATGTGCTACAAGTTGTTTGTTTTATATATTATCTTAAAATAAAATCTCTTTCAATTTCCATGCCTACTACTTTTGTTATATATATATATGAAACAGTCTGATAGTGGCCAAGATGCTAAGACATGTACTGGTAATATGTGCCCTTTTTTTTCATTGAGCACCTGCCCCTTTAGAGGTCTCTGCACGGGCCTGCTCTGTAGTATACCCTCTGGGTCCAAAACTGATTACACAACATACAAAAAGTTTCAATCCTGCTGATCGGCATCTCTCAGTCATCATCCGGTATCCATGGAGACGCCCAGGACATCGTAGCTAGTCAGCTATGTAGTTAATGACGACATCAGGTGCACTTGGATTGCACCGATAGAGCTGATCGCCTTGCTAACTGTCTTTTTACAGTACGCACACTAATGTGGATATTATCTGTAATAACAAGGCATAATGCTATTTCAGCCTGTGTCACGCCTTGAATAAAAAGATACCTGATGCAGTGATCTATATGATCCTGCTCCTCTGACATTGTTACACTGAATGATGTTCCCTGCAATGATTTATTATACTACACTATTATCCCATTATCTCAGGAAAACAAATGGACTTGGTAAATGGACTTGATTTTATATAGCGCTTTATCACCACACTGTAGCAGTCTCACATTCACACACCAGTGGGACAGGACTGCCATGCAAGGCGCTAGTCAACTACTGGGAGCAACTTAGGGTTCAGTGTCTTGCCCAAGGACACTTCGACACATAGTCAGGTACTGGGATCGAACCCCCAAACTCTCGATCAGAAGACGACCCGCTACCACCTGAGCCACGGTCGCCCTATCCAAATAAAATTAACTCATTATCATGGGAAAAACAAAGTCTCGTTATCTCAAGAAAATTAAGTCGTTATCACGGCAAAACCGAGAAAATAAAATGTATGAAAGCATGGCCCTTTAGGGCTTCCGTAGTTATTTAGTCAAAGTATCACAGAACACAACTGAAGCATGTTATCACACACTGATCATGTGAGTTGGATACGTTTTTAACACCTGTCAGCATTTAATAAAAGAGATTCTGTAACTCCCAATTAAATAATGTGTAATCTACGAGACTTGTGAGTGTTTGATGAATAGTTTGTTGAACTCGGCACTAAACTTCAAATTCAAATGAACAGAGGGAGCAGCTCAGTGGTGCAGTGTGCGCTGCTGGATGTCACGTCCAACACTGCAGACGCTTCAGGTGCAGGTGAGCACTGAGCACATCCCGAAAAGAGATCGGTGTATTTTTGTCATTAGGGAGCTATACTCTGCCCTGTGACTGTCCCCGAAGAGCCTCTCTTTGTGTATTCACAACTTTCTCATTATTAATCTCTGATCAATAAATGGACACGTTGTATCGTGCGGTAAACGGAACACACATCCTTATTACTGATGGTTTAAACACATGGAGACTGATCATCTAATTAAAAACAGGAAGTGTCTATTGATATGGGAACGCATCAATAGCGGTGGTCTAAAGCGCCTGACTCAAAGATTCTTCCTTTCGCTGCTGTGGGTTCGAATCCTGCTTTTGTCATATATATGTTTTCATTTGAACATATTTAACATGGCAAATTCCCCTTTTAAAAATACATATACCAAAAAAAAGAAACATTTTAGAGTATTTCCTGGGATATGGATAAAATAAGAGGGTTAACGGGGTAGCTAAAAAGAAATATGAGCTAAAATACAACTGGCGGAACTTTAAGTCACGTGGTGCACCTACACGTCACGTAAACTGGCCAATGAGAGGTGCTGCGTATGAATAGATCGGGAGACTCTTGATACGTTTCCGTATCAATAGCCACGGCCTTAAAAATAATGGTACACATTAAACACGTAACAATGATTCTGTCTTCATTTGGATTTGAAATTATATTTAAACATCTACCATGACATTCTGTTTAATTTTTTTTTTTTTAAATACCGTATTAAAACTTCTTTTTCCTTTTTGTAGATCTTTGTTGAGTGTCTTAAAGCATCACTAAATGCTTAAACCAGGTCAGGAGCAGGTTAGACCCACGAACTGTGTTACTATGGTAACAAGGGTGTTTTCTCTTTGATGAAACAGCCTTTCCAGTTGAACACAGTTTAAACAAGCCGGACTTTCAGGCTAAATCTGGACTTAACCCTGACCCGGGTTTGATGAAATACGCCTCAGGACAGCCCAAAAAACAGCAACCAGCCGCACACTAGTTATAATGGTTACCAGCTGAACCGTTGCACCTGTGAGAGAGCTAAACACTTTCTATGCTTTCAATGAGCCATCAGGTCATGGCACTCCCCCAGGCCTGAAATAGACACAGACATTCAGCTCTCCGTGGCGCATTAATAGCAGAACACAGTCGGTGTTTGACAACAAGGTGGCTGGAGAGTGTTACCTGAAACAGAGCACCCAGGCAGACCAGCAGACGGACAAACTGGACCAGTCGTCCCACAGCTCCCGAGACCCCAGAAAAAACACTTTTCATGGTTCTTAACTCGAAGGGCTGAAGACAACTGTCAGCAGAGGTCGAAGTTTCTCTCCATTTCCAGCACCTTTGTCCATGTGTCAGACAGCCATCACTACGACACTGCGAAACTGTTAAAGCTGAACTTTAAAGCGCCGCATCACAACAGCTACACAACAGCTCCCAGAACTACAACACATTTCCGTGTTGGGACGGAGCTGGTGACGTCACTAGAAACTGTCAAACGGGTAGGCGGGACCCTTTGGCTTTGTGTACTGACTGACACAAGCGATGGCCAATGAACGGAGGGTGCTGCGCAGAGAGGGCGGGGCGGTGGAATCCACTGGAACACGTGGAGAACGTGGCTGGCAGCGGACGGTAAACGCAACTGGAGGAGCTTTTTGTGCAATCGAAAGCAGTGGAGCTATTGGCTGTTGTTCCCGTTCACGCCCCCTTCAAGCCCTGAGCCACCAATATGCATCAACAATCATAAGTGAACAGTAAAAAAACAAAACAAAGAAAGAAAACGGACTAAGTGCCAGAGGTTGAAGACAACACAACACAATCACTTGTTCCCTGTCTGTCAAATGTAATGGTGGGAAAATATACGATACTGGGTTCACGATAACGATATGGGACGATACTTCTGGAAAGAGATAAAAAGACAGAAAAATGTAGATTGGAAAAATAACCAGAGGTGTAAAAAGTACTGATATATACTACTCAAGTAGAAATACTGTTACTTGATAAAATTTATACTGAAGTACAAATACAAGTGAGTCAAACATAAAATACTCAAGTACAGTAAAATAAATAAAAAAGTAGCTCTATTAAATAGTAATAAAAGTAATCTGTTGTTTGTAAATTCAATGTGAATCTTGTCCAGTCTCTTATTCTCTTACATACACTAAAGTCTAACTTACACTTTACATCCAAACTTTAGCCGTAGTTTACATCAGAACATATCTGCAGAATACACTGTTGTATGTCTAAGAAACAATATAATACATTTTAAATAACACATGTGAAACATAAGCCCTGTCATGATAAAAAAAAAAACTATATTATTGGGTTTTTGAGCTGTTGATTTTTATAGAGTAGTTGTACTCAGGTTGTCAATAATGATACCATATCTTTCAAATAATGTACACACGTTTATTGAGTTTTTGTTTTACTGAGGCCGGATGCAGCTGGAGAGCTCTGAATGCTGGCAAAAAAACAACAACAAACACACAATAAAGATAAAAACAATGAGATAAAACTGCTTATTTACATTATCCATAAGCCTGTCTTTACATGTGTTTTTAAAAGTGTTTTAAAAGGCTCGAGTCAGAAGAACGGATTGACATAGGTTGGCAGTTTTGGTGCTAAGGCTTCAAATGCTCGGTCACCCCGTGTTATAAAGTTAGTCTTTGGTACTGACAGCAGGATCTTAGCGAGCGGGTTGGTAGATACAATACGGGTGTATGAGTTCTGAAATACTGCAGTGATTTGTTGCCCTGCAGCTTGAGTGACGTGGTGTATGTGTTGAGCATTCTCCTCCTGTAAGGTGGAGCCAAGGGAAGCTAAAACAATGTCCTCTACTGCTTTAGTGACACCCACGGCCATCTTGTCCAGCTTCTTGTCCAGGCATGATGAGGACTAGCTTGTGCTTAGGCACCCGCAAGCCCTGCAGCACCTTTGGAATAAAGTCCCAAACCACATCCCGTGGCTGCTGGAGACATTCAGAGGAGGACGATTGTTGATGCCTCACTCTTGTGAGCCTCTCCCCCAATCACCTTTGCCTCTTTGGTAATCTTTGGATGAAATTAAAATTGAAATTGAATCACAAAGTTAGCCTCAAAACACCCCAAAGCTATGGGGCGCCGATTGTAAAGTTGTGCATGCTGAAATAAACAGCAACTTTTCACAACATTTCGCAACAAACCACATTTAAAAAAAACGCTGAAAAAGAACACTAACACCAGCATTGAATCGACCACCTAATGTGACATTTCTATGCAACAACTGCAATAAGGTATATTATATATACAGCCATAGCAGGCGTTGCACCATCATAAACTGACAAACACCCTAGTGCAATAACCTATTGTCTCTCGAGACAAACAGATGCCAGCGCTTGAAATGGGATCATAAAGTTAACCTCAAAATACCCCAAAGCTATGGGGCGTCGATTGTAAAGTTGTTCATGCTAAAATAAACAGCAACTTTTCACAACATTTAGCAGCAAACCACATTTAAAAAACGTATGTGAAATTTTTTATGTTACTTGTGACCAGATTTACATTTTTTCTTAAAAAATTTTATTTATTTTTTATTTATTCAGTTTATTTCCGACATGGTTGCATTCACAGAAGTTTTGTTATTTCTTTTTTGTTTTTGTTTTGTACATGTCGAAAAGGAGACGAGAGAAGCAGTTTGCTTATCTAGGTCCCGTCCCCTGTTTAAAACACAGAAAATTGACATCAAAAAATATAATGTCAATGTTAAATCTAAATGTTAAATATTAAATATGAAATCTAAATCTAAAACTTTAATCTAAAAGTTAAATGTAAATCTTAAATGTTAAATCTAAAAGTTAAATCTAAATGTTAAATGGTAAATTTAAATGTCACAGGTGAAGCTAAATATTTAGCTAATGTGCAAATTTATCATTTAGATTTAGCATTTAACATTAAGATTTAGCATTTAGATTTAACATTTATATTTAAAGATAACATTAAGATTTAGATTTAACATTTAAATTTAACATTGCCATTATATTTTTATGAGAAAAAAAATCACAAATTTCACAAAGATTGCTGTAAATCTGATGTAAAGTAACATTAAAAAAATGCATTCACATACGTTTTGTAAACATTATTTGTTGCTAAATGTTGCAAAAAGTTGCTATTTATTTTAGCATGTGCAACTTCACAATACAAAGCTTGCAGAAAAGCAGCACAACCACAGGTTGTTAAACTTTAAATGTGTGTCAAATGTAACTCACCTAAACTCTGGAGGCGTGAGCATGAGCAGCCTTTGAGCTTCCACCTGAACGTCCCTCATCCTCATGCTGGCATTCACATGTTTCGCCATGCAGAGAAGTGGCTCATCATTGTATGGCTCCAGCTGGAAGTCCAGGACCTGCACACTGAAGGTGTTTTTGCTCTCTTCATGGAGGTGTTGGGCCATGTGTTCTGGAGTAACGTCACTCATCAGTTTGTTCTCCTTCTGCAACCTCTTGAGTTCAGCCACAGTCACTACTTCAACGTTTTTTCTCTTCTACTATTAGCTTTTGAAATTGTTTTGTCTCAGTTTGAGTAGCCGTCATGTTGGTGATTATATTGGAAGTCAAGAGTATTTACTGTAAGTATTTGACTACTCTGGACAGGTTAGATATTGAATATTGGGGAGTCAATTAGGCCAAATAAGTTTTGATCATGGCGTGTCCTTTACTTTCTGATGTTGGTGTGACAACAAGGCGGGAATGTATTATGGATGGTAGAAGATGGTAGAGTGTGAGTGGAATGTTTGTAAAGTGCCAGAAAGGGTGTGTAGGATAAGTGCGTTGGGATTTTTGGGAAGTTTGAAACTCTGTTCAGTTATAAAATACACATCGAAACCATTTAAAAAATAATTTATTTTTCATAAAAACATTATTTTTCAGAAGTGTCAGCAAACAGTCCCAGTCTGTCACTCAACTTACAAAGTGATTCACAAGATGGTATTCAAAGTGCCTTTAGAGGGATAAAAGTAGCTCATATAATTAAACTTGTAGGAGTTTGAGATATGTTTGCTAAATAAAATAATCAGGCACTTCCGTAATTGAAGGTGTGCATAAATCAAATAAAACAGCATGATGATATGCAGCGTGTGGAGTCCACACACAAGCCTTTGGTTCCTTAGTGTCTAATGATGCAGTACCCTGTCAGGTTTAGGGTATCCAAACAGCCTAAAGTCCGGCTCATACAGCCTGTACAGCTCTCTCTGTGTCTCTAATGGGATCTGTGCAAACCAGTCTTCCTCCCAGCTTGCTGCAGTGCGGTTCCGTGCACCTAAAGGAAAATGCAGTAGATTGTCCACTTTGAGGAGCTTTAGTAGGTGGGCTGCATCTGATTCCAGGGTTTCAAGTCGTCCAATAAAGTCGTACTTCACCTGACATGGATGACACAGGCGGTACACCTGTAAAACACAACACAAAGGCTTTTTTTACAGCTCCATTTTGATATTACATGCACTGCTAGATACCAAAGGCCTCATTAATAAAGTGTTGTGTAGAACATGTACCAAAAGCCAGTGTGATCATTCGTAGAATATCAGACAACAACACACTAAACAATTCTTGTAGCAAACCCCTCATTTCTGCACCTCGTTGTAAACCCATCACATTGCTCACACACCATTTACACTGATGTCCACCCCATACTCATTCACATCCCACTCACACTTAGTCTAGCGCCAGGTGTTTCCTTGTAGGCAGACCTGATAATACTGTATCATGTTTTTCTGCAGTCAGTGCCTTCTCCTCGCCCTTCTCTCTCTTTTCTGTTTCTGGTGTCTTGACGCTAGAACTGGCAGTTCCTGATCTGTGGTTCACGGCTCAACTAGTCTGTGAAACTCTGATGTTCTTTCTCTCTATCCTGTTCCGTTCTCCTCTTTCTGTCCACTAACCCCAACCAGTCTAAGCAGATGTTCTCCACCTCTGAGTCTGGTTCTGCTGGAGATTCATTCCTGTTAAAAGGGAGTTGTTTCTCACCACTGTAGCTAATGCATGTTCATGTGGATTTGTTGTTTGTTTTCCTCTTAAGAATTTTACATTTTGATAGCGCTTCGAGATTACTATTGTTGTAATGTGCGCTATATAAATAAATACTTTCTTATAGCATGATCACTGCCAAGAAGTTGCTTCTCATACATTGGAAAAAAGAAAGAACCTCTGCATATAAAATGTGACTTGGTGAACTTACAAGTACTCTCCATCTGGAATAGATACACACTTGTAGACAAACTAAAGAAGTATGGTCTCCTCTCTTACAATACCTTTCTTTCGAGACCCTGTTAACCTTAATATCCTTAACTCCTCATTATAATCCATATAATAGTTTGGTCAGTTGGACGGTTGGATGGGTGGATTGGGCATGCGGTCCTCCTCCTCCACAGTGTCTTATTTTGCCTTAGTTATTTTTGTGATTTATCATTGAATTCTTGTACTTCAATCATTAGTTACTAGTATGTATGTATCCACTTTAGTTTACATTCTGTGTTCATGGTTTGGATGTTGTCCATTTTAGTTACTGGTATTGTTTGTTGTCTGTTTTACTTTGAGAAAAGAAGAGCACACAAAAGTTATTTCATTGTACACTTATAGTGTATGTTTATATATTGTCTGAAAATGCTCTAATAATAACATTTCAACGTGCGTTGAAAATCGAAAAATGTTCACGGTTCAAAGTTTTTTTGTTTGAATTTTTCAACATTTCCGTGAAAAATGTTCCTCGGTACCAGCAGCATACTAGATAAATAGCAACGGAAATATACATTTGATTTATAAAACCTGCTCACACTATCCCCTTTATAAATCACAGCCCAGCGAGAAGCTTGCACAGGTGAATTCACTTCATACGGCTTTGCTGAACATTGAGCTTTAAAAATAGAAGAAAAAAACTGGGTTTGCAAAATAAATGCCAAACTGAACATTGAATATTAGTCATTTCTTTTTTGTTGAATAAAACCTTGTGATGCTCAAATGTTATTACATGAAATAGAAATATGTTTTTGTGATAATAATACAGTTCTTAGTTGTTTTCTTATATACATAAAACAGTCATATTGCTTGGTGAATGCAGCTGAGTTTGTTAACTGAGACTTCTTGTCTATTAGTGTAATGTGTAGCCTATTAAGCAGCCCTATTTGTTCTAGGCCCCTATTCTCTAATGTGTGTATTAGGGCTGGGCAATATCGACCAAAACTCATGTTTTTTCTCAAAATGGCAATATATACAATACATATCTCGATAATTTTACCTCAAATGAAGTCTGACCACAAAGACAATTCAGGATTAAAATTGCTGATGCCGCACTGGCACATTTATAAACAAACAGTTGCACAATATGTGCCACTTTTGGCTTATAAGGGACAGCACGTGTGAGTGAGTTCTGTAGTGTGGCTTGTTTAGTAGTAAAACACAATCAGAAATCCATCTAACTGCATTTCATGCTGTTCTAAGAAGTACAGAAAGCAGCGACACCTAAAACAGGTATTTTGATACAAAATAAGCTAATATACATATATATATCAATATTGTAATTTTCAGGATCGCCAAAATAGAAAACTCGATCTATCATGAATCTTGATATATCGCCCAGCTGCTCCAATTGGGTACCTGTTGTAGTGTTATAAAGATGAGACATCGGTTTTCTTAATTGCACCTCTATAGTGATGAAAAATGTGTTCAAAAATTTTTACTTACTTTAAATACTTCAGTGTTTTTTTTTTTTTTTTAATAAAAATGAGCTACTTTTACTTGTATTGGAGTAGTTTTTCACAAGGAGCATCTGTACTTTCACTCAAGTAATGATGTTGAGTACTTTGTCTCCCTCTGGCTTTCAGACATATTATCAACAAACACCGTTGCTCTATAGTCTCGTGGTTGTGACATAGCAAACATCTTCATCTGTAATCAAGTACAGATCTGATTAAAAAAATAAAATTGATGTCTTCAAACAAGGGACAAGGGAATAACACAAATAAAAGGGAAAGATCTGAACTTTGAAAATTAAATAGATCCACAACCCATTTAAATTATTACCTGTGTTAAAGTGTGAGACAAATACCTGCCGCCAGTGTTCATTGAAGACGCTGTCGGCCTCAGTCTCTGGGTCTAGCAGGTACTTGATAAACTGATGAAATGTAGGTTTGATTCCAGCTGCAAATGCCTCCGCTGCTGTGTTAGGCAGGGCCTCAGAAAGGTTACTATACCGACTCAGCATAACTGATCCAAACTCTTTGTAGAAATCCTCATTGGGTCTTAAAACACACATGAAAACACACACTTTCATCATTCAGGAATGGCAGAGATGCTGTGTATTGCATCAAACGCACACACACACATACACACCTTCCAAACTTGTTTCTGAAGGCAGAGATGAGACGCACAAAGGGATCTCGAACGAACAGGAATTTAGTGTAGTGCTGTAACTTGACTGTCATCAGGTGGCGAGACAGAGAGCCATAATGACGCCAAAACCTGGTGAAAAGAAGCATATTAAGAACCACACAGCAGTACATTAAGGAATTATTGACAGTGAATTTAAGCAAGTTTCGCTCTGGACATCATGTGATGAATCTGATTTAGAAAGGAATTCTCCCAGAGAGGAAATGATGCCTCTTGGGTAATTATTCAGTCTGTCTGACATGAGCATTGCACAGCAGTCCTTTCCTCAGTCCTTCCAAGAGTCAGTGCTATAAAAACTTTCGTTAGCTCATTTAAGGTTTTTTAGTAAAACATGGCATGTGAATGTCTTGGCTGAATCACTACTTGGTCCACCTAAAGAAATGAAAAATATAGTTAAAAAATGAATAAAGTCATTTTAGGTGTTCTGGCTGACTCGCTTTCATTTCAGATAAATAAACCTCTTTCCAGCTTCTCTCAAGACTTTCCTCTGGAGTTCCTTCCAGCACTGAGGTATGTGGGGTTTTTTTTGGCTCCACGCTCTTCCTGTCTGAACACTAAACATTTTAACGGGTGGGTGGATTTTTCACGTAAGGTTTTAGACTACATTGTATTTATGCTTATAATGCTTATTTTCTGTTGAAGCTCAAAAATCTCAAACAGATGATAGCTAAATAATAATTGAATAATTAAATTTTATCTGGTAATAAACTAATAATGAAACACTTTTTTCTTAGTAAATGAACAATGTCCATTTTGGCATGGGCAAAGATAGGAAATAAAGCAATAGAACTTCTACTATCTCAGTATCTATTTGACACAAGCTAAAATACACACACAACTCCGTCCTCCGAAACAATCAGATGATACGACATGAGGGAGGCATGATATGGGATTCCAACACTGGATGGAGAAAGGACTAAGCAAAATTAAATTTCTTTATGATGAAGCTACTTTGATGTCATTCACACAATTAAAAGATACATTTGACCTAACTGGGAAACAGTATTTAAAGTACTTGCAACAAAGGAGCTTTATATACTCACAAATTAAATCCACATTGGAACCCTCCCAATCTACCATTGAACAACTCATGGTAAATGACTTAAATGACTGACGTCAAATATCCATCTTTTTTGGTTTACTACTAGCAGGTTCTACAAAAAACTCTCTCTCTCTTATCTATCTGCATGGAAAAGTGATCTACAGTCAGACATCAGTGTAGAAGACAAACCTTCTGGCTCAAACTCACACTGTGAATACAAGATGCAAACTCCCACAGTTGAAATGTTTTTTAGGACACTGCTACATCATATGTGGAGCTGGGATTTTTATATTTTTTTCACAATACAATTGTAAGAATATGCAGTTCTCATTGTTGAAATTACAACAAAGAACCCCACCCCCCTCCCCCCAAAACATTGAGGAAGCCACAATAGAATCTAAAGATAAAAAACAACGACAAAGAAATGGTAATAATAATGAAAAGCATATGTACAATAAATAAATGAGATAATGATAATACGTGACACTAACAATGGTAACAATAACAAAGAAAAAAGAAGAGAGAAAAAAAAGTGAGTAAAGAAAATACAGTCCAGTGAGTTACACTAAATATTCCATTATATTAGAACTATAGATCTCTCAATTAGAAAACTAGGCATTTACAACAAAATATTAAACTATTCCATGCTGATTTGAACAGTAACTTGTACCTGGTGTGGCACATATCACCCTCCATACAAAATGTGAAAGTCGATGTCAGATGGTTAATTATCAATTACCTGAAAAATATACACAATCTATTTGAATACCAGAATGTAATAACGTAAGGGTGGATTTAACAAATCCTGCTATAGTTTTATGGAATTTTCATTTATTGAGGATAAAATCCTCAGGGACGTGATTTAAAGAATAAATGAACAGGACAGCAATATAAACCTCTGTTATATAATACTTTGTAACGTAAAAGATGGGACAAAGATCGACATGCTGACACCAACATTAACTCACTGTCAGCAATGCGGCTACGTACCGCTGAGCATCCTCAGCAGTGGAGAACACTTTGTCCAGTTCGTTGTAAGTTATCCAAAGTCGTGCCGTGTGAAGAATGCCGAAGCGAAGGTCCTCGAACTCGCGCAAACTGCTGCTTGATGTCGTTGTATGTTGTGCCTGCATGAGCGAATTTTGCCGTGTAGTCTGTGTAAACCCGCCGCTTCTCTCTGGCCAAACGCAGGATGTTGAAGCAGTCCTGGAAGTAACGCAGCCAGGCCACTATTGCCCGCGGCTGGGCTCCTTGCCTCGGGGCAGGCTGTAATGTCCAGTAATGGAGCCTTTTCAAGCTGGAAGACTTCTTTCAGCAGATCAGAGAGTGCGGTGGTACCACAGCTCCCTTTGCCTTCAGGGACACCTATTATTCAGATGTTACTGCGCCTGGACCTTCTTTCCAAGTCTTCACATTTATCCTTCAAAGCTGCTACTTGCAGAAGTTGTTCTACGGTGTGTTGTAGTTCAGCAACATCATCGGAGCATCCCGAAAGTCTCGACTTCATTTCCTGCGTTGTGTTCTCCACTGCTGCTACCTCGTTTCTTATTGCAGTTTTAAAGTAAAGAAGCTCCGTCTTAGCAGCTTGGATTTCTTGCTTTATTACTGACATTTCACTTTCGAGCACTGACCGGATTTTGTCCTTGAACAGTCGTCGTTGTCAGGGCTGCCGTTGTGCGGTCATCCGAAACACTCCAGCTTGTGGATGGGGAAGCCATGTTGGTCTTGCCGGGACAATGTAGGTAATATGGCTTTTGCTGCTTCTGCTAACCATGATTTACTTATCAATGCTGTTAATTATAAACCAGAGTTCAGGGTTAAGATGGTTTTAGTTCATTTTACGCCATAATATATCTGAAATATTGAGTGTTCTGAAGAGCTCCTCGTTGTGCGACCTACTCCATCACTCACTCACGAGCGCCCCCGGAAAAAGCGTCTTGACTTAATCTCTAAATTGATGAAAAGAGTTTTTCCAATTGAAGCGAGAATGTTTGTCGCACATATACCCTGAGGATTTCACAGCAACTGTACAGGAACATAAACTAATTCATTTCTGTCTGCTACAAGCTAAAAGTGTAATTACCTTAAAATGGAAGGAGATTCAGAGACCTACCTCTGGCCAATGGATCAAAGAGCTCTCATCCAATTTGGCACTGGAAAAACTGAGTTACGTGGCCAAAGGAAAGGTTGAGGACTTTTACAAGATGTGGTCTTCTTTCCTAACCTTTAAGAATAACCTACTGTATACAGTATGCAAACGCATTGAACTGGACAAGGACTGTTGCAACCACCTTCATGACCTATAAATGACTTATTACTGGTTCTGTGGCCAGAATATAAGTCCTGTGAAGTTGAAATAGACATAAAGAGGATGACTGAATTATGGACTTGTGATGCATGGGATAGATGTGTTGGTATGCATATCAATGTTCACTGAAAAGTAAGTATGCTCAATATGTTATGAACATACTGATATTATTAATGTTTTATTTCCTGTAGATTTTAGCGAGGATGGGTTAGAAGGGCTTCTGCTTCTTCCTTTGAGTGTTACATTGTTGTATGTTGATAAAATGGAAAATGAAAACGGATGATGTCCCCATAGAAACAATTGTACTATTATCAACTGGAGAAATATAAATTGTAAGCATTAGAATCATGCATTATTTTAGTATATAAATGTGATATTTATATACATGTATAACTAATTAACAGAAAAATATCACAAAAGAAAATTCTTTATTAATTATAGGTCAGTGATTTTCAACTACAGGAATTACCGGACGGCGGACAGCGGTGAAATACCGGATCGGTGCCGTGGCGCAGCGTAGACGTATCCAGTGGAAACCCCAGGTAAGTGTCACGGAAAACCTTCCCAATTTACTTTACTGTAATTTAGAAAATACTGTAATAATTTAGCTAAATGAATCTCCTTCAGTTTTTGTCATGAATGTAGTTAAATATCAGTCTTTGTCAGGAGGTGGCAGTACACAGCACTATGAGGATTGAACAGAGTGGAACAGTGCATCATGTGTGCTGAGACAAAAGCTTGAAAAGCATTGTCCAGCACATCTGATAGGAGGCTGCAAACATTATGGGGATGATTATGTTGTATGAACAACATAATTATATTGTACAAACATGGTATTAAAATGTGCAAACAATACAATTATATTGTACAAATACGGTATTAAAATGTGCAAACAATACAATAATATTGTACAAATATGATAGTATATTGTACAAACAATATAATTATATTTACAAACTATTTAATTATATTGTAAAAATATGATAATATGATGTACAAACATATCATATTGTACAAACAATATATTTATATTTTACAAACTATTTAATTATATTGTAAAAACATGATATTATAATGTACAAACATTATATCATATTGTACAAAATATATTTATATTTTACAAATGATTTAAATATATTGTAAAAATATGATGTTATAATGTACAAACATGATATCATATTGTACAAACAAGATAATTATATTTTACAAACAAATTAATTATATTGTAAAAATATGATATTATAATGTACAAACATTATATCATATTGTACAAGCAATATAATTATATTGTACAAACACAATAGCATGTTGTACAAATACTACAATTATATTATACAAACAATATAGTATATTGTACAAACATGATAGTATTTTGTACAACAATATAATTATATTATACAAACAAGATAGTTTATTGTACAATATAATATCATGTTCGCACAATATAATTATATTGTTCATACAATGTACCATAATGTTTGTAAAATTATATTCCTACTATAGGGATCCAAAACCTATTTTCCTATGTGGCAGCTCTACGCTTCCATACTAAACAAATCTTTCTGTCTTCTGATGATTTTTAACACTGACATGAAATCGAGATCAGAACTCTGTTGCTACCAATGCCAGGAAGAAAAGAAGGACGTTATGTATGTACTGGTTAAAAAATATATAGACAATAAAGAAGTGACCTTGTTAAATGTTTATAGACCTCTAGGCAAGGACAAATGTATGATTAACAAAATCTATATACGCAGGTAACTCAAACCTTGGTCTTAATCCTACAGACTCCACCAGTAAATTGAAGAAACCCCAATCAGAAGCATTTTTTTGTTTAGAAGATGCTTAATGGCACGTTCACACCAAACACGTCCAAAGCGTCAACAGCGTCAGGATTACATACACAATATATGGTGGAGCGTTGAGAGGTCCCACTGTGTGTTCCTCCTGTGCGGCGCGTTTTGAAGCTTCACGCACGCACATGCTGCGTGTTTTGAGATTTCAGGCTTTTGACGTGCGTCCACGCCTCCAACGCAGCCAACACTGGAATTGGAATTGTTGAACTTTTGGGGCATATCGCAGCGCGTATACCAGGAGCATTCCCCAACCGTGACGAATTTAGAATAATGAAAAAAAAACGGAGACAGATGGACAGGCACTCTTCTGCTGGAATGGAGCTCCTGTAGTTGGTGTCCTGGTAGGAGATGCGAGCGCTGATGCGGGTCAGCAGGTCGTCAAACTGAGCACGGGAGAGACGGAAGAAACGCTGAAAGCGACTATCGTCCGAGCGCAGCTCGGGTGAATCCAAAAATGGCGCCGAGGCGCAAATAAAGCCAAGTCACTCTCTGGATAATGTAGATCCGATGTAATATAAGTACAAATGGAAGGTAGGAAATAATGACTGCAATGTGCACTGTGAGGCTTACTTAGCAAAGGTGAGATGCAGAGAGGAGTTGTGTACAAGGTTAGAAGGTACAGCCCCGGGGTCAGTGTAAGGTTTTCCTGAGGAGGGCGAGATCAGTGACTGAGACAGAACCACCATCACTCTCTTCCAGTTGGTGCAAGCGACCTGAATAGAGAAGAGCAAAAGAATAAGTTAGAAGAGAAGAAAAAAAAATATAAGAAACACATGGGAGGAGCTATCGAAGTCATCAGAACTACAAAAAGAGAAATGAGGATTCTTTTTATGGGTGAGGACCAGGGTTGGGGTCAATTATAATTGTAATAGCGTAAATAATAATTAATTACAATTACGTCGTAATTATAACTGTAATTGAAAAAATCTGTTGCTGTTGTAATTGAATTTGAATTGTAATTTAGTTCAGATAATTGACTTTGTAATTGTAATTACCATGAAAATTCAATAAAAATTGTCAATTATATTTTTGATTAAACGCAAAACTGTTCTATGGCTGACACCTATGTAGTAAACAATTATTAAAATATGTTTCATATCAAGTTTTCCCACTACGTGTCAGTGAATCTTTACACCCATACAGCTGGTAAGGGTTAGGGGTTAGAATTTGGTAATAATAGATTTTTTTTTTTTTTTTAATAGGGACAGAGTACAAATACTGTGAACGTAACTGATGTTTTGTACAAAGAGTTTATAGCTATTGCTAGATTCTAACTTTTGTCCCTAGTTGTCCTTTTAAATAAGACTTTATAATCAATGCACGAAAATGTAAAGATGCTAAAACACACATACAATCCCAATGCTATATGGATGAAAGTTAGTAAAATTAGAATTGAACTTTAATAATGACTTGTCATTTATTTGTAATTGGAAAAAATACCGGTTACCCTAATCATAACTGAATTGTAATTAAACATGGATAATTGAAAACATAATTTTAACTGAAAAATGTAATTGACCCCAACCCTGGTGAAGACCCCACTCACCACCCACATATACATGGAAGAACAGCTGTACCTTGGGAACGTAGCAGTAAATAATCTGATGGGTATCATCCACTATCAGGTGATCCAGCTCCCTATTGGGAATCTGCTCGAATGCTTGAGTCCTTCCAGGAAACTCCAGGAAGTTCTTCCCTGAGCACACATCCATAATCATTTGCTTCCTTACTTCTTGCTCCTTGTCATCAACAGAAAAGGAAGTGCTTTCCGGTTCCCCTTCCTCCAGCGTTTTCTTCCTCATCTGCTCTAGTTTGTCCTTATTTTGCTGTTTGTCTGCATGATCCTGGTCTGGGATAGGTGCAGAACTAGCAGTGGTGGTGGACACAGTGATGGAAGTCGTGGTCGGGCTGGAGTTGGTTGATTGAAACTGTGATTGACGTATCATCGTCCAGTTGCAGCACTCAGCATGGAGCGTCCCATGCTTGGAGTGTTTCTGAGGGTAGAAGTTGAAATTTCCAATGTCATCCCAGTAAACAAAAATCATCAGGATCATGAACAAAGAGCCCAGGGTAAAAGCCACTCGGAATCCACGCCATACTCCCATGGTGGCAACAGACCAGTCGTATTAGGTGAAGAAAAGAGGAAAAGGTTATCTCAGCTTCATGGTGACGGTTTGTCACGGAAGGAGAAACTTCCTGCTCTGCGGATGCAAGATACAGGAAACAGGAAATGTGGTTAAAATCTGTCTTCTACTGATTCATTCACACACAAAAAAAAGACAAGACGAATACTGGCCCTACAGATTCAGGCAACTGTGATCATATTTACAAAGTGTATGAAAATGTTTTAGTACTTCAGTAGCTCAGACAATTTGATAATAACAGTAAAAACCACATTTTAACAGGCTTCCTACAGCTTTAGTCAAAATAAATTCAAGACTTTTTAAAACTTTTTATTGCCATTTGAAATTAAATTTTAGACCAACTTCACAGCAAACATAATCGAGGGGAAAAAAACGCCACACCAGTTACACAGGGTTAGGGTCATTTCTTTCGAGTGCCTAGTGCAGACGTGCAACTGGTGGCCCCCAAAGTAAACACACAAAATGACAGTAAAATACACAAAAAAACAGACTAAAATAATCAAAATCATTCTAAAAATACAAGATGACTACAAAAATAGCCAGAAATAAAACAACAAAATACAAAAAATAAAAAAGTCATTAAGAAAAATCTTTGTTGGACAAGCTAATTTTGTTAAATTTACATTTTCCCATGTTTTCCCGTAATTACAATCATAAAATCACACTTATGTGTTAAAATTAAAAAATTTGAAACATTGATTTAAGACAATTAAGGCCTTATTTTTAATACAAATGAAATTCATGCCTTTTAAGACTTTTTAAGGATCCCGAGGAACCCTGTTTAAACAGCGTTATGGCATTTATACAATTTTTGAGGCAAATATGAGCTTTCAGCAGTAACTTCCAGAACAAAAAAGAAATCATATATGCAGTAGCATTCTAGGATAATGTAACTGTTGATAAATGGCTCAGTCACATTTGAATAAAAATATTATTATTTCTATAAATGTCAAAAAATATATATTTTTTAAAACATGTTATATTTTCACAGACTTGTTGCAATTACACCACATTCCACTAATCAAAACATCTGGATTTAATTACTCTGTAATTAACTAATAATTAATCTAAGAAAAAGAAACAATTTCATGGCGGGATTTGAACCATCTTACACATGACGCATTCTGCTCTGCTTTGCCGGATAATCATGGTAAATTATTACCACCCATCACTGTCAAAAATCTAAAAAAATGTTGCCAACACCGACTCCTTCAGAAAACTCCCAACAGAACAACACAGCTTCCCTGTCTTTGACCCACTGTTATGTCCAGGGTTGGGGTCAACTATTTGTAATTGCGTAATTGATAATTAATTATAATTATGTCATAATTATAATTGTAATACAATTATTAAAATATGTTTCATATCAAGATTTCCCACATTTTACCATTTAAAAAAAAAATGAAATCGAGGGGTATACTGACAAACAAAGGCTCAGACACCCACACCAAAATTATTAAAACCTACATTTTCATTGATTAGGGAGCCTAATAAGGTAACCAATAGATAGGAAAGAAATTAGATGATAGATATATGTTTTTAATGCATTTTACAGCTGATTTATCATAAGAGATTCTAACAGAAAGCGAACACAAGAGGAAGGTTAACTTTTATTAGGTTATTTACTTCAGGCTCAGTAATTGTGATGTTACTTTTATTTATTTATTCAGTTTATTTCCGACATGGTTGCATTCACAGAAGTTTTGTTATTCTTTTTTTTTTTTTGTACATGCCGAAAAAGGAGACGAGAGAAGCAGGAGCTTATCCAAGTCCCGTCCCGTATTAGACTTTAGTCATTTAGAACATAATTGTAATTGACTTTCTGAGGATACAAAATGATTGTAATTTAATTGTAATTGGGAAAAAATGCTGGTCACTATAATTATTAGGGGTGGGAACCTCTGGGTACCTAACGATACGATACGACACATGATACAAAGCTCACAATAACGATTATCTCACGATATGACGATAGTGCGATTATCAATATATCGGTCAGAAATCAATCAACGATAATCCATCACAAGAAAAAAAAGATTAAGTGAAAAAATACAATTTTTATTTTACATCTCTGAAAGACAATAAATTGAAAAAGTGTCCGATGAACAGTGTCACTATTTTAGTGCAACATAAAAAAGTGTCAACATACCAATGTAAACGAATAAGTATCGCCAATAGTGATTTCTGTAAACAAAAAATAGGGTCTTTCTCACCAGTGACACCAGTATAGTGCAATATTACAGTAAACAATATATTGGTTCCTTCAACAAACAGTGACAAAAATTTCTGTGAAGACCTACCTGCACATTTTAGTGAAAAAGCAGAAAAGGTTTTGAAAAAAATAAAAAATAAATTCAAAAATAAATAATAAAAAATTTTGAAAAAACTATACTTAGTGCGAGCATATCGATAATCAATCGTGTGAAAAAATATTGCGATATATCGCCGCATTGAGATACTGTCACACTCCTAATAATTATAATTTAAATGTAATTGAATATGGATAATTGAAAACATCATTTTAACTAAAAAATATAACTGATCCCAACCCTGGTTATGTCATGTAAATTGACGTGTTTATTTATTGCATTTTTATTTAGACCAATTTATTTATTTATTGTGCACTATTAGATTAAATAGAAAATACGGATTGTCTCAAAAGGACAAATGAGTGCCCAATAAAGGCCGTGCAGAAAGGCAGACGGACCTCTAAAAAATGGAACACACACAAAGAATCACACAACTTAGGGATGCAAGAATGTGTTACACTGTTAATTTAGTGCTTTAGAGCTGGGGTCACCAACACAGGACCATGTGAGGGGCCCTCAGAAGCACCAGTCAGTCACCAATGAGCTCCATCTAAAAGCTGATTTACTTTCCAGGATTCAAACTCACAAAGGTAAATACAGATAACAGATGTAGTGAGTACTTAGTAGAGTTAAATACTGCTGCACGTGATGAAGTTTTCGTATTAAATTACCATCGTTCAATGTTTATTTTCATTGAAACATTGTGACAATTTTTTTTTTTAAACACAAGGTAGAATTTTGTAAAATATGACATCATTGTTGCATTTTTAAAATGTTACATGTTATTCGATTAGTTAAAAGTTGTTTGTTAGTAGCTAGTAGAACAGGAAGGTGAAGATGATAATTTTCTATGAAATGTAATGAAAATGAAAAAATAAATAATGAGAAATAAATGAATGCGTGTTGAAACTTAAACATTTCTTACCATTTTTAGGTTACTGCTATAGCCTTCCTTATTATCTTACCCTCTGATTAAAGTGAAACCATGAACATTTAGTATTTAAAAAGTGCTTTTTAAAGTGGTTGCCCTTTGGACTTTATAGTACCTAGGAAATAGCTCAGAAAGGTTGGTGATCCCTGGATTAGAGAGACGAGACAACACGAGCAATAAGAAATAAAGAGATTCAAATAGTTTTGCAGCTTTAAGTGTACGTGAATTTAAAATAAATGCAATAAATGGTTCATGAACCATAGCAGATTTTTTGGACAGTGCCCTCCAATTTAAGGGAGAAAATGTAACTAACTGTAGAATTGTCATTTTTTTTACGTTTGGTTGCAGACCCTTGGCACATGATAACAACATGCAGTAAAACCCAGCTCTATCTGTTTGTCCTTGAGAATAATTACTCCTTCAGCTAGAAATCTTTAGTTTTAAAGCTTTTGTTAAATCATTGATGGTCGTAACAGCAAAAATAAAACATGTATTCTTGTTTCTAGACTGGAAGTGAAATTATAGATGCCCTAGACCAGGGGTGTCAAACTCATTTTAGTTCAGGGGCCAAACAAGGAGCAGTTTCATCTTTCTTTTCTTTTTTTATTTATTCCATTCATTCAATTTAATAACATAAAAGTTTACAAGCTTCTGAATGAAAGGTAGCAGAAAGAATAATAATAATAATATAATAATCATCTCAAATGGGCCACAGATTTCAAGCTACAAAATGAGTAATTTCAACATTATTGTGCCCTAGTTTGCACTTCAACGTATACATAAAATACAAAATATGTAAGAAATCAACAATATCCAAGCAATAAGTGATAGATATCAGTCCCAACAGGATCTTCACTTTAAATTTATTAAATTTGGTGACAAATTTCTATTTCAATAAGGGAAATAGTATGTAATAATTTCAGGAAAATTAGAGGATTTTGTAAGAATTTTGAGGGGTTTTTTTCCAACTGTTTAACATTAAAAGTGACTGCAATCATGTGATATAAGCAGCACTAGGAAAACTGTAAGCACCTGCAAATATTGTTGAGCTTCATTTATACAACAATTTATGTTTTCTCTGTCATCTTTACTTTTTCCAAAGGGCCAGATGTGGCCCTTGACAGTGGATATTCCTGTACTCTGTTAGGATCTGTGATGGTTTGTGTGTAGCCCTTGTGGTTCTCTTTTAGGGTCTACGCTACGAAGCTAGATAATTATATCCTGGATTATTCTCCGTTAGCGGGCTTCACCTAACCAAACATTACCTATCAGAGAAAAGCTGTCCTACAAAGGTCGATAACAACACGCTGAGATAAGCCAAGTGTTTTCAACCTCTGTACGAGCGCGCTCCCATAAAAGGGGTGGAGATTGCAGCGTCTGACCAATCATTACAATGGAGAACCTGGCAGAGCAACTGTCTCTATAATGGAGGAACAGCTTATCAACAATTAATTTAAATCCAAGATGACAGCGAAGAGCAACAGTGTCAGTGCAGCACGCACAAGGAGGGAATGCTGGTAGGGAATCGCCGACTCTGTAAATGCGTAAAAGCATGAGATTATATATGATATTAATCCATTGGATGGGATGATAAACGGACAGCGCTCTGATCAGTTTCCCTTTATTACAGCACATAGGTTTTTCTATTCAAGTAGACCTATTTATCACACACACACTGGGATGGGAGCACATTGTTTCGCTGTAGTATGTTCCTGCTGATGCTGTCAGCCACACTAGCGTATGAATTAGTTAATGACTTTGTCGGTGCATACAAAGACACAGGCTTCATCAACTGACTGTAGATCAGTCCATCAGATATAAATCTATATCTTTCCTAAAGGAAGTCATCTGTAAAATTGCATTTATCCATTAATATTCTTTCTTTCCTAAATGCAGCTGTCAGACCTGCACCTACCAGGATCTTCTAACAATGGGAAGATTGTTTTCTAAGCAAACTGATTGGTCAGGAGGCGGGGCTTTAGCACTCACTAAGATCCTCACCAGAACAAAACCTTGGGGGTATTTCATCAAAGTGTTCTCAGTAGAGCCAGGCCTATGGTTTAAACCTGGTTCAGCTAAGCCGTCCGTGACCATGCTGGCTTTTACCATGTCATCAAACTCTTCTCAGCTTGGAGCTCCCCAGCTGAGCCAAGCCAGCTGACAGTGTTCAGCTTAAGTGCATGTCCTCATAAGACCCACAAGATCGATCACAGATTCAATGATTAGAAAGTGAGGGCGCATGCCCTGCAGCTTTTACAATGAACGAGAAGCCAATTGAAACCAATGCTGAGATCAACAGGATGTGACGTCATCTGTTACTGAGCAGTGAGAATAAAGGACGGACACGTTAAAAAAAAAAAAAAAAAAAGACTTTCTGTGATTTGAACATCTTAAAAGTAGTAAAGGGTTAAAATGGTAAATGGACTTGATTTATGTAGCGCTTTATCACCACACTGAAGTAGTCCCAAAGCGCTTTACATATCAGCTCATTCACCCAATCACTCTCACATTCACACACCAGTGGGACAGGACTGCCATGCAAGGCGCTAGTCGACCACTGGGAGCAACTTAGGGTTCAGCGTCTTGCCCAAGGACACTTCGACACATAGTCAGGTACTGGGATCGAACCCCCAACCTCTCGATCAGAAGACGACCCTCTACCACCTGAGCCATGGTAACCAATCAGAGCCAGTAATTTTACACATGTGCCAGCAAGAGGAGGCGGGTTAAAAACAAGGTGCGCGATTATGATTGGCTAAGGCGATGTGCCAGCACACGCGAGACACACACACACACTGCAGATTGGATGAAGCAGCAGAGATGGTGAGCGTGGAGCAATCTGATTAAAAGTTGTCATTTTTAAGGTGACGATACAAACACTACTTTAAATTAATTGTGGTCAAAGGCAAGAACGTGTATGTGAAGTGTTCATTATATCCAGGAATGAAGACTTTGTCCACATCTGTTGTAAGCAACTCAAATTTAATGAAGCACCTCACGACACATGCATCAAAAAAATCTGAATTATTTGACATAGAGCAACTTTCTTTTTTTTTTAACAGTAACACAAATAGTTACTTTCCTTGGTAATGAGTTACTTTTATTATAGAGTAATTCAGTTACTAACGCAGTTACTTTTTGGAACAAGTAGTGAGTAACTATAACTAATTAATTTTTTAAAGTAACGTTCCCAACACTGGAATTTGATACGTTTTTAACACCTGTCAGCGTTTAATAAAAGAGATGCTGTAACTCACAATTAAATAATATGTAATTTATGAGACTTGTGAGTATTTTTTTAATTCAGCACTAAGCGTTAAATTCAAATGAACAGAGGAAGCAGCTCAGCGATGCTATGTGCGCCAACACTGCAGACGCACCTTAGTCCTCTGCCCTGTGACTGTCCCTGAACAGCCTCTTCCTCCCCGTGTATTCACAGCTTTCTCATTATTAATCTCTGGATCCTCAATGAAGGGACTTTTATACCGTGTGGTAAACAGGGGAGATGAATACGCATACAGACATATTATTACTGATGGTTTAATGGGGACATATCATGCTAAATCCACTTTTTTAGCCCTTAAATGCATTTTGTTGTAAATTTAGAGTGCTTAGAAGTACAGAAAAAATCAAATTAGTCTCTTCAGGTGCTCCGTAGATATCTTTATATTCTGTTTTGCTCATATTTTTCAATCTGTTTCGATTTTTCTGTTCTCTATTACGTTTTTTGAACTATTACATCACAGTATTTGCAGCGGAACTGCCAAATTAGGACATCAACTCCAGGTCCAACACCTCGAGCAATCCACCATTTTTATTTCTCGCTTTTATTTTGTAGTCCAAGCTCAAGGATGCCGAAGTTACGAGAGGATAAGTCAAAATGTTGGATGTAGTAACCCACACGCTTCATTACACCGTCTCCCAGCATCAGAACCTTTTCAAAGTGCCTGGTTGAGTTTTATTTTTCACAGAAATGTACCCACATCTGTGGGTAAGGTCATTTTTGTGTGCGCAAAGCACTTCCAGGATGACCGCTTCGCCAGTATAAAGAAGGATTTGCCGAAAGACTTTGTCTGATTGAGGGTTCAATTCCTTCTATCTTTGGAGACGACGAACAGAGCACTTCGGTAAGCTGTAAATAACGCTAAAAAGTGTGATGATAAGACGTCCCTGTCATTGTTTTGTTAGCATTAGCAGTTGCACCGTCTTCAGACGGTGACTTTATTCTTGAAATGTCGACTTCAATCTAGACATCATATTTAAACATTATTCTCAAAATTTCGACATTAATCTCGCAATTTCAACTTTAATCTCGACATTTGTATTTCAACTTTATTCTCGAAATTTCGACTTTAATCTTGACATTATATTTTGACATTATTGTCGAAATTTCGACTTTAATCTCGATATTATATTTTGACATTATTCTCAAAATGTCAACTTTAATCTTGAAATTTCAACTTCATGAAAAACATTTTCTCCATCAACATTGTCCCTAATCCTCTTCCGTAAGAAAGTGAGAATTGATGAAGATTCCAGATTGTTCTCAGAGCTCCATGCTGCATGCTGCCTGTGTGCAGGTGTGAGTACAGGCCGTGGGAACCTCAGGCTTCTCTCAGCTTTCACTGAGATGTGAACAAACTGGTGGGTGTGGGAGGCATCTTCACACCACAGCCCTCTGGAGGGCGTATGTACACCCACCCACTATTGTTGTTTGCCCCATAACAGCACATGATGTCCGGAGGGAAAGTGGAAAAAGCCCCAGTAAAACCAGTTTAAAACTTGGTCAGGTGTGTTGGGCAGATGTTAATGGGGTTATTTTTTTTTTTTTTCCTCCGGCTGTGTTTCAACATGTTCGTAGGGACATGGGTTGGAACCGGAGGGTACCCAGAAAAGCGCGATAATGAATTGATGTATAATGATAATAATAATAACAATTAGTGGGACTGTTTGTATGCGCAGATACAAGTCCAAACAGGTTATAACCGTGTTACTGCGCCTCTTTACAGTTATCATTAATACAGTTATTACAGTAAAGCTGATACAATGCGTCCTTTCAGCGGCAGACAGTGTGTGTGTGTGCCGGGAACACAAAGAGGGTTTAACTCTGCTCTCAGCCTCATCTACTCATCCTACGGTTCTCTTTGAGCCATTCACACCAGCAGCAGCAGCAGCATCACAACAACACTCTCGTCTCTAAATGTGAGCTTATGTAACCAGGAGACTCCTGACCTGCTGTGGGGGTTTATTGTGTCCTGTAGAGCAGCTCCATGGTGCTGTAGCACCGCCCTGGTCCCCGTCACTCAGTCAGTCCGTGTGTGTGTGAGCTCTGCCCGGTGATGATGAGCGCTATATGGAGCTCCCCTCAGGACGGACCAAATCACGCGATATTTGAGGATGCCACACACACGGCAATATTTGGTCATTTTCAGTGTAGTTGTATGAAATTTTGCCACCATTTTTTTTTTTTTTTTTTTTTTTTAGTCATGTTTATTTGCTTTATTTCAAAGTCCTGTGTATTGGAAGTGTATAGATAAAGGAGATATGCATCACACTGACCTCGTGTACT
The DNA here is from genome assembly GCF_900634775.1 of Gouania willdenowi. NCBI lineage: Eukaryota > Metazoa > Chordata > Actinopteri > Blenniiformes > Gobiesocidae > Gouania > Gouania willdenowi. The sequence continues at coordinate 15,680,596 of NC_041044.1, forward strand.
AACCTCGTGACCATTCACTCCCACATATTTGTCATATACCGTAATCATGACATATGCTTTTTCAATTAAAACTAATTAGATCAAAGCCTCTACCTTCAAAGTGAAGGGAAAATATGTTTTAGGTGTAATGAGCCCCCTGCCAACCGGAGACCATTACATAAAGTTTTAGGGAAATTTCAGTGAAGGCTTGGATTTCTAATCTAAAATAATAATACATTAAATTTCATTCCGCTATAAATTAATGACATGGTCAAGGCTGTATATTAATCAAAAATATTTCACTTTGGCCCTCATTCATTTTTGGAAATACTGCATATTTATAGTGTTTTTCCTGCTGAAAAAATGAAAGGTTCTCATGATAAAAAAAAAAAGTCCATAGAAACGTAAACGTGGTTTGAAAATTATAATACATTTTATATCAATGGATGGGTCTGAAGAAGTTGAAAAGGTCTGATGCGGTGGGAAAAAAAATAAATAAAAAAATAAGTCATGGAGTACATTTTTGTACTGTGTATGTAAATTGAAATGAGAACAGAATTTCCATTTTGCCATTTTTGCAACTTCCTTTGTCCCATTTTTGCCCCTTTTCAAAAAGTTCTGACCCTTCTTTCAGACTTTAGCTACCTTTTGCAAATAAATATCTCTTTTTTCATATTTTTTGTCCATTTTTGCAAGTTCCTTTTTTGACACTTGTCAAATTTTTGACCTTTCTTTCATTTTTTTGGCCACTTTTCATCCAAATAAGATCACTTTTGCCAAATAAATACCAGGGCGATACTAAAATCCGGAAACATTTCGGGGAAATATCGGAGACAGAGTAAATTTAGCATCATACTGCATGCACAGGCTGTAATATCACCAACTTTATCATTGTACCGCTACTATCTTTACCAGGGAGCAAATATTTATTCCCAGTGTGAAATCTTAGAATAGAGTTTAAAATCCTCCTAGCCTACAAAGCTCTACATGATCACACTCCTGTTTATCTTAGAGAGCTGTTAGTGCCCTATCGTCTGGGGATAAACACTCCACTCTCAGTCTGCTGGAAGTTCCAAAAGTGTCTAGAAGTAAAACAGGAGGCAGAGCGTTCAGCTACCAGGCTCCTCGCCTTTGGAACCAGCTCCCAGTCTTGGTAGAAGCTGCTATTCTCTCCACCTTTAAAAGTAAACTCAAAACCTACTTATTTACTAAAGCATATACTGTATAATAGCGTTAACCTAACCACTAGGAGAAAAAAAAGCCCTAAACCTAAAAAAATAGGAACTAATAACTAAGATTATATAGTACAACACCAACATTATATTCAAACACGATCCACCATCTACATATATCTCTAATGGGTTGCAATGGGATGATGTCCAGTCAGACACAGTTGTGCCAGATTGTAACAACCCCACCACTTCTGTCCCTCGTTGCATAAATTGTCATACTGCCCACACTGCTTCACATCATTTACACTGATGTCCACCCCATATATTACATGTAGTGGTAGTATTTCAAAGCATGGAGGACGTTTAATATTAACCTATACCACTAGGAACGAGTGCATCGTAGTGTATCATGTTTTTCCTGCAGTCTGTGCCTTCTCCTCGCCCTCTGAGGGCTCTCTTTTCAGTTTCAGGTGTCTTGATGCTGGAGCTGGTGGTTCCTGATCAATGGTTCACGGCTCAACTTGTCTGGAACACCTGGATGGACTATCCTTGTGTCCTATTCTGTTTGCCTTTGTGTCCACTAACCCCAACAAGTCAAAGCGGATGGCTGCCACCTCTGAACCTGGTTCTGCTGGAGATTTCTTCCTATAAAAAAGAGGGAGTTTTTTCTTCCTACAGATGCTTGTTCGTGTGGGTCTTGTTGGGTTCTTTCTTTCTTAATATGGACTCTATATTTTGTTAAGCGCCTTGAGATGACTTTGTTGTAATTTGCGCTATACAAATAAAGTTGAATTGTTTTCCGCAGTTTATTAACTGCTTTATTTACCAGCGAGTAGTTCCTACTGCATATTTACAAGTTTAAACTTATCTTATTATTGTGCATAGTTCCTGTTCTAAACATATACGTAGGCTATATCTAAACGAGGTAACCTTTTACATATTAGTTGAAAAATAAGTTAATAATAAAATTGTGTTCCCGAGCAGTAGGAGAGTCATAGAATCAGACACCGGCAACTGGCAGCCCTGGGGCCACAAGTCCCCAAAGTAAATGCAAAAATGTATTCCAACAGCAGAAATACACAAATGATAAAAACACACAAAAGGACAAAAATAATTGACAAAATTACTCTAAAAACACACAAGACTGCTACAAGAATAACAGAAAAATATAGATAACCACAACAAAATTACAAAATTTCACAAGTATGACTCCAAAAACACAATTCTGACTTAAAAAATACACAAAATGATTCCAAAAACACAAAAAAAGACAACACACAAAATAAGACAAAACTATACTAAAAGACGTTACACAAAATGAGTCAAAAGAACATCAAAAACACACTAAACCTTGGTTCTTTCCTGTATTAATGTTCAGATTGGTTTATTTCTAACACTGACATAAAGGTTGATGTGATCCTCAGATCAGACATTGACATTTTTGTAGCCCCCGCTGAGATAAGTTGTGCAATCTTGATTTAAACCATTAAGTAGTTATTCTTTAGAAAAGTAGTTTCATTTATTTATTTTTACAAGCACATCAGATTTATTCCACCATAAACTTTTGTTCAAAGCCATAAAAAAGCCAGTCCAGTCTAAACACTGGTCTTAATGACAGACCAGCAGTTTACAAGAATAGAAGAGGAACACACAACTATGATTGAGATGACATACTTCAAAACCACAAAGTCAACTGTAGGTTTGAAACTCTGACATTGACTTATACATGTTTGAGGAGTTGGTGAATTGTAAGAAAAATAGTAATCTCTGCAGTATGAAATCAACCCCAGTCCACTTTTACAACATATATTATCACATCCAAACGAGCAATGATTTCAGCATTGGCTTCACCAGTATTTGAACAGTTACACACAATTTATAGCATTTAAGCTCTACACCAACACATTAAACCTAAAATCCACCGTAAGCACAACAATTAGGTGGACAAATAGGTTTGGTTACGTTTGTCATTTCACCAGGAGTTTCAGGAACCAAATCATTATCATCAGGAAACCAGTTCTATCATCAGTCTCCCAGTAATGCTTCATTAATCATTTCTTCCTAAACTGTTGCACATGTAATTTTATATCCATCTTTAGGATGTCGTTCAACACCTGCCTTATCTATTGTTTCAGTAAATTATTCTGGTCATTCTAAGGTTCTCCAGTGGCTGTCATTGAGGTGAACAAATGAATAATTGAGCTATTTTTTTAATATACACATTTATCTTAACTTAACTTGGGGAAACAAATGCAAAACGAAATAGTTCGTTTAAAACCAGAGATAAAACTAAAAAGAAACTTATGTCACTTGCCAATTTTTACAAAACAACATACAAATGAACTGAATAGACTATTTAGTTTTTAAAAGATTGTTTTAACCACAAGGCTCAGGAATAATTACACATTAATAAATATAAATTTTGCTTTATTGTACACAATTACTTTTTCCAATAATTCTTTAACAGTTGATGCTATTCATTAGCATTGCAGTGAGTTGTACATCTACTTTACACCATGGGAACTTGCCCCAAGGTGGATATGTAGGTCCTTTGTGTGGAGTTTGCATGTTCTCCCCATGCTTGAGTTTTTTTGCCACTTTAAGTTATTCAGCTTCCTCTCACCATCCAGAAACATGTTTGTTAGGATGATGTGCTACATCTACCTCCTTTAAAAAAAAAAAGCAAACAGACAAAGTCAGTTGGTAATTTGAATGTTTATTCAAAGTTATTCCTGCTGCGCACCCCCTCCCTGTGTGAAAGCCTAGTCTGAAAGGAGGAGGATATAAGCCAACATTGTGCCACATCAGGACATTTATTAACAAAGCTACTCGTTTAGTCATAAGTCCACCTTGCCGTGGTATAGCACTGTAGTAACCAAGTCCCATAATGAAACCAGTTCAAAGGTGACCTCGTGATGAAAGAAGTCCAATAAGAGACAGAGTTCACTTCAGAATAGCAAAGAAGCGGTCAGTTCCCTGGAGAGAAGCAATGGGCCAGATGACGGAAACAACTGTGAAGATCCTCTTCAGCTGTAATGTGGCAGATTGGCAGGGCGTGCTCTGATGATGTCACTAAAGTTAAATGTTAAGGCTTGGGACGAAGTCCCCAAATCCTGTGGTTGTTGTCGTCCTCCAATCAACGAGTTTTTTCCCCTCCACACAAAAATAGATGGGCTAAGAGAGGGAGCAGGTTACATATTTTAGACAAAGTCAGCTTTAAAAACTATTTTCCTAAATTAAGCCACAAATGACAAATGTCGGTTTAGAATTAGAGTTCCAGGTTACCTGCGTAGCAGACTACAGATCTCCAAGAGGAATGATTTCTTCGTTGATAAAAAACTCAATGGTCTCCTCCTCCCAGTCGTCCACATTGCTGTCCAATTCATCAGTATCCACTCCTGCAACAAAGACCAATTAGAACTGCTGGAGACTTAGGGGAGTGTGGATTGGGTGGTAGAAAGTAGCAGCTTGTACCTCCTCTGAGCTCCAGGCGGATGGTCTTCTGTTCCTGGTAGACCTGCTGTGCCGTCTCCCTGTAGCGATGGTACTCCTCCATCATGGTTCTACGCTTGTCTACGAGCTCCTACTCTCAGGGACACAAAGAGTTGTTCATTACTGCTAAATAACAAAACTGAGTTTAAAAGCAAGCAACAGTCTCCCAATGCTAATGCCATCCCACTGAAACACCCTACAACATTTAGCTAAGCTCTGCACAATTGTGAGTGAAAAAACAAACAACTTGCACTACAAAGCATCGAGTACTGTCTCAATTCCTCACTACAAAGAACAACCACAACTCATTAAAATAATCAAAATTAGGCCGACCTAGGAATTAGGTTGGTAATCAAAAGTGAAGACAATTTTAAAATATCAAACATTTTATAACATTTCTGATTTTAAAGTAATATATCTAAACCTCAAATAACCAAATTATTTGTTATTTCTGTACTAAATACTTCTAACAAATTATTTGAACTTTTTTTTTATTATAGAGATGGACTGTTTTATGCTTTAACAATCAGGAAACATCCATATTTGTAAGTTGGTTAACCACAATATCTCCAGAACAATCTGTAAGATCCTAAAGGGACCATTTTCATCCTCAATTACAAATTTAATACAATAAAAAAACGTGGAAAGAAAAAAGGTCAAACCTTTGAAGCCTTGGACTGACTCAAACGATCCTTTTGCTCGAAGATCTTTGAGTATTTCTTCAGATCTTTTTTGATATTCTGCAAGAGAAGATTTTTTTTGTTTTTTTAACTAAACCAAAATGTATTAGAGCAACATGACAAAAAGCTTGAGCTGCTGATCTATCAATGTGCTGCTTATGTGCATAATAAATATAGCTGTAAACATCAAATCAAAGCAGTCACAGGAGCTGTGAAGGCTCTCAAAGATGTCAGTAAATCGTATTTTATCAGTGTTTTTTCTCATACAACACTTGTTAAACAATACCTTGATTTGATCTGCACTGAGCAGGGTTGGAGGTCTGGGCCTCCAGAGCAACTGACAGAAGCGATCTTTGTTGTTTTTCTGAAGGAGGCGACCCTGGAACGTCCACAGCCAGTACGCATTGTCCACCTATGACGCAAAAAGGAGAGAAAAGGTGTCAAAGGAAAACAACAACCTCAGCCTGCTTTAAAGTGCAAAGCGTTTGTCATGTTTCAAACCTTGTGGCTCCACCAGGAGACGGAAGTGACGACATAGCGGCCTGTGGGGTCCCACTCCACATCAGAGGCCATGTAGTGCTCTGCGATGTTCATCATGATGCAGTCTGAAGTGTCCACAAAAGCAAGAGCCCCATTCATACTGCAGATTCAAACACACACACACAAAGATTACACACACATTCAAAGAACATGAACAATGAGGATGTAATACTTTAAGAACCTCAGATCTGCATTGGAATCAGGAGCTTAGCTCTCATACGAGGTGTCAGAAAAGTATATTTGACTTTCATCAGTGGCTCTAAGTATTTGTCGAGCATCAAAGTTTAAAACTGACCTCCTGAGTCCAGCCAGCACCAGGAACTGTCCCTGTGGGCTCCAGAATATGCTGTTAGCCTGCTGCTTGTCAAACATCTCTGAAAAAGAAAAGCTTTCACCATCAGTGATAAACTACAAAGAAGATAGTCTGTATGAACCCGAGTCTCTTCTACTCACTGAGAAGGTCAATTTTGCCATTGTTCCGGACATTATAAAAGGAAGCGTTGATTCTGGGAGACTCTCCATGGAGAACAGCAAACTTGCTCCCATTGGGCTCCCATGCAAATGCTATGATGCTTTCTGGAAGAAATCAACAACGGACTTCACATCAGTTTTATCAGGATCAAATGCTTACTTTTTTATTTCTATTACAAACGTGCACATCGTTACCCTTCATCTCCATCGCGTCAACAGGAACCTGCTTCTCTCTCATACGGAAGATTTCGAAGTTTGTAACAACACCCTGGAAAAGAGTTTAAGACATTTCAAAAGTGAGAAGGAAAAAAACAAAACAAAAAAAAGTTGTGAGCAGTCGTCTCTTATATAGTTTACCTGCGTTCCTTTTGGAGTCCTGTCCACTTTAACACACAGATAGTCCCCATTTCTCTGCCAGTGCAGCTTGCAGTCGACCACGTTGAATAGATTGCGGACACGAATCTCGTGACGGGAGGGCATCTGCATCAGGGTCACTCTTGCTGGGATGTCCTTGTCCTCAGGGACCCAGAACGCCAAGATGTTGTCACCAGGAGACCAGGAGAAGTCCCTGCAGGTTTACACAACAATCAATGCCACTGCACAGTAACTGTACCATTGTGAGGTTAACAAACATATCCTTACTTGATCCCATTAATCTTCAGACTCTTCTTGTCCAACAAGCCCATTGACTGAAACAGAACAGTTATCTTTATTATTAAAGTAATGTCCAATTCAACCATAGCATATCATTTGAAATGCAGCTTACAGGAGTCTCATAGATACTCAGTGTGTCTGGAGTCATCCGGGCAAAGAATTTCCCATCATGGCTCCATCTGTAAACAAACATGTTACAACATGTGTAAGCTAGGTACTTGTTTAACTTCAATTTAGAGCTGGATGATACAGTATATCAAGATTTACAATATATCAGGATTAATACTTTAGAAGATTTCAAAAATTATAATATCACCTAAAACGATTTACATTTATTCTCAAAATGTATTTTGCATTCAATAACAGTTTGAGTCGCCGCCCCCATCTCTCACACAAAATCACTGTTTTAGTCTCACCTGAAGCTTTCGGCATGTCATCACACTGGTTGCATTTACACACACCAGCTCTCTCTCTTACCATGAGTTAACGTGGCTCCTCCTCTTAAATAAAGGGCCTACGTCGTTTTACAATGGCTCAGTTATTTGGATCGCTTCGTGCCCCTTAAAGGGGCCATATGTGGAATTATTGTGAATTTTTTACTTTTAAATGTCTGAAATACCTAAAATCAAAATTTGAGTGATAGGAAATTTGTCCTCGGCTGTCATGCCATATGTGATTTTTTTTTCAAGATTACATAGTTACATATACATTAATAAATATTGTGGGCCTGGCCAACCTGTAGTACCTTTTTTCCCACCGGTTGGGTGAGTATAAGCCTACTTACAGCAGAGCAGTCCCTGAACTAGGCTAGAGCTGGGCGATATATCGAATATACTCGATATATCGCAGCTTGTAGTCTGTGCGGTGTTGAAAATGACCATACCGTTAAACTCGCGGACTTTTTTTTTTTTTTTTAAATGTCATTGTAACCCACGTCATAAAGAAATGTATTATATTTATATTATTTAATTATATTATATTTAGCAGAAGTAAATTTATTATAACATCTACTCTTCAGTTATTTATATACAATATTATTTCACCGCACTAATAGACTGCACTGACGTCACTCATCTACACGCACACACGCCAGCCAATCACAGACCAGTATCCTAGTATAAACAGGAAGCATGAGATACGGGAGGAGAAGGCTTGAATACGGGAAACGATCAAGCAGCAGCTGAAAACGCAGCATATGAACGGTAGCACGCACACCCGGTGCTCAGCAGACAGCACTTTACTAACTGTGCAGACCAGCGGTTGTGCCTTGCACCTGACAAAAGGAGCGATTGGCAGCAGAACGGAGGACTTTGTATAGGCGACTCAGATTGCATCGGCCAGGTTTTTTAAACCCCCCATGGATCTAAAGATGGTGAACTACCCACGGAGATGACGTAGTGGACGGTGAACTGCAGGTCTACCAGAGCGGTAGGACCGCCGCACCGATCCTCTTACCAGGAACGCACGAACTTCAATCCTACCAGGGTGGTAGGATCAACTTTATTTAATTAGGTTCTCTTCCAGTGGACCAACCCAACGAACTTCAGTCCTACCAGGGTGGTAGGACTGACTTCATTTTTCGTTTGAGTGGAACTATTTTTTTTCCCCAGGCTGTGACGCCTTATGAACTGAGCTAAATCCCAGCGGGTGAACTGGAGTCTGTTTTGAGACCACTTTTGTTTATTATTATTTTCTGTAATATAATAAATCCGTGGTACTTATTTTCTATAAACAACAAATTGTCTGTCTATTCTCTGCACATCTTAGTAATCATTCCCAACTCACACTTGAACCTAGAAACTAATCTCAGAGAAAAAATTTATTAACCAACAGTAAATGTACAATTGGCTACATCATCTTAATGACAACATGCACAAAAGGGCACTATTTGTTTTAAAATATTGTAGTGGCATTATGTACAAAACGTGCACTTTAATTTTGTGTTTTGAAATGCCATGTGAGTTGCATCCTGCACTAATGTCTTGTTTTGAAATGTCTCTGTGACAATTTTGCACAGAACGTGCACTTTCTGTTGACAATTTTATGTTTGAGCCACTCACTGTTTAATAAATACAGTTATGTCAACTTTGTTTTAGTTGTGATATCCCCTTTTTTGCATGAAAGTTTAAAATTGGCATATATTAATGCAGTATGATCAAGAATGTTTTAATGTAGACATATAGAATCATCATACTGGTGTGATTTTGTGCATCAAAGTGTTAATTCAAGGGTAATGCAAAATATCGAGATATATATCGTGTATCGTGACATGGCCTAAAAATATCGCGGTATTTATAAAAGGCCATATCGCCCAGCCCTAAACTAGGCCATCTCGGGCGTGAACTGATTCTTCTCAGCCTCTGCTGGGAGCAGGATTATTACTGGTTCACTTGGAGGTGAAATACTTGAAGATGTTATCTTCTGAAATAAAAATACACTTGTAGTCGTCCAGTTGACGCCTTGAGAGCTTCAGAGTGGAGGATTTTTCTTCTTTTTAATTTCCAGCAGACTAGACGCCTCAAAGGCGTATTGCCTCCTGGTGGTGGCAGAAATTGCTACATATGGCCCCTTTAAGACATACCCTAATGAAAACCATACTACATAATCTACTCACACCTGCTGTCCATTATGAAAGACAAAGACAAAAGTTGCATATGTTGATTTTGGACTGGCTGTTTGTTATTGTGCACAGGTGAATTTGACCCAGAATCATCTTACTAACTAATAATAGACTTTGTTGAGAAAAAATATTAAGATCTATATCAAATATCGCCATATTGAGAAAAATATTTATCACCCAGCTCTATTTCAATGCAAGTGTACTCACTTGAATATGGGCCAATGGGCAGAGCTTTCACAGTGGAAACCCCTCTTCTTTTGTCCAGTCAGAATGTCCCAGATGATGATCGCCTGTGGGTCCTCCTTGGTGTCGATCAGTGGGCTGAACGTCACTACGTACCTAAAAAAAAAAAAGACATTATTACCCAACTAATAAATCTGACATCATTGACAATGAAGAGGCTAAATGCACATCTTTTAACAAGGGCTAAACATGACAGGATCAACGTCATTTCCTTTGTAAACACTCTAACAAACATCTGGCAGTGACTGACATTTACGTAAAGGCTTAAAAATCCACTCAACATCTTCAGAATGACCCACTCCTTGCAACATCACCCAAAATGTTAAGCTCTAAACCTGGGGTCACCAACACGGTGCTCGCGGGCACCAGGCAGCCCTCATGGACCATGTGAGGTGGCCCCCAGGAGCTCTAGTCACCAATGAGCTCCTTCTAAAATCTGATTTACTTTCCAGGATTCAAACTCACAAAAATAAATACAGACGGCAAATTTAGATGGTACTTAATAGAGTTAAATACTGCTGCACATGATAGTTTTAGTATTAAATTAACCAAAACAAATGTTTTTAAATGCTGCAGATTTGGTATATGGGTTGTAGTATGTTAGATGTAATAATGATATGAATAAAATATATATTTTTTAAAATGCAAGGTGGACTTTACAAATGTTGCAATTAGTTAAAAGTTTGTTTGTAGCTAGTAAAACAGCAACATGGGGATTATCCATTTAATGCAGAAAATGAAACAGTTGAATAAATTAGGAAAAATAAAGTGTTAAATGTTGAAACTTAAACATTTCCAACCTTTTTAAGTTACTGCTAGCCTTCCTTATTAACTTAGCCTCTAATTAAAGTGAAACCATAAAAATGTAGTATTTAAGAAGCTCTCTTCTAACTGGTAGCCCTTTGGACTATACAGTACCTATGAAGTAGCTCAATTTCAGAAAGGTTGGTGACCACTGCACTAAACTAACAATAAAACCAAATTACAAGTTTGAAAAGATTAGGCAGTCGATATAGAAGGTGAATAATGGATTAGAACAGTGCGTCTAAATTACCTTTCACACGGTGAGAAGTCGATGAGAGACACTCCTTGATGGCTGAACCTTTGAATCTGTTTAAATTTCTCGCCGCCCCAAAGAGCAATGCCTCGTTGATGAAAAGTGGCCAAATAAGTGCCCTTAGGGGACCAGCGCACATATGTTTCTGTCCAACGCTGTGACAAGGAACAAATTCATTACTGTACATAAAAATTAGTACAGGACATTTATGTTTGATACAACAGAAGCACAAACTAAGCGTTAGCAACGTACCGCCCTTTCTTCAAAGGTTATCGGCTCTTTAGCATCGTTGGCGAAAATGGCCGTCCTTTCCCCAGCCTCGAAGATCACGCTGTACTGGTCACGGCAATCTTGGTCCTCAATCCAATGACGCATATTTCCCTACAAGGAGACGCATCGAGTTCATGTGGTTCAAAACACTTAATCAGCTGTTTTAATGACTTTCAAATGCAAAAATACTCACAAAGTCTTTGAAAGGTTGCTTCTCTGGTGTTTCCCACTCATCACTGATGTTCATGTACCTGAGGAAAACAATCCCAGCTTGTCAACCTATCCATATACCATAGCTGGGTTTGTTTTTTTTTCATTAATGCCAAATATATTTTATACGTACTTATCAAAATCTGTAAACAGATTGACCCTGAACGTGTGTTGTTTGTCAAGTTTGTATCCATCTGCGTTCTTCACTGCCTCAAGAGCTTGCGTAGGGGCCGCATATTCCAAGAAGATGTATCTACAAAAATATAAATATATTAGTATAACCTATGTGCACGTCATTCAGCGGGTGAAAAAGCAAACGGAGACTACCCTTTGGTCAGGCCATCAGCCTCTGGGTAAAACTCAGTCGTGATCTTGCCAAATTTTGAGAAGATCTTGTGTATGACATTTTTGAGCTTTTCCAAACGCTCTGGTCCCACCTGAGGGACGTTGTCCACCACGACCACAGAGTCGATGCCATCAGCCTCCTGAGGTTTCTCCCGCAGGATATCACCCAGTAGCTCTGAAGAAAGAGACAATGATACATGGTCAGTTATATTGATCTAATCACACTGGTAACACAGTAGTTATATTGACCACTTTACATTTGTATGGAGTTCACTTTCACCGTTACAGTTAGGACTCCATTTTTTGTATGAAAAGTGCTTTTTATAAATAAAGATTGATTCAGTAAACATAAGTAAGGTTCATTCTTTGCACATTTTGCAATTCATATGTCGGACACCACAGTCACAATTACTGCCATAAAACCATTGAGTAAAACTTTAAGGTTTAAGTTTTAACTGGTTTCCTCCTTCAGTCCAAAAACATGTTTTTAAATTGGGATTTTTAATAGTAGTTATTATATTGTCTGTGTGATGATAGAGAAAGAAAACATTAACTGATATCTTTCAACCAACATACTATGTATAAAATGTATCATTTAGGAGCATAAATTGAAAGTTTCATGACAAATTTAAAATAGATTCTTTGGACAATGGTATTTGCTAATGTCTAGAAGTCCACTACGATTAAATTCAGAGGCCTTTGATAAACTTAATATAACAAACTTATTTAACAGTTAAATACCAAGTAATATTGAGGTTTTGACAATTTTATTGCTGAAACATTTGACATTGAAATGAAAATCATTCTTTTTTAACAAAAGAAGAAAAAATAGTTGTGTTTCACTGACAACGTTAATCACTACTTTTAGTAGAGGTGTCTCGATCCGATATTGATATCGGATATCTGTCCGATATTGTTCTGAGTAACATCACTTGATCAAGCCTTTTCTAACATTCCACACTACAAAATAAGTAATAAGGTATGTATGATTCGTGCTGATATCGTATTGGTATTGGCCGATATGCAAGGTGGCAATATCAGTATCATATCGAAAGTGGAAAAAGTTGTATAGGAACATCTCTAACTTTGAGTTTCCATCTATTTATATTGGTCAGATCAGACCTCTATTATTATGGTGTATTAAATGTATTATTCAGTGGTAGGCAAGAAGGTGGATTGGAATGTCTAAATGTCATTTCAATTGTTTTCATCAATAACAAGCAACGAAAATCATAATAAAACCTTATTTTGTCCTCAAATCGTTGAGCCACCATCAAGTGAGGCTGTGCTGATGGTAGATTTGCTCACTTCACATATGGTGAAACACACCCAGAGATAAGTTCAAATGACCACGTATCACTTACAAACATGAGCATTAAGCTATGAAGTAGAGGCTCAGAGCAGTTCCTACTAAACGACAGCAGAACAAGAGTTCCTCAGACAGTTGGTAGTCTCGTAGGTGTACAATAGCTTTTTAAAAAGTAGACTTCGCTTGTTGAATAGTTATAAGAAGATTAACTCTGTTGGCAGAACAACTGTTTGGTCCTAATGGATTTTGACATACAATGGAATGTAAAGCAAGTGTCTACTCTCGCTATGTGCTATCAAAACTATCATTATTTCTTCTTGCATTTGCACTGAACAGTAAAAAAGAAAAACTAAATTTAAAGTAACGGTGTAAAGGTGATGTGAATGTTTGACAACCATTGTGAAATCCCACTGTGCTCGCTAAAATGTTGCACCCTTCTGGTTTAAGTCATTCCTTCAAGACTGTTTACATGTGATTACTGGTCACAATTCCTGAGCTTTTCACGTTTGATTTTATTTTGCTACAGTGATTTACACAATGACTCATAAAATGTATTGTTCTTCTTCCTCATCAGCTAAATCTAAACTTTTTCTCCCAGGTGGAAAATGTGTGCTCTTTCATTGCATTGGTTGGACCAACATCATTTTTCTTTTTTGTTCTCCGTGACTGTAAAAATTAGTAGAAAAATCTTATGGAAAAACTTAATAAAGATCTTACCGTTTACCATTTTTCTTTAATTGTGTAGTTAAAGTGTGAATGTAGGTTTTATTGATTTCAGTTTAAACATTTTAAATATTTACATCCTATTTCTGACTCAGGGAAGAACTGATACTGCTTTAAAAAAAACTTGAGATAAAATGAATTTTTAACAGGCCTTTATACAAATGTTGCTCTCGGTGTAAAACTGAGCAATATGTTGTTTATACATTAAGTTTCATTTACATTTTAATTAGCCTCCACGGTAGAAATGGCAGCCTTCAGTATGTCTCATTGGACAGAGGACCGGTCCATGTTACAGAGCAGGCCACAGACAGAGGCTCTGGTCTGTCTGGGTGAGCTACTGACGGCGCCTGACACACTGGATATAGTTTTGAGTAAAACACTGAGCCTCCACAAAAAGATGTTTAGAAATGTGTCTTTTGAAAATCGACCTTGTTAACAGTTAGTAAAGCGATCAGTTCTTGAAAGCTAACCATTAGCAGTAGGCCAGAAAGCCGGCCTCTTTCCTGCCACCACTCACCGTCATCATCGACGTCGTCTACGTAGTCCTCCGGGTCGCTAAAGGAGGGCTCTTCCTCATCATACTCAGGGTCGTCCACCATATCCATCGTGTCATGCATTTAACACAACTGCAAACAAAGAATGCCTCAGAAATTCAGCAGTTTCGCGGCAGTGACGCGGATGTCTTAACTGGGCCGGTGAGGTACCATGTGCTACGACCGGGAAAATGGAGGAAGCGATAGAAACGTCACACTGTGACGTCACATTAGGGAGGGCGTTGATTGGCTGCTCGGAGACATAGGCGCGGCTGTGATGTTAAATAGAACACGAATTCGATCACAGCCACAGTCACTTGGAGTGATCACTAGTCAGTAGTTTGAAAGTCTGCAAAGCTTACATACGCGAGAAAGCCTTTGTTTTGAATCATGTCTGCTGAACATTATAACAGATACAGTAGCCCCGAGGGCATGGAGCCGGAAGGAATCATTGAGAGTAACTGGAACCAGATCACGGACAGTTTTGATGAGATGAACCTTCATGAAGATCTCCTCAGAGGAATTTACGCCTATGGTTTTGAGAAGCCTTCTGCAATTCAGCAAAGAGCTATTTTACCTTCTATCAAGGGTTACGATGTGATAGCTCAGGCCCAGTCTGGAACTGGAAAGACGGCCACTTTTGCCATTTCGATTCTTCAGCAGATCAATGTGGATCTGAAGGCCACTCAGGCTCTGATCCTGGCTCCTACCAGGGAGCTGGCTCTGCAGATCCAAAAGGTGGTCCTGGCCATGGGTGACTACATGGGAGTCAGCTGCTACAGCTGCATTGGAGGGACCAGCATCCACAATGAGGTCCTGAAGCTGCAGGCAAAAACTCCTCAGATCGTGGTGGGAACCCCTGGGCGTGTTTTTGACATGTTGACTCGTAAAAAAATTTCATCTCAGAACATCAAAATGTTGGTAATGGATGAAGCTGACGAGATGTTGAGTGTTGGGTTCAAGGATCAAATTTACGACATCTTCCAGAAACTGCCGAGCAGCACACAGGTTGTCCTCCTCTCTGCCACGATGCCTGCTGATGTTTTGGAAGTCACCAAGAAATTCATGCGTGACCCCGTCCGCATTCTTGTGAAGAAGGAGGAGATGACCCTGGAGGGTATTCGTCAGTTCTACATCAATGTGGAGAAAGAGGAGTGGAAGCTGGACACACTGTGTGATCTGTATGAAGCCCTGACCGTCACACAAGCAGTCATCTTCATCAACACCAAGAGGAAAGTAGACTGGCTTACTGAGAAGATGCACGCCAGAGACTTCACAGTATCTGCCCTGCATGGTGACATGGCTCAGAAGGAGAGAGACCTGATCATGCGGGAGTTCCGCTCTGGTTCCAGTCGCATACTTATTACCAGTGACCTGCTGGCCAGAGGTATTGATGTTCAGCAGGTGTCCCTGGTTATCAACTACGACCTGCCAACCAACAGGGAAAGCTACATTCACAGGATTGGTCGAGGTGGTCGTTTTGGCAGGAAAGGTGTAGCCATCAACCTGGTGACTAAGGACGATCAGCACATCCTGAAAAATATTGAGACATTCTACAACACCGTCGTGGAAGAGATGCCCATGAATGTGTGTGACCTTATTTAGAAGATTCTAAGAGCCCACCATCCCTCCCAACCAGTTTCTTTTTCATCCACATTTTTACAGTTTCTTCATTTTTTGCTCACCTCAGCAAATTTAAGAAGAGTTTTTTCTCCACTGCCATACAGACACTAAACAAACGCATAAAGTGCCTTAAATGATGTAATGTTGCATTGTTTAAATATCTGTATGTAACTGACACAGGAGATGTGAACATGATGTGATGTACCAAAAATAAATTCCACCAACTCTGTTGTGTGGTCATTAATAAAGGATTCTGATTCCAATTCTGATTCTGAAGTGTATTCCTCTGCCAATAAACTCCTCTTTTTCAATCACACATTTTTAAAAGGACATCTTTTTGGGCTGAGCTGCAATGTGTAATAGGGTGTGATGCAGTGGTCGTATGAGGACTGCTGCCTTGGTAAACGTGGTGGTGATGTGCAGGACCCCTTGTGTCAGATTGGATTGGACTAATAGAGACGAGCTGTCTCTCTGACTGTCAATATTTATTCAGCCTTGAGTGTAATGTTGCAGCCTTCAAAACACACCTGTGACCATGTTATGAACACCAGTCATACACAGGGCATATTCAATAAAAGATCTGTATAGTAAATTTTTTTTTTTAAAAAAAAACATTATAAATACTTGGATGAACACTTTATTGGGACATTTTTTAGGTCTACATAGTAGGCACCTAGTGGGCACACTACGCAGTACACTCAACCGCCCCATGATGCATTACGACCGATGCCAGTCCAAGCCAGCAGCTGGAGGGACAAAGATATAAATCTAAAATATAATTTCCTGGTGTTTTTGTATGTTAACTTATTAATTAAATCGGGGCTTTCACCTTTAATTGGCCATGTAATGTTATTACATTAATGGAATTCGTCCTCTGCATTTAACCCATCCCTGAGGAGCAGTGGGCAGCCATTTTTTTGCGGTGCCTGGGGAGCAGTTCGGGGTTAAGGGACTTGCTCAACATCCCACAGTGACGGCCCAGGTGAGGCTTGAACCGGCAACCCTCGCTTCGTAACGTGCTGCTGCTTGCTAGTAGCTATAGCTGCAGACTCTGGTCTTTTTAAATGTTATTATGGTTAGTCAACAATCATAGTTTCCAGCCAGGATCTGTAAATAACTCGTATTAATTGTTATTTGGGTTTCTTTAGCACTCAAGTGAATGATAATGAAATAGAGGCTTCCTTGTAGCCACATGACAATACTGAACATGATTGTTTTGAGTAAGTAAGAAAGTCACGTTGTACAATGTGGTTATTGTTTTTAACTGTGTCGTAAAATAGTTCAGAGGAATGTTGTCACAGTGTAAGATCACAATTTACTCCTCAGAGATTAGCTTTGTGATTGTTGCAGTGATTTTAACCTTTAGTAAATAATAGACTTTAATCATTTGTTTGTGTTTATGTAGCGTTATTGGATTTGATATGCACTGTAGTTGGTTGAGATAATAGTGATTTTAAAAAAAACTTGCTTTGAAATGATGCTCTGGAAAATTAGCAACTGCCGTTGAACAAGAAGAAGAAATAAATCATATAAATTGTTTGTTTTTGTTAGATTTTCAGATAATTCAAAAATAGACATTATTCGTCTTTTTTCTGATTAGAGGCCCACCTCCGAGCCCGAAGCCCCCCCCAGCCCCCATTTCACCCCCTGTTGTCACCAGACCATACTCAATGGTTACCACGGCTACCATGACAACCATGACACAGCCAACAGGGGAGTGGTCAACAAAGTTGAATCTTTATAGATTGAAATATTCCTCTTAGCAACCTGTTCACTTGGATGATGTGCTACGCTTATGGAAGTTATTAAGAGTTTGTAGAGCTAAGTAGATGCTAATTAACTGTAGCAGCTTTCATTTTTAAGCCAAAAAAACGAGTTATGGTTCAACCCAACCGTCATTGATAGTCATAGCGCCACCTATTGGTAAAAGGAAATCTAAGGAATTATATTTGCACAGAACATTGCAGGAAAGTTTGTGGTATAATCCATGAAAATGGTCAGCTACGTCGCAACACTTTAAAATTTCTGCCACGTCCCGACATGCGTGTGGTTGCGACGGCCCATTCAACGCTGCTTGCAGCTTCAATTGGACTTGTATTTTCTAGTCTCATTAAGTTATTCGTAATGCTGTGAATCTTTAAACCTCAAATTGATTCTACTTCTACCCTTGTTTTAGGCATGAAACACCAATGAATGTTAAAGATGCAGTATGTAGACTTGTGAGACACTCCCTCCTCCCCTCCTGAAATTTTTTTTACTGGTCTTCTTGTGAATACTAGAGCAAAAGCGCAAGCGGTGGAATTGATTGAGACTGTTTTTTCATAGAAACTAGTGACAAATGTAGGGATTTTATACTGTGTATTTGGAAAGGTTTCTGATGTTTTAGAGACATGAAAGCACGTATCACTCATTGCTGAGAGGACAGTAAGAAGTTCACAGTTGCTCCTCACACACAAACAGCCGAGCTGCAGCCATACCTGTTGATCAGAGCAGACACAGTCCACATCCACACTGCAAATGTGGATCTTCACCTTGGATAATGTTCCTCTTAGGTTTCTCACTCTCACTTTAAAATAATCAACTCTTCCTCACCCTTTCCATTCCTCTCCTCCCTGTCCCCTCCCCCCACACCTTGGTGTAACACTGCTCTCCATTTTTATACCCTTCCTATAAAAAAGTGTTTCTTACTATTCCTTAGGGAGGGCTGGTGATGGTCACAATTATGCAATAAAATAAATTCATTTATTTAATAGCAATAACAAAACATGCACTGCTGTCTTAAAAAGATTGGACTTGTAGTGTTGACCTTTGACAGCATGTGCAAAGAAAGAAAAAAAAAAAAATCTTATAATAACACATAATAGTAATAATTTCAAAATTCCTCTCAACTTTTAAAATTATTTTTTTCTCACAAAAACACGGTGGGCCGCTGGGGGGCTTCTCTGCCACCAGGCTTAGCAAGTTTTCTGGGGGAAACCCTAGATGCATGAGTGAAAGTAGTACGAAACTGGCAAAATTTCAGTGAGTGGATTGACACACATGCACTTCTAATGAGTGAGTACAGATTTTCTTTGTTTTGAAGTGGGATTTAAAACAATGCACTTGTAACCTCACATGTGTGAAATATGTGCACCTATGTCTGTAATCCTTCTGGATTGATTCCTAATTTTTGCTACCCTTGAAATAAGGGAAAAGGCATTCTTTATTTGATTTGATCTATTATCAAACCTGTTCTTTTTCTCATTGATTTGGGATAATTTAACAAAAACTAATTTCTGAAAAATGTGGTCTTGATATGCAAATATTTGCACCGGGGCCTATCACCATGGTGTTAGGCCACTGCTATACATTTATGTATAATTTACTTCACTAAACCTGCTTTGAATTAAAAAAAAAAACCTTGCTTTTTGTTTATACTAGCATTATTTATGAACAGTAAAATGCTTTAATCTACTATCAAATGTGTCATTTTATATTATACTGAAAAAATATAAAATTTTTCTTAACTTTTAGGTAATCTGATAATTTCTTATAGGTATTTTATTGTGATAAACATATATGACCTTTAAATTGTGAACTAATATACATCTTTTTTTAAATAGTGCTCCTATAAGCAAAGGCATTTTGATGAGTTTGTCATGAGAAGAGGTTCATGCACTCCCTTAATGGCTAAAGTACTAACAGAGAGCATCCTGAATATGATAGTCATTGATATGAGACCAATATCCATGGTTGAGCTCGATACAGACCTTTCACCGAGACTACACCTTACCATGCACAACTCTTTAGTTGGTTTAAAGTTCTTACCACCAGAACCTGTAAGGCAGGCTTGCAACATATTTAATTACTTTTTTTCAATTTTTTTTACATTGTTTCTGTTATGAGTAGTTGTTCAAGACCACATGCCCTTTGTTTTATTTAATATATTTATTTTTTATTGTGATCACAATTTCTCATGTTGAAAATACAACTATTTTAAATGCATTATTTTGTCCCGTCATTGTTTTATTTCCTTTCTGTAAAACATGCTATGTCAGAGAACAACAGGGTCACTTTCACAAGTGTGAGGTTTTAAGTAGGTGGGTTAAACTAGAGATTAAAAAATATGTGCCTCAAAGCTTAAAAATAATCGCGATTAGTCGACCAATCAGGAAAAATAATTGATAGATTAGTCAACTACAAAATTAATGGTCAGTTGCAGCTCTACTGGAGAAGTAAACAGTGTTTCCCTTAAATATCCAAACAT
This sequence comes from Gouania willdenowi, assembly GCF_900634775.1. Taxonomy (NCBI): domain Eukaryota; kingdom Metazoa; phylum Chordata; class Actinopteri; order Blenniiformes; family Gobiesocidae; genus Gouania; species Gouania willdenowi. Next base: position 15,700,763 of record NC_041044.1, read on the forward strand.
CACACAAACAGAAGATTTCATTTTAAACAGATAATGGAATTATGTTCTGGTAACCAAAGAATGAAGATTTTTGTACATGCTTAAAATGTATTATTACTTAATAGTATAGTAAAATGAAAAAGTAAAAATCTGAATTTGGATTCTGAGATTGATTAAATTAGCTATATACCTGTATATATATATATATATATATATATTACATTGTAATATAAATTAGCATTACAGTAGATCATATACTATTGTTTCAGATAAAAATGTTAATGCTTTATATTTGTGTTTTTGCTGAGTCGCCGACTCAGACCATCAGTTTGGGCAGTCAACCGATCTTCTAATTGGTGGGACGTCGTTGTTCCTGGCTTCACAATTGCACAGTGGTTGGAGAACTCCAGGATGTCAGAGGAAACATTTCAGTATCTGTGCAAAAATCATTTAATTACATTTTTGGGCTTGAAAAACATTGGTAAATTTTCTTTTTTTCAAAGAGTAATCTTCATGCAGATTCAAGGACAGCTTCTTCCCCAGAGCCATAACCACACTGAACCTGGAGATGCGTTGACCGTCCCACCCTTACCACCAGTTTACATGTCATTCTGTGTAATATTTGCACTTTTATATTCTGAAATTCTTAACATTTTGTTCTGTGCAATATTTACACTTATATTTATGCAATAGTTTACTTCATACTTTGCAATATTTATATTTCTGCTATAGTATAGTACAATTCTTTTGCTATTGTTAATTTACTTTTCTCTTTATTTTATTTTCATTTTATTTATTTTTTTATGTTTTTGTAAAGTAGGAATGTCATTATGCAGGGAAACATGTTTATTTACTGTATGATATCGGCAGATAACTTAGTTAGTTCTAATACAGTGAACCTGCAGCGTAGTTACTCTAAAATAGTATACGGCCGTCAGCCAATCTTAGATTTAGGTAAATCAAACAGTTATAGTTCGTCAGATGCGAAGATCTGGACCTCCTATGGAGCCTCGAATTGCTGGCCTGCGAAGCAGCGGAACCTTCTACCAGCGGTGTCCACCAGCGGAGGAGACATAAGCGTTGTGATCGGAAGCAGGAGCGGGGATGCCGAGCGGGGCTAGCAACCCGGCTAAAAGCTAACCCGTCTAAAGCTTGTGGGTGTGGGTCTCGTCGTACGAAAAATTAAGTCATGGCAGTGTCACCCATTTGGTCCTTTCTCAATGGAAACGCTCTCCGCAAAAACAGTATCGGATCCGAGTAGAGCCGAGAAACACGCCACAAGATTAAAGCGGTAGTTGAGTGGCCAGTCTCCGAGTCCTGGAATGAGCTACAACGCTTCCTAGGGTTTGCCAAGATTTACAGATGCTTCATTCGGTATTATAGTTCCATTGCCTCGCCTCTCCATGTGCTTACCTCTCCATAAGTCATTCACTGGGCCCATACCAGCAACTTCACGTGTCATCATGGGGTACACAGAACCATGGCCGTAATTTGCCAACGCTTTTGGTGGCCTCGCATTGAGAGGGAGGTCAGAGAGTATGTCGCTGCTTGCGTGGTGAGGGATCAACACAAGGATTGTCAGCGTTCCACGGGTCTCCTACACCATCTCTTGGTGCTGCGTCTCCCCTGGGCCTCCATTGCTCTCAATTTCATCACAGGGCTTCTTGCCTCCGAAGGTAAAACCACTATCCTTACAGTGGTTGAGCGCTTTTCAAAGATGGTGCATTTTATTCCATTGCGGAAGCTGCCATCTGCCAAGGAGACAGAAGAGGCTCGGACATTGTCTCTAACCGTGGTCACCAGTTTATCTCCCATTTTTGGAGGGAGTTCTGCTCTCTAGTAGGGGCCACAGTCAGCCTGTCCTTGGGGTACCATCCCCAGTCCAATGGACAAACAGAGCGCTTAAACCACGAGCTTGAAACCTGCATGCGTTGCCTCGCCTCCCACAATCCATCTTCCTGGAGCAAGTGTCTCACATGGGCTGAGTATGCTCACAATTCATTACCCATCTCCTCCTTTGGTTTTTCCCTTTAGGTGTGTCAATGGGGTACCGGCCTCCCTTGTTCAACTCCCAGGAGAGGGATATCCTTGTGCCCTCAGCCCATGCCCTTGTGCAGCGTTACCGGCGTGTGTGGAGGCAGGCCCGGGCTGAGAGGAAGGTCCTGTCACATCCACGTTCACGGTTTGGTTGATTCCACTTTTATTTTGACATTTCCTCTTTTGGTTTCTAATTTCTTTGTCTTTCCAATCTGCTTCACCCTCTTCAGCCTGCACGATCATTTTCCCCTGGGTTCTCAACTGCCACTAATCAGTTGTTAGTCTGTCTATTTAGTTCAGCTCCCTCAGTTTCTGTTCGCCAGATTGTCTGTGTTCGTTGCTGACAAGTAATCCAGCGTTTTTCTTGTGAATAGTTCTGACTCTGCCTGTTTTTGACCTTGTTTTTTGCCTCCTGGATTTTGCCTCTGCATGCTCCTTTTGTACCTCTGCTTGTGCTGACTGATCTCCCATGTACCGACCTTTTTGGAATAAAACTCTCAAACTCTGACTCTGGGTCTCGCATTTGAGTCCTGTTCTGTCTGGTCCAGCGTTACACTGTGCATGGACTGAAAGCGGATTGCGCACAGTCTGCCGCACATACCGAGTCAGAGGGATCTCCGTGAGTCTGTTCCTCCTAACACATTTGTGCCTTTATTCTGTTGCTTCTACATTTCGGTCTTCCTTTTTTCTCTTGCTTTGCCGTGTAACTGCTGTGCCAAAAGCTGCAATGGAGACTTCTGCTGGAACATCTGCTCTTACACTTTTCCTACTCTCAGATCGTGACAAGCAGCTCAAGCAGCCAATAGTAACACTCAAAACAGCTCATGGAGCACTCTGTTGGTAGAAAGATCTCTGAATGGCTGAAGTCCAGCATCACCCTCTTGGATTTCTAAAGCTCATTTACAGGGTCAGGAGAAGGGGAAGAGATACACTGTCCAATCAGAACACTTTGGATTACAATATGCTCAAAAATAATTAGGGATTTTTGACCAAATGATGCCAAAAAAATATACATACTGCAGCTGGATGAGGGAGGTTGTGGACCAAAGCAAACTACAACAATTGCATTTCCTGATAAAATCAAAATGATCAAAATCCTTCACGGAGTTGCCAAACAATTTATTTTGATGAAAAGATGCATTTTATACTTTTTTTTTCAATGCAACACTATTGATGATTCAAGTAAACAAAGGCAGAAAAAAACATCTGGAAGTGTCTATTCAACATAATTCTGAAGGTGATGGTATTGATCGTATTTTGTTTTTGTTGTTTTGTTTTTTTACTTTATATCCTGACGTCACATCCTTCTGACAGTGGAGGGGATCTCAGAGTGGAAGTGGCTGACAGTGGAGGTCTGCAGCAGGACTGTTTTGACACAAGACCACCTGATGCAGGCCTGACAAACTGATGGTCTTTTATTTAGACCACTGTAATGGCAAAAACGAAACACTTGGTGGTAGTAGTAACACTTTCACAGAAATGTGATTAAATGTGATCCGAGGGCCACATTATGAACATTCAGGTCTGCATTTAGATTAATGACTAATCAGTTAATACAGGACCGAAAAAAAGTTATGTGTGTTTTGTTTTTGTATTTATTTGTATGTGTTTTAAGTCATTTTGTGTGTTTTTCTTGTCATTTTATATTTTTGGAGTCTTTTTTTGTTGTTTTGTATATTATGCCATTTTGTGTTTTGTGTTTTTTTTTAATGTAATTATTATTCATTTTTCTTTTTGTCATTTTGTGTGATTTCAGTCTTTTATTGTTTTGCATATTTTTCTATCATTCTGTATATTCATGTTGTTTTTGTTGTGTTTTTTCAATTTGTGTGCTTTTTCACAGTCTGGGGGGGCGTCTGGGGATTCCACACACACCACAGTGATCAGGCATCCACATCAGATCGCCTGTCACTCAGACACCTTAACTTTGGGGGTTTGCTACAAATCTAAATAATTATATCCTGGATTCATCTCCGTTAGCGGGCTTCAACTAACCAAACATTCTCTAGAAGCCGTCTTTACATGAAGGAACAGTTTATCATCTTAAAAAAAATATAATAAATTTAAATCTATGATGACAGCAAAGTGCAACAGTGTTAGTGCAGCACACCAGGAGGGAATGCTGGTAGGGAATTGCTGACTGTTAATATGTAAAAGTATGAGGTTTTACATATTAACATTTTGCATACATATAAATCAGGACTGGAAACATCCAGTCTGTAAAACCGGACAAAAGTGAGGGGCGAGGACCAACTCGCTGCCGCACAAACATCCTGAACAGACATCCCCCTGAACAAGGCCCAGGAAGTGGCTAAACTCCGAGTTGAATGAGCATGCAAGCCCACATGCGACTGCAAACTCTGACTCGAATAAGCCAATACAATCGCCTCCACCATCCAGTGTGACCAGGCATTGCCCCTGTCTGGGCATGTTGTTCAGAAGAAGAGGGCTGTCCTATTGTCTGAAAATGTTTGAGCAACTGGCACAGTGCTAAGAAATGAAAGTAATGTGGACAACCCACATATATAGTAGCTCTTTGGTTTTATTCATTTTGTCAAGAATAGGATGGGAAAGGATAAAGCAGGATTACAGACTTTACTTAATACAATATGAGGCTGTGATGCAGAAGGATCACTTATTTATTTTAGGCTCTTTGAAAACTGGCTGTTTAATAATTCTTTCTAAATGTTGAGTTGGACACTACATCATCGTGGTCTCCACAATCTAATTCGAGGATGTCTTCTCCGAGCAGAGAGACAAAGGCAATGTCAGACTGGGAGCCCCATCTGGGTCTAGCCGGGGTGCTCATCGCTACGCTCTCGGCCACAGGTTCGGCGCTGACGAAAGGGGGGAGGGGTCCCTCTTCTGCCTGAGCCTCCGACTTCTCCATTTTGTGGAGCCTTCTTTTCGTTCTGTGCTGTTTTGCAGCAGACAGGACAAACTAACTAGCACTAGCAAGTAGCCGTTAGCAGTTAGCTGTTGGAGGCCAACAACCAGCCAGGTGACCGCATAGGGACAGCGAGGATGGCATCGATGCTGAGTCAACAACTGGGGCGTTGCATCAGGTGTGTCACTCGACAGCCGCGGAGGCTTTGAGTGGTGGTGAGCAGAGCCAAGACAGGGGTGTCAGCGTTCGGCCTCCTTCGACAGCCGTGTGGGGCGTCGAGCGTTGGTGAGCCAAGCCGGAGACAGGGAAGTCAGCATCCGGCCTTCTTCAACCGCCGTGGGGGGCTTCGAAAAGCGTAGTTTCTAGAAAACCCAGCTTCCTTCCAACAAAGGATACAGCAGTGGCATCCTTCGACGGAATCCAAAGAGGGTCCACCTGTGAACGGTTAAGCCACTGCGATGAGAAGCTTCCTGAGCTAGAAGAGGTTTTTGAATGCCACTGTATTCTCCGCCTGCTCGACTACCTGTGGCAGATGAAGACATTTCATCAGCCAATCAGGTTTGGCGTAATGAGAAAGTGCTTCTGATAGGTGCACGGAGGCGTATATCCCATAATGAGACATTGAAATGAATGCTATGAAATAGAACAAAAATGAATAAAACAGCAATAAACAAACAGTCTGTGTTGCTGTCAGTTGCTAGATAGAATAGTATTTTTGCAGCACTTGTTTCCTCCAGCATGACATACACCATGTCTATTGCTGCAGTCAGTATCAGCTCCTATGCTACCTTATATCATATGATGCTAACAGTGCTCACTGGTTTACTGAAGTAGCATTCACAAAGCGGGATGATAGTGGACAATATTTGGCATGTTTTCGCTGAAAAGGCAAGATCAATGTCTCCTTATGGTTTAGCACACATACTCACACTTAACTCTTCAGATAAATATGTGGATGCAAACAACACAAAGAATAAAGCAGCAGGTTCTTTGTGTGTAAAAATGTCTCCGTTAACCCTTCACCTTTCTGTTTCAGTAGTGTGTGTGTGTGTGTTTTTAAATAATTTATTTTATGTTTTGGTTTTTTTTTTTTAGCTATTTTGTGTGTTTTCCTTGTCATTTTATGTTTTTGGAGTCTTTTGTTGTTGTTTTGTAAAATCTTTAGGTCATTTTGCATATTATGCCATTTTGCTTGTGTGTGTTTGTTGTTGATATAGTGTTTTTTAAATTTAATTTAGGTTTGTGTGTGTGTGTGTTTTTTTCCCATGTGATTTTAAAGTCTTACTGTTTTGTATATGTTTTAATCTGATCTGGGCATTTAGGGATTTTCTTTATAAAAAAAAAAAAAAAAGACATTCAAATTTAGGACAATATTGGTCATACATTTTTACCGACTGCTGTTGTAGACTATAATGGTACTGGTGATGGAGAGTCAGTGTTATATAGAGCTCTCTCACACCCACAGACGGCGGTGCTCGTCACGGCTACCTGAAGCTGCCGAGCCGCGATACATCATGACCTCTACTTGGTAAAGACCAGATAACCATCCAACAACGTGAACCAATCCAAGTTCCTCCGTCAGATCCACAAACACGGGGTTAGAGGTGAACCCGTAGCAACGATTATCTCACAGACTGGGCTAAGAGCTAACGCTAACCACTCCATATATGGAATAGACCAAGTAATAAAAACACATCTTACTGTCATAAAGCCACAAAGAGCCACCGATTTATTTATGGTCAGATTTAACACTTGTATGAAAGGATAAAAGCTAAACATGTCACACGTGTGAAATAAATGTAAGCATAAATACTAATGTCACTATTCACCCATACAAACTTGTTTTTTAATTATATTTCACGTGTTCACAGACAAAGCTTGTCCCATCAGACTAATGTAACTATTGCGATTATTACACCTAAATATACGGAATGATTAAATCATCAGCTTGAGTTATTTATTAACCATAACTTTATGCAACTCATAAGATGAATGAAACAAGATTTAGCAACAGTAAAAACACTGATGGAGTTATTTGTGCTTTTTTTTTTTAGAAAATAATTTCATTTTAATTGAGGAAATAAATTAATTTCGTACAATAACACTAATAGAGTGATCCGCATGCACTGATTTACACTTTAAGTTGGGAATTGTTTTATTTATTTATAGTTTTTTATTTATTTATTGTGGTTTTTGTTTATCGTGATAAATACCAGAAATTATCGGGATATTTTTTTTAGTCCATATGGCCCATCCCTACTTCTCAGCCATTCCTGCTCCTGCTTTCTGGTCTTTTGCTTCTTGACAACTTCCTTTTCCAGGTTTTCAAATCTGTTGTCCTGTTGCTGAATTTATTTTTCTGCTGCCAGGTTTTAGAAAGCCAGAGTGAGGCTAATGTACCTAGAAACAGCCTGGGCACTAGCGTAGACCAATGTCAAGTTTGCTCGCTGCCTTCAAATAGATCCCAAGATCTCTACTAGTTAATGTTAATAGTTAATAATGCAATCTGTAAAAAAAAAAAAAAAAAAACTTAAGTGTATATTATTTAATAAACACCAAACTTTTTTTTTTAATGTAACATATGACGCTTTAATGATCAAAAGTAAAACAAGTAGTACTTAGAAAGTAAACAATAACACATAATAAATTAAGTGTAAAAACAAACTTCCCAATTTTAAAACTTTTGCCAAATTCTTAATTGTATGGTCTCTTGTGGACCTTCAGTTCAGACTTTTGTTCAAAACATTTTTTTTCTCACATCACATTTAAATGGTTTCTCTGTGCATTCTCACATGAGACTGCAGACAGGCCTTACGAGCAAAACCTTTACTACAAACATAACATTTAAATGTTTTTTTCCCCTGTATGGATTCTCATGTGTTTCTTAAGATCACACTTTTGAATAAAACATTTACTACAAACATCACATTTAAATGGTTTATCTCCTGTGTGGATTCTCATGTGTTTATTGAGATTAAACTTTTGGATAAAACATTTACTACAAACATAACATTTAAAAGGTTTCTCTCCTGTGTGGATTCTCATGTGAAACTGCAGTTGTTGCTTTCGAATAAAACATTTACTACAAACATCACATTGAAATGGTTTCTCTCCTGTGTGGATTCTCATGTGTGACTGCAGTTGTTGCTTTCGAACAAAACATTTACTACAAACATCACATTTAAATGGTTTCTCTCCTGTGTGGATTCTCATGTGTGACTGCAGTTGTTGCTTTCGAACAAAACATTTACTACAAATATCACATTTAAATGGTTTCTCTCCTGTGTGGCTTCTCAGTTTTGAATCTGCACTCAGTGACACTTTCTCACCACCCACACATTCAGATGATATTTTTACCTGAACCTTTGTTTTTAAACAAATCTGATGAAATGGACTAATCCGTGTTTTAGAAGCTTTAAATCCCATTTCAGCTTTTTTACTTGAGTCAGACATCTTTCTCTTTTTCCTGGTGGAGTCAAAGTCAGCTTCAGACTCTGACAGAAGTTTCTCCCAACAGTCTTCTTCATCATCATCATCATAACTATCTTCAGTCTGTAACGAGTCTGTTTCTGTTCTATCAGGACCTTGTAGTACTAAACTGCTAAAATCTGGGTTCTGGGCTGCTTCTGGTCCCTTGCTGTTAATTCCCACACGTTGTCTTGACATTAATTCATTGAAACTGCAGGTTGAAGGTTCCTCCTTCATGCTGATTTCTGTTAGCTGTCTCCAGTGTAGCTGGGAGGACTGATGTTTCTCCTCTTCATCTTCACATTTAACAGGACAAACCGCACTGTTTGTCTCCTGCTGCACACAAAGCTGTTTTTCGTCCTGACCTTCACTGAGCATCTCTGGTTCCTCCTTTACGTGGAGACGCTCCAGCTGCTCCACATTCTTCCTCTGACTGAAAACACCATCGGTGACTGACGGCTGATGGAGCTGTAATCTGGAATATTGAAGTCGTTCAAAGACAACATTTCTCTGTGGACTGCAGTAATCTTTAAAGGCTTGAAGAACACCCTCCATTGTCAGCTCATCTCCCTCAGCTCTAACCGTCAGTGTGTTGAACACTTCCAGTAAATCCTCGCCGATGGTGTGGAGTAAAATGTCAATCTTTACTTGTTCATCTTCTCCCCTAAGGCCGCTAAATACCGCAGAAAGCATTGTTCCCAGCTACACCAGTTGTCGGTGAGCGACAGTAATGAGTTGAACTGTTTTATTTCCTCCCCTTATTCTAATCTCTTTACTTTTCTATCCTGTAGCGTCTCGGCGATGCTAACTCGGTTAGCATTGTGCTCCAGCCTCTCTCTGTGTCTGCAACTCCGTCTTCTGACACCGTGTTGTGTTCTTCTACTTTCCAGTGGAGCTTTAAGGCTATAATAAAGTAGCCTGACTCCGTCTGTAGACTGGATAATATACTAATAACAATCACTGTTAGACTCACAGAGACACGAATGGTTCTCCTTTTCTGAACTGGTTTATTGGCGGGTGGCACTCATCAGAGAAAGGTGCCTTTTCCGCCACCTACTGTATCGGAGTATGAACCAAAGTTTTATCCTTTTCCTAACTCATAATAATTATCATTATTCTTTATAACAATGTCTTTTAAAAAAAACACAAAACTATATTCTTCCCAAAACTTCTGAGTCATTAAGGAATTTGATTACCCTTTTCATTTTAACTTTATTCAAAACATGACCCACATTAATCTCCATCCCCTGACGGTGTAACTCCTGAAGCAGAATTTGTCTTTGTCTTGCATATTTACTACATCTTAGGAGAACATGCTCCACATTCTCTTGGTCGTTGCAATGCTCACATAATCCTGTATCATGCTTTTCAATGAGATGTAAAGTTTTATTCAGCCTCGTATGTCCTGTTCTCAATCTAGTAAAGATTCTCCCTTCCTTGTTATTTCCAGTGGTGCACCTCCTACAACCCACTGTGCTCTGTATAACCAAGGGTTTGGGTTCGACCAAATAATTGCATTTGAACTCTTTTTTCTTTAATTGAATTGATTTTTTTTTATTATTATTGAAAAGATTTCTTTTTAATTTATTGATTGATAAATACACAATTCTACCTCCATATGTGCAATATCCATTAGTCATTGTACAAACAAAACAAAAATTTATGCTCTTAAATAATTTCATATGCATTTCCATTTATAGCCCATGGTAATCTAAATGTATTTTTGGTCTTTTGGCTTCGAATGTCACGTCTAAACCCAAGAACGTGATGGAAGAATACAGTAAGTTGATTATTGGTAGCTTCTAATAAAGTAATAAAGCATTTAGGTTAGCTATATTTTTTTAATTACTAAAAATAAAATACAACAACAACAACAAACCCAAACAGAATTTAGTGCGGAAAAATGTACTTGAATCTGGCAACACAGGCTGAAGGGCTAGAGGAAGTGACGTAGTGGTGAGACCCAAACAATTTACCCGCGGTATCGAGTTAATGTAGAACTATAGTCATGTATATCTAGGGCAGGGTAACGCATTCAAAGCTCTACCAAGGCGACATTAGTTTGCTAATATCCGTGTCGGGTGTTACAGAGTGGACGGTGACTGCTGTGGTTGGTGGAACATGGAGGGAGAGTGCTTTACACTGCTACCCCGTGTGTGCGCAGTGCTCGCCGCTGGGAGCTCTCTGCCTGATGACACCAGCCTGGAGAAACTCCTGGACTGGTTCTCAGAGCTCACTACGGCTGGTAGGTCACTACTCAAGGTCTGCACTGCTTTCCAGTTCACTCCTATTCTTTTATTTACTGAACTCCTCAGCTATGAATCAAGTGGGATCAATCAGGATTCAGTGTTATTACTTTTTTAAAAATGTATTTTATTTGACCAGAGGGGTATTCCATAAAGGCGGGTTAACAAACTCTGAGTCTATCCATAAACTCTGGGTCAGCATACCCCGAGATTGGAAAGTCTGGGTATCGGATTCCATTAAAGCTGGTATGAAGTGGGTCAATCAACCCTGAGTATGTAAACCTTGGGTTACTTACGTGCACGCGCGATAAAAAGCCATCATCAATGGATCAAAGAATACTTAAACTGCCATGACAACCAAACGGAAGATAGTGATTTATTCACCCTGATGGGTGAAATAAGCCGTTGTTTGATGAATATGAGCCTGTTCTAAAGGTGCGTTCAGTCTTCAGTGACTATAGTGGCTTAAATCACTCATACGTAGTCACACTTTTTGGTCACTTCATCACTTTATTGCTTCAGTGATGTGACGAGCGGTGAATAATATGAATAAAGTGTGTCTGAGGAGACGTGTCAGCAGCATAGGATGTCTACATAGAGAGCCCTCCTGTTACACTGGATATAAAGACAGTGGCTGCTGCTTCATATCACATCATTTATATTGATTCTTAATGTAATATTGTCGCCAGAGTCTCCTCAACGTCCTAAAAAATGTCATAAAAAAACACTGAAGCGGGACGCGAACCCACGACCCATCGCTTTCAATAGCAGTGTCACACTTCACTGCTCCATCATACCTTCGAAGATGTAAGATCTACAGACTTAACTGTATAACAATATAAAACAACAATCGAGCCTTAAAAGTTGATTTATTTAAATGATCATCTCCTCCATATTATTCACACGTATTTATCCAGAGAACTTTACTACAGACGTCAGTAGATGTTTTAATACAGATCAACCTCTCAGTGACTTAAGTAGAAGTAAAGCAACACAACATTATTAATGATGTGAACACGTCTGTGGTGTGTGATGTTACTAATGTGTTTCAGAGAAAAGTGTTAAGGTTTATTAAAGTGTTAAGAAATGGTGTTCAGGTGGGCGGAGCCAGGTAGAAACCCAGGGTTTCTTTGATAAAACCTGCCAGCGACTAGGTTTAGTTCACGGACAATGCTGCCATGGTAACATACTCAGAGAAGAACATACCTCGCTTTTTGGAATGGGATACTCAGAGTTTCCCTCATTTGAGCCTGAACATACTCAGAGTTTGAACATAACACGCTTTATGGAATACCCCTCTGGTATTTAATTTGTATTTGTCAACAAACATCTCAAATAAAAACTGACCCTATTTTTCTTTACACCATTTACATATTCACCTAATTGGCTTTATTGTTTAGTGAAAACATGTTTTACAATGAAATATACATTTTCTCTTTTATAAATAAGAAATATTTTTTCTTTTCTGATTTTTCACTAAAATGTGCAGGTAAGTCTTCACAGAAAATTTGTCACTGTTTGTTGAAGGAACCAATATATTGTTTACTGTAATATTGCACTATAATGGTGTCACTTGTAAGAAAGACCCTATTTTTCGATACTTATTCGTTTACATTGGTTTGTTGACACTTATTTACAAAAATGTTGCACTAAAATAGTGTCACTGTTCATAGGACACTTTTTCAATTGATTGTCTTTCAGAGATATTAAATAAAAATTGTATTTTTTCACTTAATCTTTTTTCTTTTCTTATGTCATAGATTATCGTAGATTGATTTCAGACCAATACATCGATAATTGCAGTATCGTCATATTGTGAGATAATTGTTATTGTGAGCTTTGTATTGTGTATCGTATCGTGACGTACCCACCCCTAGTCCTGACAAGAATAGACAAATCAGAAAAAGGAAAGTTGAGTCTTTACTTCAAGCTTCAGCCTTAAACTTGAATCAACTGAGGGGTTTTTTTGTTGCAGTTTTTAATAGGAATTATTTTATGATTATGAGGATTTGTTAATGAGTTTCTCTTTTCTCCTGACTAAGGCGTATCTCTAGTAAAAGACTGTCCGTGTCTGCTGGAGTTCACATCCACCGTGGTTAACAGCGCCACGTCAGATCCCTGCATTCTCTCCTTCACCCTTAAACTCGTCGGCCTTTTAGCTTCCTCTGAGGATGGCTTCATAGTCCTTCAGGTAAAGTTTGTAACACCTGGAAATAGGGCTGAACGATTTTGGAAAATAATCTAATTGCGATTTTGTTTTCCTCAATATTGCAATTTAATATGCAATTATTTTTATCAAGGGCCTGTTGTCATGTATTTTTCAATGAACACAAGCAATAAATGAATCTGTTTCATAATAAACAATTTCAGATTCATTTAAACTTTAAATAAAAATATAAATTTTAAAGCACAGATTACAACAATAAAGTAAACAAATCGGTGGCTTTATTTTTTAAACATTTCTTCAACATACATGTTTGTTTCATCAAACATGTACACATGAACTTAACAAGACGGGACAAAAATTGCAGCCTTTGCGATTATAAAATCGCATTTTATGATATTGCGATAATATTAAAGCAATTAATTGTTCAGCCCTACCTGGAAATTACGTCACACACTTCACACCAGTGTAACCAACCCCTGTGTTGTCATACAGGAGAGCTCTGTTCTTGACCTGGTTTTTAATCCTGGCCACTGGGAGAAAGCAGGACACTGGGAGGATCCCTGTGTGCGGATCGGTTGGATCCAAGGGTTGAGGAGCCTGCTGCAACACACAAAGGCTCTCTGTTTCTTTGTGCAAGCAGGTAAACAATGCAAGTGGAGGCCTCATGAGTCTGAGGAGCATCTTCAGCATGGTGAGGCTCAGGATGCTTTCACACATACCTTTTTGATTCGCACCATGCTTCTTTTCCTCAGATAGTTTGGTCTTTTTGCGATATGTGAAAGCTCACTCGAAGTCTGGTACAGAGAAAACAAGCAAACTTTGGTTCTGTGTAAAATGTGGGTCTCAGTTTACCTCAAGCGAAGCATGGTGTGGTTTTTACCAAATATAGGACTTTGCGTTAAAGCGCAATTTTGACGGAGCAACTCCATCAGTGACAGGGCAGTGGCGGCACACGGCACGCACACACACTCGCAACCCAGCACTTCAACAGCACACATCCGTCCATCCATCCATTCATCCATCCATTTTTAGACCTGCTTTGTCAGCACACAAACAAACACGTCACAAACATTTCCTCACTCCCTTCCGTATTACTCCCTCATCCTTCATTTATTTCACTTCTCTCTCTTCCTCAAACTGTTCACATAGTCAGCGATGGCTGCACACCTGACTGCTCTATGTTTCACCTTCTCATTCATTCCCACATCTTCACACATGATACATCCTTACCGGTAAGTTACCGGTCACATGACGCCTCTGAGCGCTGACAGGTGTGAGACGGAGCAGCTTCAGCTGTGTTTATGTAGCGCATTAGCACAGGTTGTGGGATCATGTGATTAAGGGTTATTTTGACTTGTTATTAATTACATTTCTTGGGGGTTTGTTTTAGGATTTTCTTTGTAAAATATAGGAAGAAGGACCAAATATAGAAAGTGACGGTGCAGCGGCACATGGCAACGATCACGCGCACACATGAACACGCACACATCCAGCGCTGTTTTAGGATTTCCTTCGGAAAATGCATTTTTCTGACAGAATTTTTGTTTTCGTCTTTACTGGAGGTAGAAGTATTCTGTCCAATAGGTGACCAACCGTTTTGCCCACGTGACGTTGTTTAGAAAGTTTGGTGCGCTTGCGAAAGAGCATGTGTGAAAGCGGACCTCACCAAATTAAAATGCAACAAAGTTGCAGATTCACCACAGGACTATATGTGTGAAAGCACCCTAAGCCTCGACAATATGGACCAAAACTCATATCTTGATATTTTTTCTCAAAATGGCAATATAATATGTGTGAGTGAGTTCTGTATTGTGGTTTTTTTTTTAGGGGAAGGTCTTGGTTAGGACACACTCAGCAATCCATCTAATCATGCTTTTCATGCTGTTCTGAGAAGTAGTGAAAGCAGCTACTCCTAAAACACCTTTGGGGCCAAATACGGAGCAATTTGATTTCAAGTGGGCCGCAGATTTTATGCTGGAAAATGCGTAATTTCAACAAATTTTTGTGCCCTAGTTTCCACTTCTACATATACATAAAGTACAAAATATGTAAGAAAATGACAATATATCCAAGCAATAAGTGGCAGATATCAGTCTCAACAGGATGTTCACTTTAAATTTCCTTGATTTTGGGACCAATTTCTATTTAATTAAGGAAAATATTTTGTCTTAATTTGAGGAAAATTGAAGGATTTTGTAATAATTTTCATTTTTTCAGTAGTTTAATAATAAAAATGACTGCAATCATGCGATATAAGCAACAGGAATGTTGAGTTTCATTTACACAATGATTCATGTTTTCTCTGTCAGTTTTACTTTGTCCAGTGGACCGAAATGGATGCTCCAAAGGGCCGGATTTGGTCCCTGGGCCATGAGTTTGATACATGTGACATAAGCAATATTGCCATTTTCTATATTGCCACAATAGAAAACTCAATATATTTTAAATCTGGATATATTGCCTAGCCCTAGGTGAGGCTTCCAACCTGGGTGAGTGTTTTCACTCTTCCTTTTTTTCTCTTTATACTCATGTTTGATGCTTCAGGTCTGATTGAGCCACTCCTTCAACTCCAGACAGACACCAGTCTATTTGTTGCCTCAGCTGCCAGTCAAATTCTTGCCCACATCCTGATCTTCTATCAGCCTTCTCCCTCTTTAACACATAACAGCATGGAGAAGAATGAAGCAGCTGATAAATCAACCAATCCCTCCACCACGGACGATGGACGTTGTCCCTTTAAGGCAGAAACAGACCAAAGTTTCACCACAGTTGTCATGTTGATCTCCGAGCATTTAAAGAATTCTTTGGTCAGCGGAGGAGATGCAAAGCTTCATCACGCTCAGCAGAGCCTCAGACTGCTGGTCCTGCTGCTGACCCGGCTCAGGCCTCCTCTGAGGGACTCCCTGCTGCACGCAGTCACAGACGCCCTGGAGGAGCTGCTGATGACAGACCTGACTCCTCCTCTGATGGACGTCATCCTCGCAGCACACAGGTACATCTTTCCAGCTGCTGGAGACAATCATTCTTTTTTTTCATCAGATAAAGACTTAGCGTAGAAGGTCAAAAGTTGGTTTTGATCTCGACTGTAGATGTTCTGTTTATTTATTATGTCATTAAAGTTTCGTGCATGGCATTGTGGTATGTGGAGTCCTGTAGACGGATACACAGATTAAAGATTAAATCGGGGCTTTCGCCTTTAATTGGCCATGTAATGTTATTACATTAATGGAATTTGTCCTCTGCATTTAACCCATCCCTGAGGAGCGGTGGGCAGCCATTTTGCGCCTGGAGAGCAGTTCGGGGTTAAGGGACTTGCTCAACATCCCACAGTGATGGCCCAGGTGAGGCTTGAACCGGCAACCCTCCGATTACAAGCCCAGCGTCCTTAACCACTCGGCCACCACTTCCCGTTTTACTGTGATTTATTGTATTTGCCCCTAAAAACTTTGCCAAAAAGACTTCCCAACGTATTTCTGGTGTTTTCACCAGAGGTGAAAGTAACTAATTACAAGTACTGTTACTGTACTGACCTCGGGTCTGCAGATGAAGGCACATTAAACATAATTCATATGTTCTTAGTCGTTCCATTTCTGATCAACGCCCAGCCACTTTCTTGGGTTCAGATTGGGGTTTCTACTTATTAAGTTGTTACCCACATGACATATTTTGCATGGCACTGTTTTAGAGTTCATACAAATAGCTACTGTATACTTAGAGCCTGATTATGTTCTTATTTTGAATTGAATTCATTGGTGTTATTTTATTTAAAAATAATTGTACATTTTGACAAATCTTTTATTTTATACAGATGCCTTTGTGGAAAATGAACTAAGTTCCAATTGTGCAAGATTTGGTTTCTTCCTTTTTAAGTTTATACATGAGATGTTTACTGGACGCATGGGAACCGTGGCAAGATTTATTACCAAAAATAATCATGGAGGGTGAAAGTAACTATTAACTTTTACTTTGAGTACTTTTAAATTGAGCTACTTTTTACTTGTACTTGAGTATTTTATGTATGACTTACTTGTACTTTTACTTGTACTTAGCTTTTTGACAATGTCAATAAATTGAGTGTTTACAGTAAAGATCAAAACAAAACTGAGTGAAATTTTTTTTGAGCAAATTATCTTTATAATAATAATAATACATTTTATTTAAAAGTGCTTTTCCAGACACTTTACAGCATTAAAAACAACAAGAGCATTGATAGAAGAGAATATGACAGAGAAAAGAAGTGAGTGGGTGGGTGGTTTAAACATTGAAGGCTGAGTGAAACAGGTGAGTTTTGAGAAGTGATTTGAAGGATTGGAGGTCAGTGCAGTTGCGGATGTGGCTTGGTAAGGAATTCCATAGGGTGGGGGCAGCTACAGAGAAAGCTCTGTCCCCCCAGGTTCTGTGCTAGGTCCTGGGGACAGTGAGGAGGTTTGCATCAGAGGAGCGGAGGCTGCGGGAGGGAGTGTAGGGGTGGAGCAGGTCTGTGAGGTAGGAGGGGGCCTGATTATTAAGGGCTTTATAGGTGAGAAGGAGGGGTTTGAATTCGATGCTATGAGGAACGGGGAGCTTTTGAAGGACAGGGATGATGTGGTCATGGGAGCGGGTGTTGGTGAGGAGGCGGGCAGCTGCGTTTTGGATGTATTGGAGTTTATTTAGGAGTGTGGAGGTTGTACCAAAAAAGATGCTATTGCAGTAGTCAAGGTGGGATGTGATAATGGCGTGAATTAGAGTTTCAGCGGCGGGGAAGGATAGTGAAGGACGGAGACGAGAAATGATTTTGTGGTGAAAAAAAGCGGTTTTCATGATTTGCTTGATGTGGTGGTGGAAGGAAAGGTTATCAACAATGAAACCAAGGTTACGGCAATGAGAGGCGGGACACAGGGTAGAGTTATCAATGGTGAGGTGAAAGTCTGAGGCTGTTTGGGTGAGGGAGTTTGGACCAATGAGAAGTATGTCTGATTTGTTACTGTTTAAGATTAGGAAGTTTTCTTGGAGCCATGTTTTAATATCAGAAAGACAGTTTGAAAGTGTGGAGTGGGTTTCATAGGTGATCAACTTGGTGGAGATGTATAATTATAATAATCTTTGATTTATTGATCTATGACAGGGGCCAAATACGGACCAGTTTAAACCCAAGTATGGGCTGCAGATTTTATTTGGGAAAAATCAGAAATTTTATCATTCATAATAGTATTTAAAGTATGCAAGGCTTCCACATTATCCAAGCAATAAGTGACAGATATCAGTCCCATCAGGTTATTCAATTTTTTTGCTTTTTTGATCAAATTTGATTTAATTTGGGGAAATTTTAGGGAATGATTTGAGGAAAATTGTAGGATTTTGGAAATTTGAGAGAATTTAACAATCTGAGATGAAAAAAAAATGACTCCCTTCATGTGATATAGGCATGGGAAAACTGGGAAACCTAGGAAGAAATGTGCAGTTTCATTGAATTTGTGTATTTAAAGGTACTGAGATTTCTACAACTGAATTAGTTGGTGATTTATACGAGGCATTTTTTCACTGTCATTTTACCTTTTTCTGCGGGCCAAATTCGGAGCTTAAAGGGCCAGATTTGGCCCCTGGGCCTTGAGTTTGACACGTGGTCTGAGGCCTAAACTCTGTATTTTTTTGTCTCTAGCAGCTTTAAAGCTGAATTTGTGATAACCTATCTACAGGCAATTATCACTAATTTGGGAGTATATTAGCCCTATAATACCGCTTAATACAGGAAGTATTTACCTTCTCAGGTTAATACGTACTGGATTAACCTGTGTAGCTATATAAAATGTGTATTTTATATCATTTGATAAGTCTTTTAATAATACATTTGTTGGATTATAAAGTATTTCTTTGCTGTAGCAGCAGCAGCTCTGATGTACGGATTCACCGTCTTGTTTCATCGCTGCTGAGCACGAAGAAACCTACGGACCTTTTACACGCTGCAGCAGCTTTTCTACGCCGAGGCTTACAGTAAGAACCACTTTACTGCACCAACACACACTGGACCACACACGTTCAAAACTAATGAGCTAAACAGATTAAAAAAAATAGATAAAGGATATATGATGAAGATGAATGTGGTTGATGCCTTTGATGTTTTCCCACAGTGACGATGTCCACACGGCTCAGTGTGCGCGAGCGATCCTACTTCCCCTTCACATTGTTACAGGACAACTGTTCCTAGATATGGACCCAGCAGGTAACACACACACACACACACACACCTCTACAAAGCAACCAAAGGCACATTTATTATATGACTTTCTACATTATGGAGCAGATTAGAATCAAAGAAAACGTGTATTTACTCAGCTATCACTGCTTTGTCACTGTGTAAAAACATGTGTTTTAGGTTCATTTTATAGGTCATAAATTGTCTGTAATGTTGAATGTGTGTATGCTTGTGTCTCTGTGTGTTATGTTGTGCTTTAGGTCTAATGTCAGCTGATACAAATCCTCGCACAGGATAAGCTGGTAAAGGAATATAATACTAATAATAATAATATTAGTAATTAGGGGTGAGTATTGGCAAGGATGTTGCAATACGTTACATATCACGATACTTGGGTCACGATACGATATTATCGCGATATTCTGCCCAGTTAATATCAAAATTAAACGTGGAGATGAAAAATCAAGTTGCTGTATATGTTCATCAGAAGATATTGATCATTCAGAGGACAAATTGAGTCAAAACTATTTGCTTCAAAACATCCTATTTATTATTTATTATTAGTGTTTTTGCATATTTTCACTGAAATAAAGAAAATACAGTATTACACACTGTTATCACAAAATAAAGTGCAACAAGTTTCTTTTCACTGAAACTACTGTGTAGAAGTCTCAAAGTAACCATGACAACATAATGACGGCATTGTAACCACCACTGAAATATCGCACAAATACACAAAAATATTGATTAAATATATTTAAAAAAAATTGTGATATATCGTGAAATCAAATTTTTTTCACACCCCTAATAGTAATAATAATGATAACAATAATAAAGCATTTTCATGACCCTTGCTCTTTCATTCATTCTTAATGAGCAACTCAAATCAATTAACACACGATCTATTTAAAAATAATTTAAAATGATTAACTCATATACACTGTTGTCATAAAAGTTAAAAAAAAAAACAAAACAAAAAAAAATCAGGAAAATAAGTTATTAAAGAAAATGTATTTTGAATTGGAAATTATGAATGTATGAAATCTAATTGAGAATTGTTGTTTAAATAGTTAAAATTGTTCATTTATAATGTCTGGGTGGGCTCATATAAGCAAGTTGCTTCAGCCCAATCCCTTTTTGGTTGAGATATATTTGGTGAATGTGGTAATTGTCAACGTACTGTGCATCGAATGGACAACCATATAAAAATGTTTTAATTCATTCATTCTATATTTGCTTTACAAGGCACAGACTCGTGGGAGTTGACGGGAGCTCCTCCCAGCTCAAATCTCAATTAAATGATATTAAATAAATACTAAATATAAAGCAGTATTCCAAGTATAGTCAATGCACCACACAATTTGTGGTGTAAAATACTAGCATCAGATTATTAAAAAGGCTTTTATTTCATAAGATATAAGCATGCAGATAGGAGAGCCAATTGAAATAAAAATGTTTTGTTTGTTGTTTTAAGAGATTGTCTCTGAAATTCAGTTTACACATAACCACAAGCTGTTTGACTAGCTGTTTTGTGTTTCACTGTAGTTTAGTAAAGCAGTATTTATTACTCATCAAACTGGAATCTAGGGCTGGGTGATTTTGCCAAAAAAAAAAAAAAAAGAATTCAGATTTTTTTTTTCTTCAATGCACTTAAAAATGACTGCAGACATCAGATATATTGTCAGAAGTGCAACTTTATTTCTGTGATTGTCCTCAAGAGTTAAAATGCATAAAACAATCCCAAAATAAAAAGTAAATGAGGCTCTGTCATTCAACTATTTCAAGCTTTAACCCAGGTTTAAGCAAAAGTGCAACAGCAACTTTACAGTAGCTTAAATTTTCTGATTAAGAAATCAGATATCAACATATTTTATAACGCATAACATTACAATTAAAAAAATAAATAAACTTTTCCCTTAGCATCTCAGCATAGTGCGAATAAAACATTAAACATGTCTGTGGCACACATATAGCCTACTCATTGGGTAAACACATGTAAACAAAGAGGGGGCTGGATCACATCAAGCTAAGGTAACCCACAAGGACGGGACGCGAAATAGTCCGAAAAAACTGTGGTGGGAAAAAAAAAACGTTTTTTTAAAAAGTGGAATTTCCAAAATAAAAATCGTTTTTATCTACAAATTTGATAAATCGATTAAATCGATTTTTTTTTTTTTGCCCAGCCCTACTGGAATCTAGTATTTATTCTGTCAGGCAGAAAGAGATACTGGTAGGTGATAATCTAGTCAGTCATTACTGTGATATGGTTTTATGATTTATTAGTAAAATAGTTCCAACACTAAATGTTAACGTTCCAGACAGAGAATGAAATGAAACTCCAGTCTTTTGTGTTCTTATCCTTGTGTGTAAGATGAGGATCTGTGTTCAATGGCGGCGCAGCTGCAAAATAAATCCTCCTGCATCTCCATCATCTGCACCTGTCTGACAAACAGCCCACTGATCACTGTCCTGGTGAGGAGCAGCAGAGACCAGCACAGGGAAATCACACACGCTCTGATGTGGAGAAACATGTAAACTGTTGTGATTCTCTTTCTCTCTCAGGATCCCAGCTTCCTCCCGTGTTCCCTGGATGTGATTATCTCCTCAATTCTGCTGATGCTAAGGCTCTGCAGTGGAGACACTTTGTCTGTGTCCTCTGGTTGTAGTGGAGCAGTCAGGAATGTGATCGGCAGCAGCAAAGTTAAAAAATGTGCTTTGGAGGCTTTGATGAGTGTCTCCAGCAGCCCAGGTAAAAATCTATATGAAGGATTTCCTCTGCAGCGTTTTAACCCAGTTTATTATAAATTTGGTCAATAAATAAAAATACTAAACCATCATTTAATGTAAAGTCACGCTTAATCCACTTTAATAACTAAATAAGTTAGGTAAATGATGGTAATATTGTTATTTTGGTCTTTGTGTGTTTTTAGGAGCAAAAGCTGAGGTTATTAAAGTCTTCACACTTCTGTTGAAATATCTGGATGATCCGGATTCAGACCCGACCGTAAGTTTCTTGCATTCAAACTAGGGCTGGGCGATATATCGTGATTTAAAGGTCCCATGTCATGCTATGTTTCACCCATCTCCATTTGTTCTAAGAACCCCAAAAACATAATATTTGAGGTTTATTTTCCTAAACTCGCCTGTTTTCCAGAGTTTTAGCCTCTGAAAAGTCACTTTCTGATCAACTCTAGACAAACAGGCTGATTTTCAATCTACTTATGCATATTCATGAGTGGGCGTGTAGGCGGGACACTGACTATAGCAGCTTATGCCACTTTATGAACATGTCAGAGCGTGGAGGCGGGGCGTTCGCCGGTACATACATAGACTGTAGAAAATACATACATAGCACTGCACGAAAGACGCTGACATGCTCACCTTCGTGGGCGTGTCTGTTTACATGTCAATCACGGCAGAGAGCTTCCTGGAGGCGTGGCTTCTCAAGCTATAATTTTCTATCAAAATACCTGTTTTAGGAGTTGTTCCTTCCTCTACTTCTTAGCACAGCATGAAAAACACAGTTGGATGGATTGCTGAGTGAGTTCTACCACAGATCTACCACTTGTCACTCACACGTGCTGTCCCTTAGAGGAGAAGAAGCCTAAAGTGGTACATAATAACAATAAATGTGCTTGTGTGGTGTTTAATATCAGCAATTTTAACCTGAATTGTCTTTCCGGTTAGACATTTCACAAGTACCTCTTAGTTCATGTTAAACATTATTTATTTGTGTCTGCAGGCTCGTCTAAACTCTTTCCCGTGAATTTAGGCCTTTTTTTCGCCCCATTTATTTCTGGTGTTTTGTTCATTTTAGAATTTGAACTTCACCTTTTGGTGTTTTTTTAAAGAGTTATGCCACAAGTAATTATTGATGGATGGGGAAAAAAAGTCTGTATGCATGTAAAAAAAACAAAACCTCTAATGTTGAAAAATAAACTGACACGTTTCTGCATACCCCCTGAGAGGTGTTCAAGGATCCCTAGGGGTACACGTACCGCGGTTTGGGAACCACTGCTCTAAAGGGCCGGATTTGATGTGTGATGTACAAGTACAAGAAGGCAAAGTGTATTCATATTTATCAGGAAACTAAACATTTAGGGGTGGATTCACTAAAGGTTTCTGGGTATTAAAACGTGTGCAAACGTCACTCCACGTGCTAATAGGGGGTACAAACCCCAGGGAATCAGGTCTGCGTGTGTTCAGCGCGTCACAAAGGCTCCAGTTAACCTTTCTAGTATAAGAAAATAATTCAAATGAAACAATATTAGCAGCCATTGAATGAGATAATGCAGAGTAAAGTGTGTGTGAGGGAGAGAAAATGTCTAATATGTCCAACCTGTCATGTGGAGTAGCCCAGGGCTCTGTTCTGGGGCCTGTTTTGTTTTTACTGTATCTGATGCCTCTTGGTCGGTTGATCCATGGTTTTAAATATGTGTCTTATTATTTTTATGCTGACGATATCCAGTTGTACTGCTCCTTTAATGACTCTGAGTTTCACTTTTCATCAGAGTTCTTAGATTGTATATCCTGTATCAAAAACTGGTTGTCATCAAATTATCTCCAGACAATTCAAACAAAACAGAATCTCTGATCATTGCTCCTGATAAAAACATCCCTCTGATTAAAAACTCCCTTGGTGATCTGGACTCATCTGTTAAAACCAGCCTCAGAAACCTTGGGGTTGTTTTTGATCAGTCCATGTCTTTGGAGGGACACTGTCGTCAATTGACTAAAAACAGTTTCTACCACCTGAGAAATATCTCTAAAGTGAGGCATCTTTTATCAAAATCAAATCTGGAACTGGTCATACACGCATTTATATCATCTCGTATTGACTACTGTAATTCTGTTTTTACATGTTTTAATAAGTCGACCCTAAACAGACTCCAGATCGTTCAGAACACTGCTGCCAGACTTTTAACTGGTGCTTCTAGAACATCCCATATTACCCCCATTCTTGCTACTCTGCACTGGCTTCCAGTTAAGTTTCGCATAGAATATAAAATATTAGTTCTCACTTTCCGAGCATTACATGGTCAGGCCCCTAAATATATCGCGGACTTGTTGTGCCCCTACTCATCAGGGCGATGCCTTCGGTCTTCAGGTCAGGGTCTCCTAAAGACCCCAAAAACTAAATTTAAGACCAGAGGAGACCTGGTGTTCCAGGCTGTAGCTCCCAGACTCTGGAATAACCTGCACCAGTCTCTCAGGGAGCTCAGCTGTGTGGACACTTTTTAAAAAAAACTGCTGAAGACTACATTTTACAGAAAAGCTTTTAGTTAAATGGATTTTAATTTTTATTCGTCCTTTAATGTTGCTGTTCTTATGATATCTATGCACTCTTGTTTTATTATTCTATTGTGTATTCTTTGTGATTTTATCAGCAAAAAGCACTTTATAAATAAACTACTTACTTACTTAGAAACAGCAGACGTCTAGGGAGTGTCCGCTGTGTGTCCGCTGTGGTGCAGAGGGTCACTGTATGAGCGCCTGTGTCTTCATCTCCATGTTTTGACCGTTAAACTCTCGTTTTACGTTGATGGCAGCCCAGAAACAGCTGATCAGCTGCACAATTTATTAGGGGTGTCCTGATTTGATATTGATATCGAAAATCGGTCTGGTATCAGCCAGAAAACGAATATCGGATTTTATCGAACTGCATCAAAAATCTCCGATATATTTTATGTTATATTTATTCAATTATAGAATACTGTAGATATTATGTTGAAGGTTAAAATGTATGTAATCAATTGGTTAATAATAAAAGGGTCAGTTTTCCTCATACCTACTGTTGCTGACATCACTTGATCAAGCCTTTTCTAACATTCCACACTACAAAATAAGTAATAAAAGTATGTACGATTTGTGCTGATATCGTATTGGATTGATATCGATATCGGCCAATACTCAAGGCTGTAATGTCGGCATCGTATCGGAAGTGAAAGAGTTGTATCGGGACATCCCTACAATTTATGCAGCGATGGAACAATGTTCACATATGACTGCGCGTGGTGCCGTTTAGGAGCTCAGACCTGCTGTATGATGATTTCCATGGACTGATCAGAGCAAAGTTACAGTCCTGACGCAGCACACACATTAAATTAGGGGGGGAATAAAGTTTTTATTTGTTTATTTAGTTTTCTACATTATTGAATGTCTGCCTGCAATTCAACTTCTTTAAACGTCATTTTAACCTCTCCACGTTAAATGAGCAAAATGTTCATTTAATTTGGGCGGTCTCGACCTCGTCTATACACGCACCTATTAGTGGCATAATGTTAGTGAATTCCCCACAGCAGGTGAAGAAACAGTGTCACTAAAAGATTTAGGGACACACTTGGTTTACCACTCTTTATTTCTGATCTTTGTGAATCTGCCAATTAAAGTTTTTGTTGTTTTCCTTAATCTATAATTTATTTATTTTTTAAATTTGTTTATATAAAATAACATTTAATATGGACGTGCTGCCCTTTTCTAACTTTAAAACAATGGAAATAAGTGGCATCTTTCACAATTGTTTTTATCACAAGCTTTTTCCCTTCTGATCTACATAATATCAGTTTTATAGAACTATTCTAGATGTGTGTTCTAGATCAGTTGTCTATACTCCACAGGACACCGATTACACTCACTTTGTCCTTGTTTTTCATGTCCTGTGTGTCCTACGAGTTCCCTGGTTAATGTGGCCATGTGGTTGATCTCATTAAAGCTCTATAGTAGGGATGGGCAACTGTTATCACAGCAGGGCCACAAAAATGTGATTGTCTGACACGAGGGCCACATTATCAACATTCATGCCAGGATTAAGAATAATGACCGATCTGAGCATCAACACAGGAAAGAACAAAGGGTTTTTTGTCGCTTGTATTTTTGTGCTTTCTTTCCTGAGTTTTTAGTCCTTTTGTGTATTTATCTGTCATTTTGTGTATTTTATGAGTCATATGTATTTTTTGTTGTTTCTTGTGTGTTGTATTTGCATTTTGTTTAATCTGTGCCTTTTTTAATTTTTTCAGTATTTTTGTTGTATTGGGTATTTTTTTTTGTCATTTTGTGTAATTGTTGTTGTTCTGTGAGTTCAGGTGGTTGTTTTGTGTGTCTGATGTCCTTTTTCGTGTATTTTTGGAATCTTTTTTGTGTTTTTGTTGTTGCTTTGTATATTTTTGTTCACATTCTGTGTATTTTGCCGCTGTTTTGTGTGTTTTTGGCATTCATTTGTGTATTATGTTGGGCTTCATATTACTTTCAATTTCTTGATTTACAATTTTTGGTGGATTTGTTTTGGGGGGCCACACAGAATTAGACGGAGGGCCGCCAGTTGCCTATGTCTGCTCTGTAGTCTACTGCAGGGAGAGTTACTGAAGAACCTGAAAAAAAAAGTTTTACCCACAATACTAAAAAGGCTTTAATGTGAAACGGTAATAATCGGCAGAAGAAGAAAGATGTGTGTGCATTTTAGTAGATTTTACAGAATAAAATACAGAAATACATTATTTTAAATCTTCTGCCTTCTAAGATTGTTGGTTCTCGTCTTTTTTTTTATCTATTTGTAGGTATTCCATAAGTCCTACCAGGTCCTAGTGAGGTGGATAAGTGTCTGCAGAGATCCCTCCTCAATACCAGACCAGCTCAAACAAGGTCCCAATCAGTCATTCTAAGCACGACTGCCCGTGTGTGATGAGCTCATGCCCATGTCGTCTTATTCCTGTCCCTCTCAGATCTCCTCGGGGTCGTGAGGAAGCGTGTGTGCGACGTGCGCTGGGAGGTCAGGGACTCCACGGTGGAGTTTCTTGGACGACTTGCTGCAGTGAAAGTCCACCACACAACAGACACAGAAGCCCAGAGTGCGTGTGAGGTTCTGCCGGGCGGCTCCAGCTCTATCACACCCGTCCTTGAGGAGGCGCTGTTGGATCCAGAGAGTTATGTGAGAGCCAGTGCCATCTCTGCACTGGCTCAGACACAGGCACCAGGCTGGCAGCAGGGGGCAGCACTCACTCAGGAACGGGTAGGCTGGACTTTGATTACACGTTCACACATAGAATACAGATTGTTGGATGAAAAGCACCACCGAATACTTATTTTGAGTTTTTTATGCATGTGTGCCCAATACGTCATATACGTTTTACTTTTCAATTTCAACAAGTATTATTTATCCTGTAAAGCCTGAGTCATTAAATAATTGACAGGAAATTCCAATGTTTTGAAACAGGAGCTTTTATTGGTCCCTATGAACAAACAAAAAATATATACATATATTTCCATTTATGAGTTGTAATTGTGTGTGCGTGTGCTCGTGCATGTGTGCGCATTTTTATTCCGTAACATTTTTAGTTCGATCGGATGAATACTTTTTAAGATATGGACATTTAGTGAGGGTCGATTTTTAAAAAAAAAAAAAAATTTTTAACTAAAAAATGTAGTTTTTCAATTGAATAATTAAGGAACAATTGATAAAAATGTCAGAATTTATTTAGACCAAAGTGCATGGGATGTATTGAAAATTAGTTGAAATGACATGGAAATGACCCTCACTAAAGTCATTCCTAATTTCAGCTCAACATGTAACACACACAACGCTCATCTTTAATCAAAATCAACCTACCAGTAAACTACTAAAACTGGTTGTTAGACAATTACATTTGAATACAGAAAATCAAATAAAACTAAATAGACGTTGATAATAATAGTTTAAGCTTCTGTATTTGTGGCACATACTGTATCTTTTTTTCTAATAAACCAGCAACTCTAGACAGCAAAGAGCTGCTCAAAAAGCTCTATAAGCTCTAAAGCTTTATATTATAAACGTTAATTTAACAGAAACATGAGCTTATGGTTATCAGGTATCCTAATTTTACCGTCACAGCTGAGACTTCAAATGACCCACACAACTAACAGTTTAAATATATGTAATTGATTGTTTTTATCCCGACAGAGTGAATTTGTCGTCAGGCTGCTTGACGTTCTCTCCGAGGATACGGAGGGTTTTCCCAGACGGGCTGTCGTGCAGTACTTCATCTCCTGGTTCTCCTCGTCTGCCTCCCGCTCTTCTCTCCTCAGGCGGTCGGTGCGCTCCGTCCTTTCACGGGGCAGTGCAGACTTGGACTGGGAGGTCAAAGTTCACACACTGGAGCTGGCCAAGCTATTGCTGGACGAGGCTCTTTCTGCTCATTCAAGTTCCACAAAGGAATTGGGAGCTCAGTGTGTGCACCCTTACGCCGTGATCCCTCAGCCAGTTTACACACCTCACACACACACCGAGAACGGAGAGGAGGACACGGCGGCTCTGCTGGAAACTCTGGTGGAGGAGGGAGTTGTGTCAGTGTTGTTGAGTGGCCTGGTTGACTGTGACAGACCTGTGGCTCTGAAGGCCTGCCGGCTGCTCATAGTCCTCAGAGAGGCCCTTTGTCCTCCGTCACACACAGACCTGGGCACAGATCGGGAAACGGTTGCAAAAGTGTCATTTCTACTTCCTAAAAGTGGGTGGGCTCTAGAAATCATAAAAATACTAAAAACAAAGAATAAGGCTGAAGAGGAAAACGCTGCCACTCTGAGAAGCTCAAATTGTATAGATGAGCTGAAATTAGGAGAGGGTTACAACAAAGGTTGGGATGGTGTGAGCGGTGCCGGGTGTGAGCGCATGAGTGTGTGTGAACTGCTGAGTAATCTAGGTTTGGATGAGAGGGTGAAGATCCTGAATCAAAGCAGTGACCACGTTCAGAACTCTCCTCTGTCCCTCCTGCAGGACATCCTGTCTGCAGGGGGCGCTCACACGCAGCCCAACACACAACTGATGCAAGAGGTCATTGTAGACTGCTACTAACACACACACACACTTTTACTGCATTCTAAGATCCACTCGTAGGAGCTGGATTCTTCTGGAACATTTAGTTTAACTTTCCAACTACAATAGTTCTAAAAATAAAACAGGAAGCCAAAATTTACAGCAATTTCCCCCATTGGAGCTTATGTATTTATCCATTATATCATATTATAAACTCAATGGCAGTGTTGGGGTCAATTACATTTTTCAGTTACAATTACATTTTTTAATTATCCATGTTTAATTACAATTAAATTACGATTAGTTACAATCATATTTTTTTTAATTACATTAAATTACAATTATTTTTTATCCTCAGAAAGCGAATTACTGAGTAAGGGCGTTTATGTGACTAAGGTCATCTGAGGATGAGGATAGTGATATGTTGTTGTGTTGTGAATCATCTCCATAGTCATGGTAGTTAATATTGAAAGGCAAATCAGAGCCACTGCTACTTATTCACGTCTTTATAAGCATTATTTTTCTTTTTAACTGATTTACAAACTAATGAGTGCGTTATGTTGGACCGACTCAGCCTGACTCAGGGACACACTGTTATTCACCCAAATAAAGGTTTTAGGAAAAAAAAAAAAAATCAATCAGTATCTTCAGTAAATAAAATGTAGACAATATTTACAATAATGTATTTTTTCATTATTATTTTTTTAAATAATGGACAATTATTATTTTAATTGTTGATTATATAATGAAAGCATTTTTTAAACAATTGACAATAGGGGCAAATGGAATTAATTAACATTAAACATATTGTGAAGTGAATCATATGATTAACAAAATCTTGAAAATGCCAAAAAAGGTAACGCCACTTTTTTTTCTAGTTTTGTGCAGAAAGTGAATATTGTAAACATACCGTCTGCAGAAATCTTTGTCTACAAGTTTTAAATGTTTTGCAAAAATAAAGAAAACTACAATTAAAATATGTGCACTAATGCTTTCTTATCGTGCATTTATTCTATTTGATAAATCCATTAATTCCTAATCCTAATTTCTTCTTCACCAGGGAAATACCCTCAACCCACTGAGTTAAGAACCTGGATTCATCCACCATTGATCATCTCCTCATGATCCAGACAAGAATCAGGAGACAGTGATGTGCATTACAGACAGCTAATATGCTAATTTTGCACCAATAACACAAAGCAAACAGAAAAGCTCTTCCCTGTGACAGATGTCTACAGCTAATGTCCAGAGACCAACATTTTATAGGAGTTCCCACACAGGAGGAGTGGAGGGAACACTGAACGCCCATCAAGGGTTCCTCATCCTATCACTAATATTCTTCCCTATTTACTACTCATTTTGACATATAAACTGTAACGTGTGACATAAGATATATTTCCTGACCCTATAGGGCAGAGATGGGGAACTTTGATCCCAGCAGGGGCCACAAAAAGGTGATGTTCTGCCTCATGATCAGAATATCATCTCAGCATTTAGAATAGTGACCAATCTGAGGATTAATACAAGGAACAAAAAAGGGTTTAGTCTGTTTTTGTTGTCTTTTTGTGTTTTTTGATTTGCTTAGTGTGTTATTGAAGCCATTTTGTGCATGTCATTGGTCATGTTTTGTGGTTTTGCAGTCATTTTGCGTGTATTTTTGTTAA
The DNA here is from genome assembly GCF_900634775.1 of Gouania willdenowi. Classification (NCBI taxonomy): domain Eukaryota; kingdom Metazoa; phylum Chordata; class Actinopteri; order Blenniiformes; family Gobiesocidae; genus Gouania; species Gouania willdenowi. The sequence goes on from NC_041044.1 coordinate 15,731,164, forward strand.
AGCTTTTTATATATTTTTTGTTTTGTATTTCGGAGTAATTTTCTGTTCATACTTTTGTGTAGTTGTCTAATGTGTTTTTGGAGTAAATTTGCATATGCATTGTCTTCCTGTTGTGCAATACATTGTAATTTTGTATATTTTTTGTTACTGATAGTAATTTTTAATATTTTTGCTACTTTGTGTGTGTTTTAGTGTAATTTTGTGCTGTTACTTTGGGGCTGCCAGTTTCCCTTGTCTAATAGGACCTATATGATCAAATCCGTTGGAAGTCAGAGGAAAAGTGTTACTACAAAGCATCCCATGGATGATGAAGTGTTGGACAGTGAAGACCAGCATCATACAGAGTCACTTCAGTCTAAATATAACCCCTGACTGATCTAAAAGTGTTATTAGGTCTTTATTTTTGGTTCTTTTCATCTCTTTGCTGTGTAAATCTGCCACTCTGATTTCCCTGGTGGGAGTTCTTCATTAAAGTGTGTGTGGACATCAGATCACAGAGGGAGAAGGCGGTCGCTCCCCCCTCCCCTACCACCACCACCACCACACACACACTCCAACTCAGTCACATGGAGGGACACATGCACTGATAAAGCTCATTAACTAAAGAGTAGGATGTCACAGACAGACATAGAGAGAGAAAGACAGACGCACTGATTCTCTCATCCTGTCATGGACCATCATCATCATTACCATCATCATCATCACTCCACTGTGCATCTCTCCTCATTCATGAAGTAAAGCTGCTGTCAGGACTCCAGAATGGAGGCAGTGGCTCTCTTCTCTTTCACAGCATCCGGAGCCGATGAGATCAGCTTTAAGAAAGGAGACGTTGTCAAAGTAAGTGTGTGCAAACTTTATTTAGTGCACAGAGAGGCAGCATTCAGCATGAATTCTTGGAGTAACTTTATATGTGCATGTGTGTGCATTGTAGGTGACAGAAATGGAGGATGATTCTTGCTGGTTAACAGCAGAGATCCATGGGAAGAGAGGTTATGTGCCCGAGAACTACATTTCCCTTCTTCCTCATCCGTAAATAACTACTCTAACCACTTTTTATGATTCTAAATGTGATTTCAGACTCAGATGTTGGTTTTACTCTGATTACTTATTTAGAAATGTCAATATATTGCTTTATATAATGGTTAACCCTTATGCCCAGTCAGCCATCGCTGTTTACTTATAATTAATTATCTATACCACTGTATTGATTATGTCCGCTTTGTTGGTTCCCTATTATTATTTTTTTTTAAGTAATTAGTTGTTTAAAAGATACCATGTGTGCTGATGTGTTTAACATGGTGATATTTATATTTTTTTTGTATCTATCGAAGCCCATTCCCTCTAGTAAAAAATAACAATGAGAAACTAGGAAAAGTATAATAATAATGATAATAATAATAAAAATCTTAAGTCATAACACAAAGATACTAAGTCATAATGATGAGATGCTATTGCTAAGTCATAATTATGAGATGTTAAGTCATAATTATGATAGCATCTCATAATTGTGACTTATATTTGTTTTATTATGATTATGATTATTATTATTTTACTTTTCTTAGGTTTTATTTTTTTTTACTGGTGGGAATGGGCTTCCATACATATCAGTTATTAAGGTAAAAAAAAGCTTGTGAACAAATGTGTGTTTAAGTTTTGGTGTTACTGAGAATCCCAAACAACTACTGAAATCAATATTCAAAAACTTTAACTTTAAGGGCGTATGTTATGAATCTAGATCACCTGTTATTGTGCTAACATTCGGGGTTAAATCAGTGTGCGCTGGACTACGAAGCTCGCTGAAGTCTTAAAGCTGGGGTACTCAAATTATTTTCTTTAATTAAAAATAAGATTCTTTTTAGCATCATCTACTTTATCATTAAAGTAATCATTTCTGGAACAAATTGTACGTCTGCGTGCTGTCTGTGCCTTATATTTAAGTATTTTAGTTAATAAAACCCCAGAAGACAAAATCTTGACGGTCACCCCCTCCAGCTCTAATCACAGGATTTAGAGAAAGGAGGGATGAGCAGAGCCCACGATGGAGCCTCTTCATTGGCTGCCGCAATATATAGTGAAGCGCGTACACGGTTCTAACACGTACCCGTGACAATTAGATTTATTTTCGGCAACAAATGTTGCTTGGATGCAACTTCAGACTGTCAACCTATGCATGTGCATGTTCAGCGCTCGTGCACGACTTCGTGCACTTCCAGAGGGGGAGACTTGGAGGGATTATCAGAGAGGGGGGCGGCATTTACGGTTCAAATTTAGCCATGCCCCTCTATCATGGTTCAAGATTCCGATCAGTGCAGTTTTATTAAGGCTAAATCACCATGGAAACTTATGCTGAACGACTAGCCTGCTCACAAGCAGGTTTTTCTCTGGCTAGGATCTGAGCGAGTGCTAAAGTCCCGCCTCCTGACCAATCAGATCTCTTAGAAAACGAGCTGTCCAATGAAAGGTGATGTGTGAACACGTCACTGTGTGGATCTGATCTGACAGCTGAAGAGCGAGAGAGAGAATATTTAGACATCGATGCAATCCTTTCATTTACCGATGATGACATCCTTTAGGAAACATAGAGATTTATATCTGATGGACTGATGAAGTAAAATCAATAAAATAAGTCAGCTGATAAAGCCTGCGTGCATCATGCAATTTCACAATGATAACTTACTGTAATTAACTAATTAATTCATGTATTCAGTGGTGATGGAAATAGCCTCAGTCCTATGAATAATATAATATACAAATATATATGATCTGTATGAACACAACATCAGAGACACGGACAAGTTAAAAAGAGAAAAGAAAGTGAAACTGATTCTTTGTATATAATCTCACTAATTAAAATAGTATTAAAGGTCCCTTATTATGCAATTTTTAACCCATCTCCTTTTCTTCTAAAAACCCCAAAAACATAGTATTTAGTGCATTATTTTCCCAAACTCGCCTGTTTTCCAGAGTTTTAGCCTCTGAAAAGTGACTTTGTGAGCAGTTCTGAAATCGGGGCCTAGTTATGCATATTCATGAATGGACGTGTCTATAGACGTCACCTCACTTCATGTCTCACTCTTTTACAGAGTGATGAGTGGTCACCAAAGCGATTTTATTTTTGCTATCCACACACCGTTGTTATTGTTTTCAGCCAAAAAACTGCATATTACAGTAGAACACATGGATATTTAAGTGACTATTGTTATTTTGAGTCCATCTCAGAGCTTCAGGGTTCGTGCATCTCAGCAGCAGCAGTCGTTCAAACTCTCACCAGTGTTAAGCTGCTAAGTCACTTCCTCCTCCTCCATTGCTCTTCTAACTACAGGAATAGTGCATTCAAGATGATAATAATTTGTTTTCTCCAACCGCTGCGTCAGATTGTGACACAAACACGTCAGATCAGCGTTACGAGGCGATATAACAGGTTCACCAATGCGCCGAACCACAAGGGCGGTGTACACCTCCACATGAACAATTAGTGCCTACACTACAGTGTACGTTCACTGTGGAAGTGGGGCAGGAAAGTTCTGTATTTTGTTTTACTGGTAGCCATCACTCCTTTGCTAGCAAGAAAAATAATGGCGGACTTTCGCAAAAGTTTTCATCAGGTTGAGGGTGGAGTCCATGGGTGGAGTTACCAGCGGATGGGTATTTGACTTGTGACATCACAAATCTGGAAAATTTGAAACAGAGCAATTTTCTCTGTGTTGTAAGACTTACAAAGACCACAAAAAAAATGACTGGATTTCATATTTTGTGTGCCGGAGGACACTCAAGTTGCCTCATATGTGATAATAATAATAATAAAAAAAGAATTATTCCTCATTTGTGACATTCTACAGTTCATCAGTGTGATTGGTCAGACGCTGTAAAATCCACCTCCGTCACTAGAGCGCGCCGGTTTACCAGACTGAAGTCCACACGCTTAACTCAGCTTGTTGTTATCGACCTTCGTAGGACAGCTTCTCTCTGACAGGGAATGTTTGTTTAGGTGAAACCCATTAACGGAGATTAAAGGTTCCACATCATGCTATTTTTCACCTATCTCTATTTGTTTTAAGAACCCCAAAAACATAATATTTTAGGTTTATTTTCCCAAACTTGCCTGTTTTCCAGAGTTTTAGCCTCTGAAAAGTCACTTTCTGAGCAACTGACTTCCTCCTCCCCACACGGTGACGTAGGGCCAGAGGACGGCCCGCCCTCCTCCCACCCACTCCGTAGCTGAGCTCATGCTGCTTTATAAACACGAGACAGAGCGTGGGGGCGGGGCGTTCACCGGTACATACATAGACTGTAGAAAATACATACATATCACTGCGCGAAGGACGCTGAAATGCTCAACTTCGTGGGCGTGTCTGTTTACATGTCAATCATGGCAGAGAGCTTCCTGGAGGCGTGGCTTCTCCAGCTCAGTGCCAGTCAAATTTGTCATAAAAGTGGGAACGCGTCATCAAATTGGAGCGAGGTGTTTGGGCTCACCCTGCAGTAATCCTCTTTTTGTTTCTTTGTTCAAATTTCGTTATTTCTAGACATTATGTTTGGACTGAACTGACATTTTAGGGGATTCTTTGTTTACGTGTATAACATTAAAAACCTTGATTGTTTCCATTCTGTGTGTGTGTGTGTGTGTGTGTGTGTGTGTGTGTGTGTGTGTATGTGTGTGTGTGTGTGTGTGTGTGTGTGTGTGTGTGTGTGTGTGTGTGTGTGTGTGTGTGTGTGTGTGTGTGTGTGTGTGTGTGTGTGTGTGTGTGTGTGTGTGTGTGTGTGTGTGTGTTGTAGATGGTTTGCAGGTCCAGTGTCCAGGCTAGAGGCCGAGCAGTGTCTGCACTGCCAGGACACTGGAGTGTTTCTGGTGAGGGAGAGCGAATCAGCTCCTGGAGAGTTTTCTATGTCAGTTAGGTCAGTGAATGCATCACTCATGCTGACACATCAGTATCATTCTGATTCAACGCTAAATTTAGTTTATAGCTGAGTGTAATTGGGCGTGTGGCCTGAGGGCAGCATTTACACTTGAATGCTAAAGAATTGTGCTAATTATCACCTTGACGAAGTTTCTTTGCAACTTTATAGTTTGGTTTAAAACACAATAGAAGTGCTGACATGTTGCCGTCAAATTGAAAAGGCCAAACTGCTGCATCAAACCTCCATGAACATATTCATTCAATGGCCACGTTTACATGGGAGCTTTAATTCCTCTTTAAAGCGGAATAAAAGTTAATTCCTCTTTAACCTGACTTTGTAAACAGTTAATTGCCAATGCTTATTTACTTCCAAATTAAATTAAAATCTGATTTAAGTGACTGGTTTATTCCGATTTTAATTCCGAATTAGATAATTCCTCTTTCCTGTAAGCACTTAACTTGGTTAAAGCCGCTTTAAGTTAATTCGGATCGTTTTGCACTTGCACGACTTGCGGCGATGACGCGCTGGTGAAGACATAATCCAAGATGGCGGCGGCCTGGACTACAGCCTAGACTATTTAATAAGAGCCTTAAAAGACATGGATATAATGAAAAGAGTGGATGGACAGAGGCATAAACATGCAGACTTTCACACAAATGCTGCTGGATTTCAAATTGTTTTTATTTTTTATTTTATTTTGTTATGGATGTCAATTTTTTATTCTCACTGAGCACATGAGCAGCATCCATGTCTCTCTCTCAGTGTGTGTGTGTGTGTGTGTGTGTGTGTGTGTGTGTGTGTGTGTGTGTGTGTGTGTGTGTGTGTGTGTGTGTGTGTGTGTGTGTGTGTGTGTGTGTGTGTGTGTGTGTGTGTGTGTGTGTGTGTGTGTCAGGGCCAGCAGCGAGCAGAGCTGAACTATTTAGAAACGTTCTACAAGACCCTCTAAAAATATCTCACACACCCTGGTGTGTGTGTGTGTGTGTGTGTGTGTGTGTGTGTGTAATCTGGGGCATGAAGCTGCCGTGTGACACATTTAATCACATAGGGTAAATCAAATGTGTTCAATAATCCAGGCATTGCATAACACTCCATTGTCTTTAATTAAACACAGGTGCATTATGCAATCGACACATGCCATATGCCACATGCATGTACATCCTGTGCACACATGAATTTTGCAGGGCACATCTGTTTGCCTCTCAGGGCTGAGGGTTAGAGGATGCCCACACTGCATGTGCAGTACACGTTTGTGCTGCAGTGAGACACACTTTCACTGCAAAAACATATTGTCGCTCTAAGTGTTTCCTCCTTAACGGGATGGGAACCATGCATAATGAGACTCATGCACAGTGTGGAAGCAGCACGTACAGTAGCATTACACCCTTCCTAATCTGCTGTGCTTTTAGTCTCATCTTGCTTCAGTTGTTGAGAAATCCATAAAACGTTATTTTGAAATGTTATATTTATGTAAATACAGGCATTTGTTGTGTTCTATGCACAAACAGGAACATACAGTACACCTTCCATGGTATATTGTCCAAGGGCTTTTATTTTGAAATGAACTCTAACATGGTACATTTTAACTCAACTAAAAATTCAATAGCCACTGTTTATGTAAAAATATTCTGCAACACAAACCTCCAGATAAAACTTTGTGTAGCTATAGCTGGGGTTTATACAGTATATGAAAGGGTTGCATTACAAGCTTTTATTTGAAACCAAGAAATAGACTGGTGAAAATGATTGTTGCTTCACATAACCTCAAACTTGATAAATATGAGTAAGCATGGGAGAAAAAAGTACAATAAAAATATACAGTACTGTCTTTGGACTTTCTAAATGATAAAGTTGGAGAGGAAACAGGTTTGGGAACATTTGTGTACATAGTTGGCCTATTTGTTTTACAGTAGTTTAATGTTCCTCCATTTTTAAAAATCAGTTCAGTGTTATTTTCTTTTTCCGATCTTCATTGTATGAATCAAAGTATTTGCCCTTCAATGTCCCCTTTGGGGTTTTGCATCAATCTGCCACTATTGGGTTGCACGCTCCCATTAATGGTGAGACATTTTTTTGTCAAATGTGAAGTCACAGTTTGGTCGCTATAGCCCACAGATGGACAACTTCTATCACAGCGGGGGCCACAATCATGTGATTGTCTGATCGTAGGGCCACATTATCAACAGTCATGTCAGCATTTAGAATAATTACCAAATGTGTGCATTAATAGAGGAAAGAACAAAGGGCTATGTACATTTTTTTTGTCTCGTGTGTTTTTGGAGTCATTTTGTGTATTTTTGTTGTTTTGAGTCTAATTTTTGTTGATATTTTGAACATATTTCAGTTATTTTGCATATATTTGTTGTCATTTTGTGTATTTTGGTTGATGTTTTGTTCATTTTTCAATGATTTCTGTGTATAATTGTTGTCATTTTGTGATTTTTTTCCTGTAAATGTGTTTTTTGGAGTCATTCTGTGTATTTTTCTGTCAATTTGTGTGTTTTTGGTGTACTTTTATGCCTTTATTTTGGGGGCAGCACAAATTTAGACAGAGGCCTCCTGTTATAGCCTCTCACATGGTGGTGCAATAGGATCCACGACCAAGTGAACTAATAACAAACCTACAAAACATGCTTTTAAAACATAAGACAAAACAGAGTACTTAATTACAGGGGGAACAACATACAAACTTCCCACTGGCAGCTTAAATACCTGATCAGGTTTGGACTGATAATCTCCTTATACAGGGTTTTTTGTTTATTTTAATGGCAGCCCAACCCCAGAAACAACCTTAAACAAAGGGAAAGAAGCAAACTCTCTCATCACGTTGACCAAAAATCCCTACAGCTGATATTACAGCATCATGCACAGCCTGCAGCGTGTCATCAGCCTTCAACAAATAATTACTTACTCTAATGAAAGAAAAAAAAATATTACGTCACATTGTTATATGCAAATCTAGCTAGCACTAACCCTCAGGCTGTTACACAGTGTCCAGGAAATCCTCCTCGTGTTTACGTGCACATGGTCACGCCTGTTTCCAGCAGATTGCTGTGTTTGTCATTTGAACCACAGGAGGTGATGACTTGATTTATTTTTCTAGATCCGCCGACACAAATGCAATTATTTCTGTTGTTTCAAGCACTACCACAGGAATTCATATTAGGACTAAAGGATTTCTTCAACAAACAAATAATCAGCTGTGGTTGGAAGATAAATAAACATGTACTGTATATAAATGTACTCTCCAGGGTTGGGGTGAATTATAATTGTAATTGCTTAATTGACAATTAATTACCATTATGGCATAGTTATAATTGTAATTGTAATTTAAAAAAATATGTTGCTGTCAATCATAATGAAATTGTAATTGAGTTTGGATAATTGACGCAAAAATTCTATAAAAATTGTCAATTATTATTTAGCGCAAAACCGGGGACACATGTTACAGTTCTATGTACAGTTCTACACAATATGTAGTTAACAATTATTAAAATATGTTTCAATTCAACTTTATTTGTATAGCGCAATTTACAACAAAATCATCTCAATGCACTTATCAAAATATAAAATTCATATCAAACTTTCAAACATTTTACCATAAAATAAAAAATAAAATGAAAAAAATCTAGGAGCTTACTGAAGCAAAAAAAGGCTCAGATTCCCACATCAAAAATATTAAAACTTATATTTTCATTGATTAGGAAGTCGAACAAGGAAACCAATAGATAGGAAATAAATTAGATGATAGATATTTGTTTTTAGTGTATTTTACAGCTGATTTACAACCTGTTATCATAAAAGATGCTAACAGAAAGCTAACACAAGAGGAAAGATAAGTTTTATTAGATTATTTATTTCAGGCAAGGTAATTGTGATTAATTGTAATTGAACTTTAGTCATTGTAATTTACTTTCTAAGGATGAAATTTCTTTTTATTTATTTGTAAATTGGAAAAAAAAAAATGCTGATCACCGTAAATATGGGGTTGTAATTGAACATGGGCAATTGAAAACTGAAAAATGTAATTGACCCCAACCCTGGCACTCTCCCATGCTCACACCTTTTACTCTAATAATAATAATAATAATAACAATAATAATAATAATAATGCATTGGATTTTATATAGCGCTTTAGACACTCAAAGTGCTTTACAGAATGAAGTCATTATTCTTTATTTACTTTACTTATCCTTTCACTCCACACTTAGTGGTGGTAAGCTACAACCCGGCTCTCTTCCTTTGCAGTTATGGTGACAGGGTGGAGCACTTTCGAGTCCTGGAGGGCGGAGGTCAGTACTGCATCTGGGACGAGTCGTTCTCCTCCCTTAACCAGTTGGTGGACTTCTACAGAAGTCACAGCATCGCTGTAGACAAAGTGATCCACCTCAGAGACCCTCCCTCGCAGACACACGTAGGCCATAACCCCTACCCCAACCCTTATAGGACCAGTTCCCAGGAGTCCATCCCCTCCGCCCGCCTCCACCCTCGCACAGAGAAAGAACCCTCCCAACGTGTGCGGGAACCAGTTTTAGAGGTAGGACTGAGTGTCATTTTATGTCTGTGTAAACACCTTTACAAATGTTCCCTGTCTTTGTGTAGAAGCCTCGCCTGGCCCACGCTCTGTGTAACTACACCCCTCCTCTGACCAATCACCTTCACTTCAGACGTGGTGACATCATCGACCTCCTTGACTGCTCGAACTCCCTAAGCTGGAGGGGTCGCTGTCGAGGTCGAGTCGGTATCTTTCCACCTGAATTCGTCCAAGCGCTCTACCATTAATACCATATCACACCCTCATTACTGTGGCTGCTTCTCTGGCACCTATCAGTCAGTCAGCCTGTGGTGACTAGAGTTAACATTTCTCAATCAAACAGTTATAATCAAAGAGGGCCGGCTTTAGGTCATTTGTGACCCTCTATTATTCATTTTTCTATTTTAAAATGTAAAATAATGCACTGTAATACAATATAACACCTACAGGTATAGTGCAAATGTCTTGAGGGAACAAATAACAAAAATGGTGCAAAATCCAAAAGCAACGCAACAGTGCAATAAAAAGTCAAAAATAAAGAACATTTTTACTTTCCTGTTTGGTTTTTCTAGTGAGTAACACAAATCTTAAAACCAAAGAACACAATGTGCAAACAACACAATGGAATTATGTAGAACAGCACAAGAATTAAAATAAAAAATAAATATAAATATGGGCAGAAGATTAGCAGGTATAGTTACAGATTTTAAATATTAATATTCAATTAAGAGAAAAAATGCACAGTTATTGTAAATGGTATGTTTCAAGTGTATTATACCTTTTTAAATTATTTCAAAGAAAAAGAAAGAAAAAAATTGGGTGGGTGCAATTTGGCGCCCCTCCAGCAGATGACGCCCTTGGCGGCCGCCTGTGTTGCCTGTCGGGAAGGCCGGCCCTGGTTGGGGTCAATTGTAATTAGAACTGTGTAATTGATATTTAATTACAATTTTGATGTAATAATAATCTTAATTGCAAAAAAAAACTGTTGCAATCATAATTGAAATGTAATTAGCATGGAAATTCTATTTAAAAAAAACTGCCAATTACAATTTAATTCAACGCAAACCTGGGAAACCATGTTCCAGTTGTATGACTTACACATACGCAGTTAATAATTATTAGAATATGATTTATTATAAGTTTACTTGAGAATCATTTTACCATTTAAAAAGAATTAAATCTAGGGGTATACTGACAGAAAAAAGACTCAGACGCTCACACCAAGAAAATGAAGACCAATATTTTCATTGATTAGGAAGCCTAACAAGGAAACCAATAGATTAAAAACAAATTTAATAATAGATAATATTTTTTATTGTATTTGACAGCTGATTTAAGACATGGGTCAAAATGACCAGTTATCGTGAGAGATGCTAACAGAAAGCTAATACAAGAGGAAGGATACGTTTTATGGGGTTATTTATTTCCGACTCAGTAATTGTGATTAATTGTAATTGAACTTTAGTAATTGAGAATGTAATTGTAATTGACTTTCAGAGGAAAAATAATAATTTTAATTTTAATTTGTAATTGAAAAAAAAAATGCTGGTCAACGTACTCATAATTGAGTTGTAATTGAAAATGGATAATTTAAGACGTAATTGTAATTACAAATTGTAATTGAGCACAACCCTGTAATTAACAGCTGTTTAATGCTTTGTCCTCCTTTGCCGTCTAATTCCAGAGCTGGTCTGTTTTCTTTGTTGTGCTTTTCTCATGTTTCTGAGTAAACTTCACACCAGACTTAATTACATTTAACCACATGATTAGAAAGTCAATTACCAGGGAGATAAAGGGAAGGGAAAGGAAGATTGGTTTCTAAGAAAATGAGCCGTTATTTAGTTGCTCGAAAGAACATTTTCTTTCATTTTTTTTCCCATTATGATTTACCTTGAAGATACTTTGTAATTATATAACTGTGCTAACTGTCTCACTTTCTCTCCCGTCTTATAACAGTTACATATTATGTTTTGTTTTATGGTCTTATCTGCGTTGATCACCGTTCTGTATGTGAATCAATATGTAAACTGCACTGCAAGCAAATAAAGAAGGAATTTACATTTTTGTCTGTGGTAGTTTCTGTAACTTTGTTTTGGTTTTGGATGTGGTGGAATATCATGACAGGATAGACGATAATAGGCTCACAATAACACAATATTTTAGAAATGGGAAAAAGACAATGAAAACTGCAGTACAAAAAAACTCTGGGTGTGACCTTTTCAACTCAAAAAGACCATAAGACTCATTTTTCCACTCTGGAAGAATGCAAAAACAGAGATATCATGTCATCACCATGACATTTTTAAAAAAATATTCCATGCATGAACTTTGCGTTACAAGTTTTTTAAAAACGTCAAACGAGAGCAGGCTACACAGCCCAGATTTAAGATATGGACATCTTCTTTTTCAACAATATTATCATGTCTAGATTTTTTTTACATGGACATTGGCTATGTCTGCTGCAGCTGGAAAGACACACTCATTTGGCACAGATGGAAAGGTATGCTTCGACACCCCCCATAAACACACACACACCCCCCTTTGCAATACTACACGTACCATCGGCAATAGATCATGTGACATTTTAATTTAGCAATATATTGTTGCACAAGATATCGTCCCACTTTCCGTATTCATGCCATCCATGGATGGATGGATCCAGGGCCGGATTGGGACCAAAACTCAGCTCTGGCATTTTGTGTCCAGACCAGCCCACTATTATCAGCAACACCACGTAGAAGTCCTCACTAAGTCAGTGATGCTCAACATGTGGCTCTTTATTTCTTGATTTTAATTATCATTCCCCCAGAAAACCTGAAAAGGGGGAAACTTTTAAACCCCTTTTTACCCATTTCCTTTGGCCATTTTGCAACTTCCTTTGTCCGATTTTTGTCCCTTTTCAATAAATTCTGACACTTTTTTCAGACTTCAGCTGCCTTTTGCCAATAAATATCCCTTTTTCCTATATTTTTCCTAGTTATTTTTGACTCTAATCCAATTTTTGTCCTTTTTTTAAAAATATTTGGCTGCTTTTCATCCAAATAGGCTACATTTTGCTAATAAATACCACTTGTTTCTTTTTTCCCTACATTTTACCTCTTTTTATTCCACATTATTGCCCTTTTTCACTAATGTTTGCCACATTTTGCCCATTTAAGCTACCCTTTGCCATTACATATATTACCTGGTTCATTTTTTGCCACTCTTGACTGCTTGTGGCCCATTTGAGTCACTTTTCACTCTTTTCTTGCCACATTTTTGCCACTTTTGGACCATGTCTGCCTCCACTCGCTCATCAAAAACAAACAAACACGTAGCGAACCATGCCAGCCCACTTTGGGTAGACGGCCCACCGGGACGATGCCCGGTATGCCAAATGGCCAATCCACCCCTGGATGAATGGATGGTTGGATGGATAAATGGATGGATAAATGGATGGATAAATGGAAGGATAAATGGATGGATGTGTGGATTTTCAATTTATTAAAATTTCTTTATTGATCTCCCAGATGAAATAACATCGAGCAGCATAACAATAAACACTGACCATTATTCAAACATGCATATAATTATAAATAGCCAATATTTGTGCACGTCTATTACAAAGAAATTAGTCATGGGTGCTTAAGTACTCATTAGTAAATAGAGGTACAAGAAAGACAAACTTTAAAGATGCATCCACCTTTTACCTGTAATCGCTAATGTAGATGTGGTCATTGGTATAACTTCATGTGTATTAAAAGAGGTAGCAGTCAGCAAGGGCTAAATCCATATCAACATCAGTTGTTTCTAAAAATGTTCAGGTGGTTATTTTTGTGTTATAACAGTGAACTGGACCAGTAGAAACTGTTGATTAAAAATGTATTTCATATCAAAGGCTTTTAATGGGAAAGACAAAAGTTGGTGTTTGATGAGCACAGCTTTTAAGAGAGTTGAGCTGACTATTTAAACTTCCAAAGCCTATTTTTTTTATTTGTATTTTTCATAATTATTAACAAAGAAGAAAGAAAAAAAAATGGTTTATTAAATTTCTACCATTTGAAGTGTATCTCTATTGTTTTCACATTTTTTCATGGCAGATTGTCACCATGGTAACGTGATGGAGCAGAAGTGCAACCCACATTTGCAGAAGTAGATTTGTTGTGGTTAGCAAAGCTTAACAAAGGAAAAATGTCAAACAATACAAATTACAAGTCCAAATATATTATTTTAGTTGAAATGATTTTGGCTGCTGAATGAAACCCAAGGTAAGAAAGTTTCTTTTAAGAATCATATTCATTGTATCACATTGTAATCATTCTATGGCACAAACATGAACTAAAATTATACCTTTATTACGAACATGAACTAAAACAGAAACACAAATATTAGAACAAGCTAAGCCACCAAGATCAGTGTTTTCTATCTGTTTCTCTGCATGTTGTCGGCTATCGTACAGAACGTTATCTTCATGGTTAAATGAATGAGTTAAATTCATCAGAGCAAAAAAAAAACAATAATGAAGAATCTCTTTTTGCTAGACCTGTTTTTGTTTTTGTTTTCTGCTTTTGTTTGTCACAGCTTTTCCGCAGGTGTTAAATATGGCACAACGTTTTTACATTATTTTATAGATTTCGGCTGGTTTAAGCTTTTTACTGAATTTGGTTTATTAAGTAATTGTTTTGGGGTTTTTTTCCAACTTGCGCTTTTATATTTTATACTTTTGCGTGCCCTTAAATAGTGATATACTGTAAAAAGGCCAGCATAACACATTATCATGATTATTACTGAGATCCACAGGTGGATCTTCATGCAAAATCTAAAGCATGAAGCAATACAGTAATTCACATACTGTACATTTTCTAGTTTTGATTGTCAGTCATTCAATGCAGTCATTCATATTTGTATGTTTAACAATATGAAAAATCCACGATATCTGAAAAATGTGTTTGAAATGAATTGTTTCCTTAGCTAAACTTGAGGAGATCAACGTTGCAGATTTTCATTCACGTTAAAGAGAAATGGGTGGGGCTAAATGCTACATTAGATTCTCCACTCAGGCATAATATGCATAGAGAAAAATATTAATACTGACAAGCAAGATTGCGTTGAAACAGCAAAACCTGGACCAGAACTTGCTCTCTTGCACAGTGGGCACTCTGGGAGTTGAAGGCTCCTCAGATCTTGGTGCAGCCATACACAGCCCCGCCCCCTGACCACACTTTACCCGGCGTGTTGGCTCAGATCCTGTGATGGCACATTTAATGGAAGTTGTGCAAAGCGGTGACGACAATAGAACACATCATCAGACACATGTTTATCACATGGTGGCTTGGTTTTTATGCATGAATTCAAAGTCTCACCCTGAGGGCTACGGTGGCTCACAGACGACACTTTCTGCAGAGGAATCTCTCTTGGTGGATCATCTGTTATTGTCCACCAGGTCAGATTACATACCTGGTAAAACACAAGCATGCGAGACAATTCAACCAAACATTATTAGATAGATAGATAGATAGATAGATAGATAGATAGATAGATAGATAGATAGATAGATACTTTATTCATCTCCAAGAGAAATTCACAATTTATTGTTGTGGGCTACAATATACACACTCTGTTCAAATCCATACTTGTGATTTATTAGCTGAAAATCATCAGTGAGTGCAGTTTAACTGTAATCACAACAAATATGACTAAACAAAGGCTAAGATATCAAAGCAATGAATTCAGCAATGATTTGTGTATGATAAACAAACACTACATATTGTTGAATTTTGCTTCTCACCTAAATAGTAAGTGTAATTCAAGGTCAAAGCAGGACATACAGTAGCTTCGATTAAGGAACCAGCTTCAGAACAAAAGTAGCAGAATATACATGTCAGATAAATGAGGAATGTAGCACAATAAAAAAAACTTGAAGCAGTGTGCTGGATCAAAAAAGGTCCAAAGTAGCTATGAAGAAACGAAGGTCCGCACCACTGCATAGTTTGCTCCCAAATTCACTTTTTAATAAAACACCAAAAGACGTGACGTTTCGGGCTGACCGCCCTTCATCAGACATAGGTGTCTTATATACTGTAGGTGTTTTATTAAAAACTGAATTTGGGAGCAAACTGTGCAGTGGTGCGGACCTTTGTTTCTTCATAGATAAATGAGGAATGTCAGATAATTTACATTTCTCTAGTCTATGATCCTGATTTAAAGCTGCTGCATAACTTTTTTTTATCAGATAAAGACATGGTGTCGACCTAATAGATCAAAAAAGCAATGGTCGTTGAAAAAAGGATGTTAAAATGATGAAATTGGTGCTCGAAAGTTGTTTTTTTTTATCTACACTGGCGGATAATGTTTATGCACAGCATTGTGGGATGTGGTGTCCCGTAGACGGATGCATAAGGGTTTTTACTTTCTTGTGTTTGACCTCAAAAACCTCTGCCAAAACGACTTCTGGTGTTTTCACTGAGGCAAAACTATGGTAGATGTTCATTTTGGGGTTCACACGGAAAGATCTGAATATGGCCGAAATGCAAAGCCTCATGGAGAGAGGTGATATCACTGGGAACAAACTAGAACACAAATGGTGTTGAGCCAATCACTGGCCTCCTTGTCTGGCAAAGAAACACAAGAAATCACTGCACGAACGAAGTAAAAACAGTCCCATGTATCCACCTGCAGGACTTCACATCCCACAATGCAATGCGCAAAACCTTTCCGATGTCAATCAGAGAGAGTTTACAAAACCAACTTTTGAGCAGTAAGTTCAGCCTTTTACATCTTTGATCTTTGATTTATGGATCTATGAGGCCTACACTATGCCTTCATCTGATAAAAAAAACTTTTTTACTCTAATATGTTCGCGTTAATTTGAATATAGATCTGTATTTAAAAGTTTTGACTATTCCACTGATGTACCATTTCTATATATACCGTAAGCGTTTATGTGAATTGGGGCTCACTGGGACAGGATTAGCACTTGGGCTCAGTGGTAGAATGGGTTGTCCAATAACCGAAGGGTTGGGGGTTGGAATCCCACTCTATCCAAGTCATTGGTTCCTTGGGCAAGGCACCCACATTTCCTCGTATGAATGGGTATGAATTGTGCATGAATGTTGGTGGTGGTCAGAGGGGCCGTAGGAGCTAAATGGTAGCCACGCTTCTGTCAGTCTGCCCCAGGGCAGCTGTGGCTACATTGTAGCTCACCACCACCAGTATGAATGACGTGAGTGACTGGTGTGAAAGAATAATGGTTTCCGTCACGCGCTTTGAGTCTCCTCGAAAAAAGCGCTATATAAAGCCAAGCCATTATTATTATTATTATTATTATTAGTTGTTTTTAAAGTACTCACAGGTGTGAAACATGTTTGTGTGATTGTTTGTCTCGCTGAATCGGCCACAACAAGAATATAGTCGGCATCTAAATTTAGATAAGATGGTAGAGAGTTCACCATCTTGCAACCTTTGCGTGTATAAAGAGTTTAATTAAACAATATCTATGCGGTAAATACAAGTGACACCAATATGCAAAGAAGGTGCATCCTTAGTCATTTTCCTCTCATGAGAACACAAACACAGGGTGCTTGACTTGTTTAAAGGAATGTGCACATCTTCTTAGGTTTGGTTCCTTTCATCAAACCTTGATGAGTGAATAAATAAGACTGTCAAGCTGTAGAATAACTGTTAGCTATTAGAACAATTTCCATGCTCACTCTTTTGCTGTTTTTTGCACAAATCCAGAACCAGCATTATTTGACTCCAAAATCAGTAAAAACAGGATGTGACACACATCCCTGCATTCCAAACATCAGCATTGTTGTGGCAGTTTGGAAAGCGATGTTGGCACGAATTTGAAGAACAGCTGCTGCTGAGCTTGTGTTTAAAATTGTAGAAGTTAAGTGAAAATGAATGCAAAGTTTCTCTGTGAGATTTGACAAAATTTAAAGCGTTTCGCTTATTTATTGGAAACAAATGCTGACAGCTTGTCCAATTCTGTGAGCATGAAGAAAAATGTTATGTACCCGTTGGGGTACACAATGGCACTACGGGGGGTACTTAAGAGAGAGAGAGTAGAAAATGAACAAATAAAGTGTCAGTCTTGGTCCCTCCCCAGGCGTGAGATGACTTGAAATGATAAAAACTATAGAAACAAATCTATTCAGGAGCCAATAAATCAGGGTTTTTCAACCTTGGGTTTTGGACCCCATGTGGGGTCGCCTGGAGTTTAAACGGGGTCGCCTGAAGTTTGTGAAAAATGTAATTAGATTTTTTATATGTTCTAATTATTTATTTTATTTTATTTTTTTATTTTTTACTAAAACACAATCTTAAACAACTGTATTTCTATACTTTCACTTTGTGAAATATAAACATAGGTTCAACTAAAATGCAGTAAAAAAAAATAAAAAATAAATAGATCTCAAACATGATCAAAAACTAATTCTAGAAAAAACATGTCTTTGGGGTCACCAGGAATACTTGATATCAAAATGGGGTCACGATCCAAAAAAGGTTGGGAACCACTTACTAAATACTGTTTTTTTCCACTTATTTACAAAATGAATTTTTTTTTTTTCAGATGTGTGTTATCACTCATTTATTCCATCATTGTGCTCTATAGTTGTTTTTAAATAGTTTTCTTAGCAAAATGTTGTAGTCAAACAAAGAGGGTGCATGAATTCAGAAATAAGAGAAAGGGGGAACTGGAGCCCAAAAAGTTTGAGAGCCACTGTGAGAGAGGATTTCTTTTCACAACCAGAGCTGATGTTTTTAGTTTGACAATCATAAAAAAAAGCTACACAAAACCATTGAGTCGTGAAGTATGCTGAGCCTTTGAAACGTGAAGCATTTTGTGTATTGTGTGCATTACAATAGTGCTACTGTACGTTGGGCTTGAGCTGTGGTGTTAACCGTTGATCTCTGGGATTAACATGAACACATAACCTTTATGAAAGCGCAAAGATTCACGTGATCACCTGCCAACATACAACAGCCAGGCATTCCCCACAGGTTCATCTGTGCCTTACATTAGACGATAACATCACAGGTGCAACAGACAATCCCGCTTACTGGCAGCGGCGCTATAATGTCTGTCCATGTGTGCACACCTGTTGGTGACTGGGAGGCGGCGTTAGCAGTGATACTATGGCAACCACGATGGCGGTGAGCCCACAGAGCAGAATGGCAAAGTGAAGGTAGTGGACTCCTCGTAGCAGATCCGGTGCTGAGTCCTCAACACCACATCTGGGAGGCGGGAAGGCAAACTCCAACACCATTCTACACACGCCCACCACCAGACCCACCATCAGGCCCCAAAATGCACCCTAAAAAAACAACAACAATAAAACATACATGTTAATCTACTACAAGCCCTGCATGGCAGACATGTTGACCTCTGCTAAGGCCTCTAAGTCTAATTCCTGTAGAAGCTCTAGTCAGGAGTTGGGTGTGTTCGACTCATAAAGTTTGACAGGTTCCCACCATGATAGTCTGTTACTGTCATGTCACCTAACACCTATGTTTTCTTATCTTTGGCACACACGCGTGCAGCTACCCAAATAACTTGGTGCGTTTCAAGCTTCAGAGAAAAATGTGACCTGTGCAGTTTGACTTCACGTCAATGAAAAATATAATCACCCTGTCACAGGATCACAAAACACGTGTCAGATGGCTCACAGACACAAGACATGGATTGGCAGATACCTGGACGGATGTCTGATAGATAGATAAAAAGTTCATTTCATGTCAAAGTGTATTGACCAGGGGATTGCACTGCAGCACAATCCCTGTTGGATATAGATATTAACCTGATTCTGAAGTCTTTATACATTTGTACTGAAGTTCTGCTAACCAGCCTGCCTTTACAGTAATGAGCAGGAAAACAACATTACACACGTTCCTTTCCAATGTAATCATGTCGGTAATATTTGTTTGCCACATTGTGCAGAAAAGCTGTCGGGGCCAGAATAATGCATTTAATAAGTAGAGTTTGCATGTTCTCTGGGCTGTATACTACTTTCTCCAGCAGTCCAACAATATTACAAATATGTGTTAGAGAAATGGTGTGCGATTCTCACTCTCCAGTAATACATACCCTAATCTATGATTTAACTCCCCCCCCCTCAGGTTATCAATAAGTAATAAGGTTGACACATCAAAGGTACTGAACAAATCTTTGACAAAAAAAAATTCACCAAAGATAGGCTTTA
Source organism: Gouania willdenowi (assembly GCF_900634775.1). Lineage (NCBI taxonomy): Eukaryota > Metazoa > Chordata > Actinopteri > Blenniiformes > Gobiesocidae > Gouania > Gouania willdenowi. Next base: position 15,750,778 of record NC_041044.1, read on the forward strand.
TACCATGAAAGATCCTAGTAAATTTTGGAGGCGGTCCGGATCAATATACTGATTCTGGATCAGTTTCAAAATCCCTATCTCTCATCATTGGTGAAATTTCAAAAATTTGTATTTTGTTGCATAATTTTATGTCCGGTTTGGTTCCTCAACTAACCCACCAAGTTTGAGTGCTCGTTTTCACATAAAACTGCTGAAAAATGTGTGGCAGTGCCATCAACCTTTCTCTATAACTGTGCTTCTAAGGTTACATGAGGAATAGATAATATTTCTGTAATATTTTCAGCGGTTTCAAAGAGAATAGATCCAACAAAGCTGAATGACTATGCATTCACTTGTGCGTGTAACAAGTTGTCTTTTGAAAACAACTAACATTTGTAGCACAATGTCAGTAAAACTAAAATATTTGAGTGGTTTTCCACCATGTTGACACAATGACAGCCTCATCATCATTAGCTGACCTTTCTCAACTCCGCCCATTATCTATGAATGAACTAATGAGACAGTTTGAGTTGTAAAATAAACTATAAACATGATTTGTTTTTGCTCTCATGCCATAGGCTCCTGCTCCTGAGAACTATGACAGTCTTTAAATTCCTTCTATTCAGTAGCTTTTCCTGTCTGAGTTGACTGAGCAGCAGAGAAGCCTTTAAATCTGCTAAAGTAGTTAAAAGTCATCCTGTGACCTTCTCATCAGAGACGTGTTTCCTTTGCTTTAGTGCACTAACGTTTAAGCCTCAGGTTAGTGAAGTGTGAACACAAAATATATAATTATAATTCCAAGAAATCTGATTCATACATTTTGAGTTTATATTTTTTTGTAATTGTTTTTTGAAACTTGTTTAAATCACTTCGGAAAACTCCTCCTTTTTTGTTTTTGCTGGACAGCATACGAGTAGACACTGAGACACACCTTGCACGTGCAACTTTAAAACTATCTTGACAATCCAGTAAGCTGGCTGACCTTTGCATGCAGTATGATATTACTTCAACATGTGGGCTATTACTGAACATCTGGTCTGACGCACACTCTCACCTCAGCGCTCTTATCTTCTGCTCTCCTTTTTATAGCCTCACTTTCTCACACTCTCGCTATCAAAGTCTTTCCAACCAGTGGGAGGGCGGCAACTGCAATGCTTGTTTAGCCATTTATGAAACAATGCAATTCACAAAATAGGTGCCGAGCCCACATATTTAATGTGAGCTGATGTGTTATCTCACATACACACACATACACACACACAGGGGCTGCACAATACGGTGTAAATAGGAGCCTGTTGCATAAAGCAGGATTCCATGTGAGAATAATAAAATCTCACAGCAGTAAAATTTAAGAGAAAGTGCAAAGGGTGCACGGAGCAAATAGAAACTACAACATTTTGCAGCCTAGCGTTTGACAGGGAGTCAACGAAGAGCAAAATGGTACCTAATTAATGCAGACTGAGGTTTTCTAAAGAACTACAAACATGCATAAGGTAATAAACAGCAAGGGTAAACAAAGGTTAGCACGATCACGCTACAAGGTTGGATTCCAGGTATAGTCAGTACTGTGTGGTGTTGACATGCTGTTCTAAAACAAGCACTCAGAACGCAAACCTCAGCCAAGCACCAAATATCCTCTTTCTAAGATATTCACAGTTATTTAAATCAGTGACTCTGATCATGGTGCCATGATCATTCACACTTTAAAGCCTCGGAAAAAATCTGTTTCTCCATGAATGAGAACAGTATTTGGATTAACCTGACGATAAGCCACATCCACTTCCCTACTTGAATTCTTTACTTTAATGACTTCCTTCCTTACTCGTATTCGCCTCTATTAAACATTGAACAATACAAGGAGATTAGAATGGATTCCAGGCTATATTTGGGCATCCCCATTTAAAAAAAAAAAAATGTAAAAAAATCTTCATGAAATGCCCAATCCGGATCCAATCCAGATTAAACTAAGCGGACTACCTGAAGAACCAACTCAAGAAAACTGAGTCAAATTTCATAAAGACGTGTCAGTTTTAAACCGTTAAATGAATTTTGAAAATTCACCATTGATGTAAGGTAGGGATTTTTCAATTTTTGAAACTGATCCAGAATCAGTATATTGATCTAGATCCCCTCCAAAATCTAAAATCCATTCTAAATCTTAAATGATACAATGTTTATCCTTAAAAAATGTCAAAATGTCAAAATCTATTGCTTACAGACAAACAAACAAATAAAAACACAGGTGAAAACATACGCTGAGTTTGTGGGGGCAGGGGGGGGGGCATCCTGATATGGGGAAAATACAGATACATTACGCTTCTGTAGAAAAGGTCCGGAAAACATCCAGGGGGCTATTGATATGTTTCCGTATCAATAGACACTTCCTAAAAAAATCCCCTAGCCACTACGGGAGTGTGCATGCATTCAGGGTTTAGCAAAGGCAGAGTCACGTTGTTAGAGACTTTTAATGCCATCGTTAACGTTGTTGAACTCGTAAATGCTTTTTAAACCTCACGTATTCTTTTTATACTGTCCTACCTGTGTCTAATTTCGTGATTTACAACTGCCAGGAAGTCTATCCCTCCATGTTAAAGTGCATCTGTTAGGGTTTGTGTTTTGTTCCTCTCCCCTTTGTGTTTTTTCTCTGTAGGGCTGGTGGTTGACGGGGGCGTGGCAGCAATGAGACACACCTGGTCTTAATGAGGAACCAGTCTACAAGCACTCTGCTCATTCCTCTCCACTCTGACAGATCATTCCATCTCAGCCGGTGGAAGCCTGACCTGTTTTGCTCTAATGGAATTTTTTGATATCTACTTACCTCTTCCTCCTGTGGTTGCCTCAGCTGCATTCTGGTTCCGTCTGCCCCCCCCCCCATCACCTCAGCTTCTTCAGTTCTTTTTGTAATAAATTCTTAAGCCTTCCCTGCCTCTGTCTCTGCTTTAAGGCCCTCCTCTGCAAACCCTAACAGTATCTCCCATATTAAAGCACATGTACCCAGTGTTGTATGGCATATCATAACATCATAATTAATAATACTGCTTAATTTGAGCAACTTTACTCTCTCATTCCTTAAGTCACAAGCGGGTGCTGAACACTTTAGGCTTGGTTTTATCATCAATTTACAACATTAAACGACACGTCGGTGCAATTTTTTGTAGTCAACATTATCAATTATGTTACTAATTGTTTTTGCATTATGTATGTTACACATATTGTGGATGTTTTCTTGTTTTTTTTTTTGTTGCCTCCCCTGGCAAGAATCTCAAACTCTACCTTTGGATGAAAATAACCTTCTTGGCAGAGATTAAAAAAACAAAAAACAGACAATGCATATGCCAGCCTCTTTTGTGTAATATCTTGCTTTTACGTAACACTCCCTGCATAAATATGTTATTAAAGTGTTTAAACTTCAATAAGATTTGTATTTTTTTGAGTGGTTATTTGTCGTACAAAGACACGTGTTATTTGTCGTACAAAGACACGTGTCATTTATATTGTTGCTGCATCTTTTTGCCAGCTTCCATATTTGACATTTTTGAGTTGATGCATCGCTGTGTGTCACCTGCTCATTGGTCCGTTTCCAAAAAATAGCCAGAGTGAAGACAGCGGTGACAGGTGGAGCGAGGCAGCTGGTCACAGACTGGATATACACGTAGAGTTGCCCGCTGTTGGCCGACTGAAGGATGGGGATCCACACAACACTCACCACCACCAGGATCACTGTCACAACCCTGCAACAGCACAACACACACACACACACACACACACACACGCCTGTTTTAAGCACCTCAAAAGCTACCATGACACTAGAGCAGGACAGATGTTTGGTGACCTTTGCCCTCTTTCTGCACGGGTCGTACCTCCCAACCAGCAGCAGCTCCTTTTCTGGGGCCCGTGGGCGGTGCTTTTTCCAGATGTCCATAGTGAAGAGCGTAGAGCTGCTGTTGAAGATGGAGGTCAGCGATGACATCAGAGCTGCCATCATCACGGCAATCATAAGACCTTTCAATCCTGACACACGCACACACACACACACACACACACACCCCAAACATGCTTTAGTCTGGCATTAAACTACAAAGTCAAAGCTTATCTACATTTCAAACTGGTTTCTCACCACTTGGCATGAGCTCAATGACCAGTTTAGGAAAGGCGATGTTAGAGCAGCCCACTTCAGCGCCACACACACGCACACACTCCTCTGGATCAACACATCCTACAGAGTCTGCAATGCAACAAGCAAAGCACCAATGGATGTTTGAATACAGGACCTTTATTAATGTTCTGCTTATAGAGTATATATTATTGATCTGTCACTTTTCCCTCCACCACATCTATCTAGATCCTAGGTTCGTAAAGTGGCGTACACAAATTGTCCTAAGGGGTATGTGAATTTCACCGTAGGTGCTACATTGACATTACATTACTGTGTTTTTCAGAAGTAGAGGGTACATGGTTTCAGGTTAAATGTCTGAAGGGGTACGGGACTGTGAAACAAGTCTGAACCACTGATGTGGATGAACACACTTTTTTTGTACAATCAGCATCAAGAACAGGATCAACAGAGGCGTAGCCAGAAATGGGAGGTTAGGAGCTCAATCCCAGGGCTATACTTGTGTATGTGTTAAAGTGTCCTTGAGCAAGACAGACGCTGAACCCCAAATTGCCAATGGTCGACTAGCGCCTTGCATGGCATCTCTGTCCCATTGGTTTGTGAACGTGAAAGGGTGAATGAGCTGATAATGTAATCTGTTGTAGTAAAAGCATTACATGAATCACGTTCATTTACCATTTAAATAAAGGCAGTGGCTATCCGTACGGTTGCTATATCAATAAACCGACATTCTATCCGTACACAACGCCCCTATTTGACGTGATAGGTTGGTCATTGGCCAGTTTACTAAGACTAAGACTAAACTTACCCTAAACCTATCCCTAAAAATTGTTGCGATATTGGGTTATAACCTAACTAACTCTTGTACTTTGGTAACCGTACCAATAGCACCGCGGGTTGTCCTTACAAATAGACACTTTCTTTTAAAAAACACACTGATTTTTGTATCAAAACTCAAACAAACTCATGTAAAGATATAATATTTCATCAACAATGTAACCTAAACATATACATTTACACAAAAACCCAAAGAATGTATAACAAAGAAATGAAACATTAATGCTTTAAGCATTACGCGTATCTTCTACCAGTAAATACTTGGTCCCATGATTACAGATAATTCACAAACATGTTGTTACTTCACAATAGTTTCTCCAGTATTATCATGTAATCAGTTGTGCTACACATCACTAATAATGGATTATAAACAGTGCACTGTCAGCTTTAGAATGGAAAAGTCATTCTAACAGGTCAACAGATAATTGTGTGATAAACTTTTTAGTTGTAACTAATGATTAATAGTGAGAAGACCAAACAGTGGAATTTAAAACTTTAACTCCTGAGTGGAAAGCCTGTTTTTGGAGAAATAAAGACACTCAGGCTTTGACTGAGTGGTGGGGGCGGAGACGGACACGCCTCCCCTCTGGGCCGGTACACGAGCTTCCGTTATCGGAATACAGGGTCAGCGACACTCGCTGGGGCAGAAGAGACTGAACTGGGTGTGTTGTTCTGAATACTGGGAGGGAATTGGCTTCCATATGTGGGAACTTTGAGCCGTGTTTCCTGTGTGAGCTGGAGTCCTCGGCTGCCATATTTGAACATGTGTTGGCCTCAGAAAGTCTGAAGAGGAAAAGTGAGTCGTCAGCAGCTTTCACTGAGTCACACGCGGCTCAGAAGCTTCTGTGGAGGAGATGAAGAACTTCTCTCTAGTTCCGCTTTGTCTGTAGCCAGGCGAGAACCACAGCCAGGGGAGAGGCGGGGCCTGTCGGTACAACACCTGAGTGAGAGTTTGGAACCTGACAGCGCATTGCTCAGCGGCAGCCCGGCACATAGGGGTCTTTGTCCCACTTGAAGGTTTGAGTGTCATAATGACGTGTGGTGACCGAGCACAGTAAAGTGGGTCAAAGCGGCCTCAGAGGCGGACTGTGGACCTCCGGGGTGAGTCTGGGTCATGGCGCTGTCTCAGGTCCAGTGTCTAGACGACCACCACGTCAACTGGCGCGTGAG